>NC_133324.1:396672544-396979135 GCF_042186555.1 Aquarana catesbeiana
GTCATTGGTTGTTAAGGACATGGTGACCGACTTTCCGGCCTGCTCCTTAGCAACCAGCTCAATGCAGTAATTACCGCTAAATCAAACAAATACCACATTCGGTATTAAGTGCAAATTCTTAGTGAATTGAACACTTGCACAATTGTTACTGCATGCAATATTTTACAGCATTTTATTAGCCGTTATTTACATCTTAGTGAATTGACCCCTATGTCTGGAAATGTATAGCAGAGCTGTATAACTAGCCACAGATGGTGATAATTACTTTAACTGGCCACAATTAGTGATAATTGGTGTAACTGACCACAATTTGTGGAAAGTTAAAGCGGAGTTCCACCCATTTAAACGTCAGCAGCTACAAAAAGTGTATCTGCTGACTTTTAATAAACAGACACTCACCTGTCCCACGATCCAGCAATGTGGCTGCCTGAAGCTTCGCCTCTCTCGCCCTCCTCTCAGCGGCGCCGGCATTGTATCTGTGGGCGCCCGGCTGTGGCCTTGCACTGCGAGTTGTGAATGGCCGGGCAATATTCTAGGACCTGTGACGTGTCCCAGAAGATTGCAGGGAGGGAGAGTTGATCTTCCACTCAATATCACAGGGGGGAAAGTGGGAGCTGGGTGCCTGTCAAAATTGGGCACCTGCTCCCCCTCCCCCCCAAAAAACGGCATGCCAAATGTGGCATGTCAGGGGGTCACCAGTACTTAAAGTGGAAGTTCCATTTTTGGGTGGAACTCTGCTTTAACTGCCCAAACTGGATAAATGAACTTTCCCCTAAGTGTGTTATGTAAATATGAGTGACCAACACTGCATATTTTGTTTTGTATTTCATTAACACAGACAATGGGCTAAGTATAGTGACTTAACATAAGACAAATTTCCTTCCTGCTCATGGATGGAAATATTTTTTTCTCGATTTATGACCTTTTGTACCTGACATATGAGAAGACCAGTGCTTCATCCTTTGACTGGTTGAAAAGCCAGCCCGACATTGTTCCACACCCAAACTAAATTTCTGCAAATATTTCCACGTTTTTACAAACTGCCACAAACACAGTGTTCAATTTAAATCCTGAGTTGCCAGACTGATTTTTAGGTGCTGCTCATTTTTTTACAAGTTTATTAAGAACATAGCAGTGACTACAGCGATCAAAACACAACTTGGCCATACAGCAACTTCATAGACCTCAGACACTCATTTGGTAAAGGCCTTCATTGCATGTGTTTTTGAGTCCGTTTCTTCATGGTACCTTACCATCAGCCTGCATGTGGCAGCCACTCCAGTATGATATCTGCCCTGCTCACCCTCTCTCTTTCCCTGGCAAAAGAGCTATTCACACTGCTTAAGCGCCACCTAATATGACACTGCTGAATCCAGTTGCTCATACACGACAGTTGTCTCAGGCAATGGGCCTGTATTGTCTTCTGGGTTTTAAATAACTGGAAAAGAAAAGCTAGCTCGCCACTTGAGAGACAGTTGTTAAGCATGCACAAATGGCTCCAGCAGTGCCATATTGAGTTGGTGCCTGTGTAGTGAGACCTTTGGGTTGGTGTCCCCGCAGTGCAATTCTTACACTACACTGCCAAAGACATCGCTAGGGATGTGTGCCAGGGACAGATCCCTCAAAATGGGGACTGTCCTTGGCAAATGGTAACCTTAAATTGATGCCAAAAGTAGTATTTTTTTTCACTGACAATTACAGTGCCTTAACATCCTTGGCGGTATTCCCAAGTCTGGCTCAGGGTGGATTTTCAATACCAAAAGTGGTATCCCCGAGCCAGACTCGGGATCGCATCGCAGGATCCATGTAGAGGATACTTACCTTGTCCCCTGGGTCCTGCGATGTCTCCCCGCTGTGATCTGCGAGCCGCCGTGTCTCTGCTCGATTCACAGTGCCGAGCTCCGTTCCTTGTGAGCGTTGCGACGCATGGGAACGGAGTTCGGCGCCAAACTCAAAAAGTGAAACACACAGTACAGATACAGTATACTGTAATCTTACAGATTACAGTACTGTATCAAATAATTACACATCCCCTTTGTCCCTAGTGGTCTGTCCAGTGCCCTGCATGCAGTTTTATATTATAAAAACTGTGCTTTCTGCCTGGAAACTGGAGATTGTCCATAGCAACCAAAACTGTCCCTTTACATCAAAAGTGGCTTTAGACCAGCTAGAAAACAGCGATAATAAATTAGAATCAATTGAGCGATAGTGATTTCTGGGGAAATCCGTCATCAAACACTAAAAGTAACAAAAGCAACAATTCTGCAACTGAGCAAATTTCAGTGTTTTTGATTTGATTACATTGAATAATTTTTATTATTATTATATTATTATTTGGTATAATTATTTATAGTTATTTATTATATTATAATTTTTTATTTCGTTTTTCAAACTTTATCATACCCGGGATGTCTACTAGACTCTTGTTTGGACAGATTTAAGTGAATTATTCCTAAGAGTTACAAGCCTATAATATAAAACGCCAAATTTCTGTGCAAAATAATTACCTAAAATTTTCCACATTTTGTCATGTTACAACCAAAAACCTTAATGTTTTTTGGGGATTTTATGTGATAGACCAACACAAAGTGGCACATAATTGTGAAGTGGAAAGAAAATGATAAATGCTTTTCAACTTTTTTTTTACAAATAAATATGTGAAAAGTGTGGCGTGCATTTGTATCCAGCCCCCTTTACTCTGATACCCCTAACTAAATTCTAGTGGAACCAATTGCCTTCAGAAGTCACCTAATTAGTAAATAGAGTCCACCTGTGTGTAATTTAATCTCAGTATATATACAGCTGTTCTGTGAAGCCCTCAGAGATTTTTTAGAGAACCTTAATGAACAAACAGCATCATGAAGGCCAAGGAACACACCAGACAGGTCAGGGATAAAGTTGTGGAGAAGTTTAAAGCAGGGTTAGGTTATAAAAAAAAATCCCAAGCTTTCAACATCTTATGGAGCACTGTTCAATCCATCATCCGAAAATGGAAAGAGTATGGCACAACTGCAAACCTACCAAGACATGGCCGTCCACCTAAACTGACAGGTCAGACAAGGAGAGCATTAATCAGAGAAGCAGCCAAGAGACCCATGGCAACTCTGGAGGAGCTGCAGAAATACACAGTTTAGGTGAGAGAATCTGTCCACAGGACAACTATTAGTCGTGCACTCCACAAATCTGACCTTTATGGAAGAGTGGCAAGAAAAAAGCCATTGTTGAAAGAAAGCCATAAGAAGTGCCATTTGCAGTTTGTGAGAAGCCATGTGGGGGTCACAGCAAACATGTGGAATAAGGTGCTCTGGTCAGATGAGACCAAAATTGAACTTTTTGGCCTAAAAGCAAAACGTTATGTGTGGCGGAAAACTAACACTGTACATCACACTGAACGCACCATCCCCACCGTGAAACCGTGAAACATGGTGGTGGCAGCATCATGTTGTGGGGATGCTTTTCTTCAGAAGGGATAGGGAAGTTGGCCATCGTTGATGGAAAGATGGATAGAGCCAAATACAGGGCAATCTTTGAAGAAAACCTGTTATGCCGCGTACACACGATCGGAAATTCAGCCAGCAAAAGAGAGCTTTTGGCTGGAAAATGCGACCGTGTGTATGCTCCATTGGACTTTTGCTGGTCAAATTCCAGCTAGCAAAAGATTGGGAGCATGTTCTCAATTTTTCGGTCACAAAAAGTTCCTATCCGAAAATGCGATTGTCTGTAGCAATTCTGACACGCAAAATTCGTACGCATGCTCGGAAACAATTCGACGCATGCTCGGAAGCATTGAACTTCATTTTCTCGGCTCGTTGTAGTGCTGTACGTCACCACGTTCTTGAAGGTCGAAAGTTCAGCAAACTTTTGTGTGACTGTGTGTATGCAAGGCAAGCTTGAGCGGAATCCCGTTGGAAAAGCCATCATATCTTTTTCCGACCAAAATCCTGATTGTGTGTATGCGGCATTAGAGTCTGCAAAAGACTTGAGACTGGGGTGGAGGTTCACCTTCCAGCAGGACAACGACCCTAAACATAGAGCCAGAGCTACAATGGAATGGTTTAGCTCAAAGCCTATTCACGCGTTAGAATGGCCCAGTCAAAATCCAGACCTAAATCCACTTGAGAATCTGTGGCAAGACTTGAAAATTGCTGTTCCATCCAATCTGACAGAGCTTGAGCTATTTTGCAAAGAATGGGCAAAAATGTCAATCTCTAGATGTGCAAAGCTGGTAGAGACATACCCAAAAAAACTTGCAGCTGTAATTGCAGGGAAAGGTGGTTCTACAAAGTATTGACTCAGGGGGGCTGAATACAAATGTATGGCACACTTTTCATATATTTATTTGTAAAAAAATTTGAAAACCATTTATCATCTTCCTTCCACTTCACAATTATGTGCCACTTTATGTTGGTCTATCACATAAAATCCCAAGAAAATATAATTATGTTTTTAGTTGTAACATGGCAAAATGTGAAAAATTTCAAAGGGTGTGGATACTTTTTCAAGGCACTGTACCTGTGCCAATGGATTGTTGCTAAACAGTCAGACTTTAGATTTTACCTATAGGTCCACGTTAAGCCAATGTAGGAATCATGCAAACTCATAAAACCTTTGTTAAAAAAGAAAGTTCTAAATTTTAAAATGTAACTTGTGTAATAGTTTGATTTTGGGGACATAAACAGAAGGGATTCATCAAACTAAAAGTAGCATAATATAATGCATATAATAATATATGCAGGTTTGCTGGAAGAATCATAACAAGGTTTCATGGAAAATTTAGATGGTGGTAATTGAGCAGGTCTCAAATAACTGCCATGTAACCTATCTCGGATTACTTAGTCCTGCGTTTGTTTGACTTCACATTACTTTGTAAGAGAGACACAGCCAGTGCATTCCGCATTTCCCTGGCTACAGCTTATTTTTCCCATTCGACTTTTACCATCCAACTGCTCCATGGAAAATTTTTGGACCTACCAAGCAGACAATGTAAGTGACCATAGTTGCATATTAACTTTTGCTTTTTATTAGTGTCTGTTAGAACAGGTCAACTGAATACAGAGAACCTTAGGATTGTAATGTATGCAAACTACTAATCACCTGCAGTCATACTAGGGGGTATTTACCAAACATGAGTGGATGTGTGGACTATCCAGCATAAACATGGCTGAGACTGGGCTTTGAAAAGAGCAGGGGTGCTTTTTATTGATGAGTCACCCACATTTGTGCCTTTAACTTCTCACAGTCCAAACTGAGCAGGGATAATGACGCTGATAACATTTATCAGTCTTTGCGTCTCTTCTGTACAGCCTACTTAGGCTGGCCATACATTATACCATTTTCTCGTACAATTTTCCTTTAAATTTACCAAAACCAAAATATATGAGGTCAAACTTAAACACTTTTAATTTTGTATGCAATCAGACAGGCCCTTGCACTACATAATTGAAGGTAAATCTAAAGGAAATCAAATTTTAAAAAATTGTATAATGTATGGCCAGCCTTAGACTGACACTCTTTCCTAAATAGTATTTTGCTTTATTTTTATTTAAAGTTGATTGTGACCTTCTTGTTTGGTCTTTAGACTTTGCGGTAACACCTATTTGGTCTGTGACCTAACAGAGTTCGTCAGTAGTATAATTTATTTTTTCAGCAATATGCACATTATACAACAAATGAGTGTGTGTGGGGGGGGGGCAATGTTGTGTTTATAAGTGATAACTGTTAGTATTAGTCCGCTTTATTACTGAAAATGTATTTTTGTGTGTATGGTAGTGGTGGTTGTGTGTTAAAAAAAAAAAAAATGTACACGTATAGGTGGCTAGAACCATAGCATCAGTGCTGGAGGGGTTTGTACAGCAAGTCCATAGCATAAAACAAAATATCTTCTAAGTCACTAACTAAACTCAAGTCCATTTCTAACAGGATGTGTCCTCATGAGTTTCCCAAAACAAACAGGCTGCGCCTGTATCTTTTTTAGTCTTCTATCAGAACTCAGTCTTTTCACCCAGCAGCAGGCAGAGAGAACAAGAAAGAGATATAGAGCCCCGTGTAGCAGTCAACTCACACATGTAGAGGCCTATAGACAGCTGAGACTAATAATGAAATTAATTAAATCTGGCTATCGGGTAAGATGTGTACCTAAGAATGGAGGCTTTATCCTCCCTAAATCCTGGTGCCCCTTGCCATGTGTACTTGAGAAACCTAGGTGACACACACGGTCCACAATCTTGCCAGCATCTGCCTCACAAGAACATAAATAAATTATATATGTATACAGTATATTAACAAGCATAAGTACTAAATGCCCTTTTAAACAATAGCAAGCATAATATGATGCTAAACATACTATGCTGTTTTATTGTATTTAAAAGTAGAGATGTATCTTTGGCTGTCATAAAGGTCCAGCTTTATTTTCCGTCAAATTAGACAAATTATTGTGGAAAATATTCATATGCAGCATTTTTTCTTTTTTAAATAAAGAGACCCAGTCCTTACAAAGGAAGATCGTAAAGGCAGTTCTGAAACAAAACATCTATAAAGATGTATAGAAAAAGAAATGGGAACATTTTTATTTTTAAATACCTGAATTAGAATTCTATGAATGACTTTAGTTTACATGTTATTGAATTATGGGGTAATGTTCTTTACCCCATTATTATGTAGAACATTATTATTTGTGGTGAATAATGGCTGTTCTTAAAACATACCAACAAGTGGTTTCTATTAACATTTTGCAGTGGAGCAGTGAAATGGTTTTATTTTCAAGGTATAAATATTCAGTGTTCCCAAGGTGAGAACATTTCCTTTGTACGGTACAGTATAAAAAAGGTGTAGTGTGCTGAGAAATGATGCTAGGCAGTTCTGGTGAGCAGTTCTATTTGCTAGAAACATTCAGAAGGAATTTGCATGTCTCACTTCTGTCATCAAAAAATAAAGGTATTTGTTCCTTCTAATGTATTTTTTTAATTTATTTTGGATCTGTGATAGAAGTGATAAAATCAAATTCCTTCTGTTTTAAGAAGGCTTGGCTATGTTTAACACAAATTAAGGAAGTTCTCCTCCCCATCAACTGTTATGCTGCGTTCTCCTAAAAAACATACTTGGCTGCCCAGCTGATCCAGTGTTGTCTTGTGCCACCATCTTGGTCCTCTTTAGCAGCTGGCTGCCTCTCCTGTCTTGAGGCAGCCTGGTCCCTGATGACGCATGCAGCTCCACCCCTTAGCCACTCTGTTAACGGGGTTCTGTGGCCACCTGAGATATGTGATGAGGTTATCCCAGGGGGCTGCTTGAGCATGACATGTCTAGGCCAGAATGGCAGTGGAGGGGGCACCTGGGGGAAAAAAAGTTAAAAAAAATAAAAAAAAAAAGTACCCCCCCTAAACAAAAAAACAAACAAAAAAACATGGGCTATAATTGTGTTTGTGTGGATCCATGGACCCAAGTTATTCGTTTTTACAATAAGGCCCCTTTCAAATGGGCTAGACTACACTTAAGTCCAGTTTTTGCAGCTGAGGGTCTGTCCACTGATCCCCTGCTGATCGGAGACCGGATAACAGGTCCATGACCACTCCGTTTATGCAGAGCAGATGCAGACACGGCCCACTCTGCTCTAGAGGCAGTTGGATCTAAATGGACTGGCGCTCCATTTACACCCAACTGCTATCTGATCTGATCTGGCCAGATAGAGGGGAACGGATGCCCTTCCATCTGTTTTTATCAGATTGGAGGTAGGCGGTGTAAGATGGACAGAAATGCGTTTAAATCCACTGCACTATGGAGGAGAATGGAGGGTCCGATCTGGTCCACCTGAAAAACGGACAGGCAGACCCAATGGGACCTCTTGTGTAAAAGGAGCCTAAACCTCTGCTTTAAGTTGAGGGGTGTTTTGTTCCTTTTAACCCACCTCACCATAACCTATTTGGTTGTGCCTGGAGAACATCAATGACGGAAAAAAAAAATTTAATTTGGGTACAGCATTGTATGACTGCAATTGTCATTCAAAGAGTGACAGCGCTGAAAGCTGAAAATTGGCCTGGGCAGAAAGGGGGTTTAAGTGCCCAGTAAGTAAGTGGTTAATCATAATATGATCAGAACTTGTGACATTTTACCAGCCCCTTTTTTTTTATTTTTTATAAATAGACCTCTCAATGTTATAAAAACCTAACAATTGATTAAAAATGTGATACTGAAAAAATAAGGTTAGAATCCATAGGTAAAATAACTATCTCTGGCTTGTATTGATTTTTAATACATTCTGGAGTATGGCAAGTATTAAATCTGAGCCTGTGTAACACATTAAACTTATTTTTTTTCTCTTTTTTTGGTGCCCATGCCATGCTTTTATCCTAGCTTCCTGTGGTGCATTCCTTTTCAAATCGTTTGCTTTTTTCCTCAGAGGAAGCAAGAATGTTTTACATGGGCATACTTGAAAAATAGCCTTTTCTTCATCTTTTAGGACTTTTTTTTTTAATTAGCAGTAAACTAGAACACTGGAATTGTTCCATTTTGGCATATGGTCT
Source organism: Aquarana catesbeiana (assembly GCF_042186555.1). Classification (NCBI taxonomy): domain Eukaryota; kingdom Metazoa; phylum Chordata; class Amphibia; order Anura; family Ranidae; genus Aquarana; species Aquarana catesbeiana. The sequence goes on from NC_133324.1 coordinate 396,681,061, forward strand.
ACATATAAAACTTAAAAATGAGTGTCATTTACAAGAAAAGAGTGTTAGGTTGATATTGAAAAATACCTAATGCAGGTTACATTCACATTAAAGTGATTAAAGCTGAATCCAGGTATGATCTTTTTTTTTTTGTTTGCATTGGTCCAGCTTGGACTAATTGAAGTATGAATATCTTATACATGAAGGAGTGCTGGGGAAGATGACAATCAACCGTACTAGTCGCCACTACTACAGTGGCGGACATGATCTTTCCCACTGTACCCCTCTGCGCCGCCACCATTTACACGATCTCTTTTGTTTTTTCAATGAACATAAGGCTTTTTCTAATTGGATGAGGTGGAGATAGTGACATTAAATATCATACCTGGAGTTCAGCTTTAAGTTTGTTATGTTCAAGTAGTATAAATGGAGTTAATCTCACATGTCCACAACTACTCTTTTCTCTGTTACACGAACAATCTACTAGTTTCAGTTTCTCAGTATGTCTTGATAACAACCTTGTGCAATCCCTTGTATAGCAGTACTTAAGTAGGCAAAGGAGACCATTGTGTTCTTCTGCATACACATTTACTGAAACTGATTATGCTGGCAGGAGTAGAAAGCAGAATGAACAGAAGGATGACATCAGTAGCATGTTGCTGCATCTTTTCAAAACGCAGGCTCAGGGTGTGTTTGACCAGTGTTCTAATCTAGAGCAAACTGTTCTACTGTAGTGGAATTTTAAAATCTGTCTATGCTAACTGACAAGGGTAAATAAATCCCAAAACCAGCTGCACAGAACGTCCAGACCTTTGGCAGGTAAAACAATTCCCATATATGCATCTTAGCTGATTTATAACTGCTTGCTTGGAGTTAAACTTACAAAAAAATTGTTTATCTGTATTTTGCTTGAAAGTTTTTGTCAGAAAGCACTGCAGGCTGTCTTTTGCAGAAACCACATTATATGATACATTGTGATTGATTTACCAAAGGCAAAAATACTCTGAACTTTACAAGGGAACTTTCCCTTCGCTTAGGGAAAGCAGTGAGTATGTACTTTGCAATGAATATCCATTCATGTGCACTTGATTGGATGATGGAAGTCAGCAGAACTTCACCTCATCCACTAAGCTCCTCGAAAAAATCCCTTGCAACGTGAATAGCCTATTTGCCTTTTAGTAAATTACCCCTATTACACAAACCAAATACCCAAAAAGTTGGGATGCTGTGTAAAGTCTACATAAAAAACGCAATAATGCAATAATTAGCAAATTTCATAAACCCATATTTATTCACAGTTGAAAATAGAAAACATATCTAAACTGAGAAAATTAGCCAATGTAATTATAAAAAATAAGATCATTTTGAAATTGATGGCAGCAACACGTCTCAAAAAAGTTGGGACAGGGCAACAAAAAGTTGGCAAAGTAAGAAAGACCTGGAAGAACATTTTACAACTAATTTATGGTAATTGGCAACAGGTTAGTAATATGATTGGGTATACAAAAGGCATCTTAGAGGATCAGATGGGCAGAGGTTCACCAATCTGAAAAGCTTTGCCTGGAAATTATCAAACAATTTTAGAATAATGTTCCTCAGTGTAAAAATTGCAAAGACCATCATCTGCAGTACATACCATCAAAATATTCCTAGAATCTAGAGAAATCTCTGTGTGCAAGAGATACGCCGAAACGCAATATTGGATGCCCTCTATCTTCGGGCCCTCAGGCGGCACTGCATTAGAAACAGGCATGATTCTGTGATGGACATCACTGCATGGGCTCATGAATACTTCCAAAAATTACTGTCTGTGGACTCGGTTAGCCTTCCAAAAATGTGAGCTAAAGCTCTCTCATGCAAAGGAGAAGCCATATCTGAACATGATCCAGAAATGCCAATGTCTTCTCTGGACCAAAGCTTATTTAACCGCTTCAGCCCCAAAAGTTTTTACCCCCTTCCTGACCAGAGCACTTTGCAATTCGGCACTGCGTCGCTTTAACTAAAAATTGCGCGGTTGTGCGACGTGGCACCCAAACAAAATTGACCTCCTTTTTTTCCCACAAATAGAGCTTTCTTTTGGTGGTATTTGATCACCTCTGCGGTTTTTATTTTTTTGTGCTATAAACAAAAAAAGAGCGTCAATTTTGAAAAAAACGCAATATTTTTTACTTTTTGCTATAATAAATATCCCCCAAAAATATATAAAAAAAATGTTTTTCCTCAGTTTAGGCTGATATGTATTCTTCTACATATTTTTGGTAAAAAAAAAAAAGCAATAAGCGTATATTGATTGGTTTGCGCAAAAGTTTTATCGTCTACAAAATAGGGGATAGTTTTATGGCATTTTTATTATTTTTTCTTTTTACTAGTAATGGTGGCGATCTGCGATTTTTATCGGGACTGCGACATTATGGCGGACATGTCGGACAATTTTGAAACATTTTTGGGACCATTGGCATTTTTACAGCGATCAGTGCTATCAAAATGCATTGATTACTGTAAAAATGTCACTGGCAGTGAAGGTGTTAACCACTAGGGGGTGATCAAGGGGTTAATGTGTTCCCTATTGTGTGTTCTAGCTAAAGGGGGGGTGGGACTGTGCAGGGGAGATGACATATTGACAGATCGCTGTTCATACTCTGTATGAACAGACGATCTGTCTGTTCTCCCCTCAGAGAACCGGAGACTTGTGTGTTTACACAAATAGATCCCGGTTCTCGGTGTGCCCGTTGGTGATCGCGACCGCCGGGCACTCGCATTGGCATCAATGTTGAAAGAAAGATAGATATAGATATATATATATATATATATATATATATATATATATATATATATATATATATATATATATATATATATATATAAAATATAGGTTTTAGAGCAGTATATGTTCCTACCCTTACATATCTCAGCAGGTCAATGTTAAACCGCACACTTCATCTATGACAACAGCATAACTTTATAGTAGAAGAAACCGGGTGCTTAACTGGCCTGCCTACAGTCCAGACCTTTCAACAATTGCAAATATTTTTGCGCATCTTGAAGCAGAAAATACGTAAAAAAAACCCAGGACTGTTAAGCAATTTACAGAGTGTTGTTAAAAGAAGAGGGGATGCTACACTGTGGTAAACATGGCCCTGTCCCAACTTTTTTGAGGCATATTGCTGACATCAATTTGAAAATGACCTTTTTTTTTCGTTTAAAATGGTAAATTTCCTCAGTTTAAACATTTTGATAAAGTATGTTTTCTATTTTGTATTGTGAATAAAATATGGGTTTATGGGATTTGCAAATTGTTGCATTCTGTTTTTATGTAGATTTTACACAGCGTCCCAACTTTTTTGGAATTGGGCTGCATGTGATGATATCATAATTATAAATTACGAAAAGAAAGACTGTGAAATTCCCAGGAACCAGGTATCCAATACACCTAAACACTTTAAGCTGGTACCCAACTCCTGTAAAGTATATCTAAACCCAAGAACAAAAAAAATGCTAGTATTGTAAATTACTGGTCCATAAATATAGTGTGTGCATTGTTTTTTTTTTTTTTCCTTTTATTTCCCCCCTTTATTCTAACTTATTAATCCTGCAATTACAACTGTTATTCCCGGATGACAAATGAAATAAGCAGTGTGGTCACCTTAGGACAGGGAGTGAATCAGGACTGCATGACACTTTGTTAGGACTACATAACACCTCCCTCTATTCTCCAGTTAGCATTATTTCCTGCTGGCTCTGCAAAACACCTCCCTTTGTTAAAGAAAAACAGTCATGCAGGAGGAAAAGGACTAGTCACCAAAAATTGCCTGTGGTCTCCCTGCAGCTGTTTTCCTTCATTACTGATTTGACATGCTATGTTCTGGACAATATCTCAGAGTGGAGGTGGCTGTTTTGGTAGTCAGAACTTTGTCAAAGCCTTATGTCAAAGCCAGGAGAACAGTGAGAGAAATAATAGGGACATCACCCAATCTCTCGCCATATTTTGTGAGACTAGCAGTGCCTTAGATCTCACACTGAGAGTCTATAGCTATGAGGCTGTATGCACAGGAATGCCTAGGCACCCTTGCATATCAAGTGCTGTTTTTTAGGAGCAATTCAGGGCAAAAGTACTTTAGTACTGCTTTTGCACAATGAACATTCCTAAATGTTCCCTATAGCATTGCAAATCTCTGCTTTTTGATTTCTGTTCCACCTTCACTAGTGTATTATTATTATTGTTTTAATGTGTTCGTACATTGTTTTTTTTTTTGTTTTTTTTTTTTCTTTTTTTATTTGGAATTTTTTTTTCTGGTCTTTTCACTAGTGTATTAATAATAGTATTATTGTTTTAATGTACTATTATTACATTGTTTTTTATATATTATTTTTTTTCTTTCATTTTTAATTTTAAAATCTTTTTTTTTTTTTTTTTTTTTTACATGAAAGGAGCTTTTAATGACATCTGAAATATATTATCTGCCGACATTTATGATCAAAGCTTTTTAATATACAAAAAAAAAAGGCTTTTGACAATTCTAGTAAATGCTTATTTTATTTCTAAAGTTAACAGCAAATTTTATTCAGCATGACCTGCAGTATCTGTCCCTGCATTGCAGAGTTTTCTAGCAGAATATGCCAATGTCATCCATGTAACCATTTCACCCCAGTGCCAAGCCTGGGACAGAAAAGCTTTCACAGACTTGATCATTATAAATGAGTTGCTACTGTGATCGATGGAGACATCTAGAGACAGAACTTTTAATTAAGGGAAAAGTAAAGTTTTGTCTTAAGAAATAAAGATGTAGTGTAAAACAGGTTAGCCAGCTTTAAACATGACTTTTTTTTAACATTTTACATTTTAAACAGAATTGGCAGCCATTTACTTGTTGCGCATACAGGATGTCCTTTCTTGCTTGGTAACTTTTGGTTCCTTCTTACTGCAAGCCTTTCAGTGTATTTATGTGAAAATGATATATAATATGCTAGTGGTTTAATTTGTAATTGATTTTATCTTAGGAGTCAGTAAGTATATGAAGAATTTACAATTTTGATTATGAAAACTCAAGAAATTATATATTAAAGCTGAGCTCCATGCAAAAAGATTAAATGCAGTAAAAATACATATAAAGGCAGCTGTTTTACTTGCCAAAACAATGGGGTTTTGTGTCCAGCCATTCTTCAGAATTAAAGTGTCATGTCGCATAGCTAGCTGTAACCTGACTTTTTGCTGTTGAAGTTAAGCAACTCGGCTAGTATAACCTTCCTGCCCCCAGCCTGTGATTGGACAGTGAAGAAGCAAAAACAGACTAAGCCCAGGTTCACACTGAGCTGCGGGAATGAAGCTGAACTCGCACGATTTCACTCCCGCATGTCAGTCCCGATTTCGGCCGCAATTTCAGAGACATCTGTGCAGATTTCTGCACAGATGTCCATGTAAATCGCAGCCCGAAATCACAAAAAGTAGTACAGAAACTACTTTTTGAAATCGGTGCAGCGCCGCAGATGCGGCATCACACTGGTTAGGACAGTGCCATTGACGGTAATTGCCGCCGATTTGACATGGGTGCATCCACTCTGGATGGAGGATCTACGGAGACACCTTTTGGACAGCAGCCTTGTCGATCTGGAGAGAGGGTAGTGTAAAGCCTCGTACACACGATCGGACTTTAAACAAACTTTTCCGTGGATTTCTGTCCAAAGGGCGTTGGCCGTGAACTTGTATTGCATACACACGGCAGGACTTTTTAGGCAATAAACACGTTTCAACGTACTGACAACACTTCAAAAGAGGAAGTTCAGTTCTCCGGCGCTACCCTTTGGTCAACTTCTGTATTGTTGTCTGATCTTTTGCATTGGTTCTGAGCATGCGTGTTTGTACTTTGGACTAAAGTCTGATGGTTTTTTTGTACACACGATCGGACTTGTCAGTGTAGGACTTTTGTTGCCGCCAAGTTTGTCTGTTTACACAGCCAACATTTGTCCGATGAAAAACAAAAAAAGTTTGTCCGATGGAGCGTACACACGTTCGGATGTTGCCTTAAAACAGCTAATTTGCATGTTTGTTGTCAAAAAGTCCGATCGTGTGTATGGGCCTTTAGATGCACTAGCAGATTTAGATGGACTTGGCTAACAAATTAAAGCCATACTCCAGCTAACCCTTTTTAAGCCATTTCAGCAACATTTTTGTTTTCTTTTGGGATAAAAGTTTTATATAAATGAATAAAAGCTGACTATTGTAAGCAGCACCCAGTGTCGGTGTTAAAAGGTTTATCTCAGCACTCTAACTGCAACTTTTGCTGGACCGCTCGGTCTGTTAAAGGAAGTTGGAAAATAACTTACTGGCCGAATCACCAGATGAAAATAAAGAAGAAAAAGCTAAAAAAAAAAATGGAAAATGACCGCAGCCACCACACTTAAGAATCTGTTAGAATTTGTTAGCTGCGATAGAATTTTTTTTTTTTTGGGATTAGTACCACTTTAAATTATTTTTGAATGCTTGTATTGCTGTCAATATCAGAGTAAGAGGGCCATAATCCATTGTTAACTCCAAACGAATAACCTATAAAAGCTTTTAGAGCGTCACCTATAAATAATTTTAGATGCAGTGTTTTTGCCATTTCACAGGCACACGCAGTTTTAAGTCTTGACATGTTTGGAATCTATTTACTCAACACAACCCTATCTTTTATGTTGCCAAATTGGGTATTATATTATGTTTCTAAAGTTCGTTTTTATTTTTTTCCTGAAAATGTGTTTAATAAATAGGCTGTGCAAATATTGTGCAACAAAAGAAAAAAATTGCCACAGTTTTATTCTTCAGGGACTTTCAGAATATATTATTTTGGGGTTCTACGAAATTATCTTGCACAAAAATGCTAGTTATAACGTGTGTGTAAAAATATAATAGTAAAACATACACCTGTTCTCCATTCTATGAAAAATTCTTCTCTCTAGTTGTACTATTATTACATTGTTTTTTATATATTATTTTTTTCTTTCATTTTCTGTCATTTTTTTATTTTAGAATTATTACATAGTTACATAGTAGGTGAGGTTGAAATAAGACACAAGTCCATCAAGTCCAATCTATGTGTGTGATTATGTGTCAGTATTACATTGTATATCCCTGTATATTGCGGTCATTCAGGTGCTTATCTATTTTTTTTTTTTTTTTTAAAAAGGGAAGGGAGCTTTTAATGACATCTGAAATATATTATCTGCTGACATTTATGATCAAAGCTTTTTGGATACAAAAAAAGGCTTTTGACGATTCTAGTAAATGCCTATTTTGTTTCTAAAGTTAACAACAAATTTCATTTGGCATGACCTGCAGTATCTGTCCCTGCATTTTTTTCTTGAAAATGTGTTTAATAAATAGCTGTGCAAATATTGTGCAACAAAAGAAAAAATTGCCACAGTTTTATTCTACAGGAACTTTCAGAATATATTATTTTGACGTTCTACGTAATTTTCTTGCACAAAAATGCTAGTTTTAACGTGTGTGTAAAAAAAAAAAAAATAAATAAATAAATAAAATAAAACAAAAAATGCCCCGGATCTGAAGTGGTTAAATAACCTATGAATATTATAAAATATAATAGTAAAACATACACCTGTTCTCCATTTTATGAAGAATACTTCTCTCTAGTTGTACGGAGAGCCTCCCCATGATGTGCAGTAAAATGAAAACCTTGTAGATTTGGTTGTCATCTTCTATCCTCACAGTTTTAACTAAAGCTTGTGATTAATCCATTTTACTATATTCCAGCTGCTAGATTATCATGAGTGTCAATTTGCTGCATATAAAAGTTATTTGCAAGCCCAACTCTGGGCAAAATGTTTTTTCTCCCATGCAGTGGGGCTGTGCTGTACTGCATGGGTTAACTGCTCGCTTTTGTCTAGGGGTGAACACAGAGCCTATACTCACCCGATCCTTCAGTCCTCCGGAAAACGGCGCTCCCCCACGTACAGCAGTGGACTTTTTCCTGACGTCTTCATGTCCAGAGCTGGTCTATGGGCATGATGACGTCAGGAACAAACCACGCAGAAGACTGTGGGGAGGCAAGAGCAGAAGGAACCGTTTTTTTGCTGGGAGGATCGGAGGTTTAGGTTGGTATATCTCAGCTCTGAGAACCCCCTAAAAAACAAGCAGTTTTAACCCATGCAGTACAGGCACAGCCCCACTGCATGGGAACAAAAATAATTTGCCTGGACTTCTGCTTTAAATATCATCATATATTTTATTTTTGTCATAGCACAATTTTTAACTCCTACACATTTCTTACAATCATTTTGACAAATTTCATGTTAACGTTTTCATATTTCTACAATCCAGCTTTCGAGTTTTAGTAATATGATATCAAATGGCCAGTATGCAAAGGCAGTAGCATTATTGGTAGTAGTGTTAATTAATGCACAATATCAAGCCCTTTTTGTTATCTAAGAAAAAGCAAACCCTTGGCATTTTGATTTAACCTCAATCCCATTCTTTATTCAATCTTTATGTAGAAATTCAGGCTGCAGGCAGACAGCCGATTGGGATTTTGCTTTTGGTGTCTATACAGTGATTTTAAGGCAAGTAATGTAGCAGTACAGGCTATAGAGGGAAAATGCAAATAATACATGCTATCCTTCTTGCACAGATCACATTAAAGTGCACAAACTGATGGGAGCTTACCTTTTTTAAAGTTAAAAAAATATATATTTTTTTATACTGTATAGCCTGTCTGATGGCTTCCAGACTTGCAGTAGCACTGCATTTGATGTATCTCAATAGGAGACAGATATTGCAAAATAAATTCTGGGATCCATCCAACATACTGCAACCCTAAGGATCCCAAATAAGCATTTAAAATAAAGTCAGATTTCAGAATCTCATTAAGGAGCACTTGAAATTTAATCTTTTTTTCTGCCTTGCAAGATTGCGTGATTATAATGCAGTATGGATAAGAAAAAATACCAGATAACAAATACCCATATCAACTAGTTTCTTTTTTGAGTAGAAATCGTGTTTTGCTTCTGCTGCTGCTGTTGTTTTTCTTTAAATGATCCCTGCAGCACCCCCAGGGTATTGATACTTCCTTATAGTGCTTAAAAGTGACACTAAACCTTCGTTTTTTTTTTTTTCTTTTTTAAATAACAAACATGTCATACTTACCTCCGCTGTGCAGTTAGTTTTGTACAGTGTGGCCCTGAACCTCGTCTTCCGGGGTCTCCCGGCAGCGCTCACGGCTCCTCCTTGCATTGGTAAAAACCCCTGGGAGAAGCGCTCTCCCAGGGGGTTACCTTGCGGGCGTGCTCCCGAGTCCAGCATTTGCTTCTATAGACACAGAATGCCAGACTCGGCCCCGGCGCCCGCGTCATTGGATTTAATTGAAAGCAGCGAGAGCCAATGGCTGCGCTGCTATCAATCTATCCAAGCAAGTGCCGAGAACCCCGTGCAGAGGAAGACCGCGTCTCCGCCGAGGGATTGAAGGGCTCAGGTGAGTAAAACGTGGGGTCTGGGGGGGCGGTCAGTGTCAGAAGTTTTTTCACCTTAATGCATAGGATGCATTAAGGTGAAAAAACACAAGGGTTTACAACCCTTTTAAAGTTGGCCCACCCCCAAAAAACACATTACTATAGGCGGGGGGGGATTTATTCTTGACCAAGCTATTTCTGCTGCGTTGGAGAACAAGACCTAACTGTTTAGCAGGGTGCCTAGATCCTGGGATTGGCTGGACCTATTTTATACTTTTTTTTTTTTTTTTTTTATAAACCACTTACTGCATATGTATTTCAATGGGGTGCTTTATCTAGCTCAACTCAGCTTTAAATGTTCTTCCTTTTCTTAAAAATTTAAAAAATACTTTGATTTCATGTTAGTAATATTTTGCTTTCTCTGCTGTGTTTAGTCTCCATCACCTGACTCTTCTACGCAGGGAGCAGAATCTATAAACCGGCAACATCAACAGAATGCCTGTGATTCAGCAGAATCCGTCTCAAACAAAGAGGTAAGTCTTTTTTGTCGATATGGCTCATCATTGCCTCTTGTGAAAATACTTTTAAAAGAGAAGTATGGGATTTAAAAAAAATAAACGTTCATGCTCGCCTATGTGGGTGCAGCATTGATCAGATGCTGCATCTGTCCCCCCGCTGCCTCTACACCAAGAACTGAGCTATCAAATACCACCGATCGCTCAGTTCTCACTCTTCATTGAGCAGAGAGTAGTTACTGTCAGTCACCGGCTCTCTGCTCTGCCCCTCCAGTGCTCACTAGAGTGCTGTACTGTGGAGGGGACGGGAGCGGCTGGCTTTGTCTTCCAGCAGCACGCTGAGAGACTGAGCCAGCTGCCAGCCAGGTAGGCATGTGGGTGAATCACGACATTACTGTCGTGATCGCTGCAGGCCTAGGCTGGCTGAGAGAAGTCAGCCGATAGCGGAATTTAGCCGGCTATAGGCGAAATCTGGGTCACAGGAGTGCAGACATCTCATTTAACCCCCTTCCTGCTGCTGCTCTCCCATCGTTTAAAAACTCCTAGATGCCTGAAGGCGGGCATTCGGGTCATGTGACCACTGTGATTGGCTGTCACAGCAATCACATGATCGAAGCTCCCGAAGCTCTCAATGACCGTGCAGGGTACGCGCTCTCAGGATAGTTTTTGTGTTCACATAGGGGCGTATATATGCGGCCTCTCAGCGTTAAAGCCCACTCACTGAGAGGCTGCATATATGCGTGTGGCCGACGGGAAGGGATTAACAAAGTAATTTTTGGTATTTTGTCACTGTCTTTGAGTGTGCCTTGTGCGCCTTTTCTATATCAAGTAATAGCTCATTGCAAGTTATATATTACTGTATCTAATATAATTAATGGCAATTAGATATACGGTTTATCTGTTTGATGTTCTCACACTGTTTTACAGCTCATTCTGATTAGCTCTGTTCCTATGTTAATTATTTTGTTTCACATGAAGATTCATAATGTTCACCTAAAGAACTACTTTGTAACAATGGAAATGCAGCCTGTGTCACATCAAATGCAGCCTGTGTCACATCAAGTGCAGCCTGTGTCACATCAAGTGCAGCCTGTGTCACATCAAGTGCAGCCTGTGTCACATCAAGTGCAGCCTGTGTCACATCAAGTGCAGCCGGTGTCCCATGAAGTGCAGCCGGTGTCCCATGAAGTGCAGCCGGTGTCCCATGAAGTGCAGCCGGTGTCCCATCAAACCCATCCCCCCCACCTTCTTCTCCGCGGGAGCACAGCGGTACTTACCTTGCTGTGTTGTCCTCTCCTGTGGTGTCTCCTTCCACTGGCAGCGGCAATGGAGGAGTCTGCTCCTCATACTTCCGGTTTTCTCTCTCTCAGGTGCAGTGGGAGAGAGAAAACAGGAAGTGACATCTAACTTGGATGTCAATCAAACCGCCCGGCCGTAGTGATAGATACTACAAGCGCAGGGCTGAAGCTACTCGGAAAGCGCCGCAAGGCGTGACAAAAGTCCTCAAATGAAGCGCCGCGTCTGCAATCTCGTGATTGCATAGACGTGGCGCTTCCCATAAGTGCACTGTGTCCGGCGTCCGAACCCAGTGCACTTAAGGACCTTTTTTGTATTTTTTTTTTTTAAAAGGGCCAGCTTTAAAAAATGTTTTTTTATTTTATTTTTTTTGTGACTGCCTGGAGGGGTGGGTGGCGCCCATGCACCCCCTATGGACGCGCCGCCACTGGTCACCAGTATTGTCTGTCGTCTCTCCACAGCTGATCTTTTTTGCATTATACTTATACGTTGTTCCATGTTGTGTCTCTGTGACTTAGAAGCAGGGAGATCCTTGTACTTCAGATTCGCAGTGCCGTAGATGTTCTCCCCTTGCAGATATGCAGCTATACATCTGTAGGCACAGGAGCACCTGGTAGCAGTAACTAGGTTTTTTTCGCAATAAATTCACCGCAAATGTGTGCCAAAGGCACAGTTAACATGTTTTAATGTTCCCTAGAAGACCGCAAATCTGAACACCAGAGCATCAGAAGGATACAGGCATCAGGTTATCAGGGCCAGCTTGGCTTGACTTCTTTTTTTAAATAAAGAATCTAGAAAAAAAGTACACCTCATACACATTACAGAAAAACCATGTATGATAATTGTGCAAGTTAGAAGGCATCTGTTGGCTTACACAACTTAAAGTGGTTGTAAAGGATTGTTTTTTTTTTTTATTTAAAATAACAAGCATATCATACTTACCTCCACTGTGCAGCTTGTTTTGCACAGAGTGGCCCCGATTGTCCTCTCCTGGGGTCCCACTGCGGCGCTAGTGGCTCCTCTCTGCATCGATTGTCCATGTTGGAGAAGCGCTCTCCTTGGTGGACACCCATGCAGGCGCACTCCCGAGTCCCACATCTGTGTCCATTCACACAGAATGCAGGAATCGGTCCCGCCCCCCAGCGCTGCATCATTGGATTTGATTGACAGCAGCTGGAGCCAATGGCTGCACTGCTATCAATCTATCCAATTGGGACACGAGACACCAGCTACAGATGGTGTGCTCGTTCCCGGACAGAGGATGACAGCTTCCAGGTAAGTTGGGGGGGGGGGGCTGCAGCACTAAAAAAGGTTTTTCACCTTAATGCATAGAATGCATTAAGGTGGAAAACCATGAGGGTTACAACCCCTTTAATGTAATCTGAGATTCCACATATATTTTAAAGTACAAATAGAGAAACAATGATATATTTCCAGTGTTTAGGTGTCTGCAGGTTTTTATTTGAGAAATAAGATAACCCATAGCTGGGAAGAAACCCCAGCGTAGCAGAAATTGTCTTGGCTTTTTAAATGCTCTATTTCACCCACACATTTTTGTTCCCTTCTGAGTTCGATTGGTGGTGATTGGAAACAAAAAGTTTTTATTCTTTAGCATACATTGAAAAATGAAGTTGAATATTTGGTTTATTCTCTCTCTCTCTCTTTTTTTTTTTTTTTTTTTTAATGGATATATGTATACAGTAAGTCCCCTACTTACGAACGAGTTATGTTCCGGGAGCTCATTAGTAAGTCCAACAAAGATCAGCGCCTGCATACAGCTGTGAGTGCTGATCAGTGTGTTCTGATGAGGGGGGTCCCCTTGTCAGAACACAATAGCACAGCTGGGGAGATCGCTGAACCAACATTGCTTGTGTTAGGACAACGATTTGTCAGGTTTTTTTTTCATTCTGGATTGAATGAAAAAAACCTGTGCAAATACATCTATGAAAGTTCGTAACTCGAAGGTTTGTATGTAGGGAACATACTGTAGTTTCTTTTTTACACTCTAAACTGTAAATTTTTTAATGTATACAGTATACAGTACTTGTTGATTGCTTAATTAAAAAGTAGTCATTTTCCACATTGCATATTATGACATGATGTATCTATGAGGGTACAGAACATTGATCAAAATTTTTTAATGTCAGCAGTCATAATCTACCATTTTCGTGTCCAAACAAGCATGGCCCATGACACAGCACCTTTCCCCCTATATGGTGATCAACTGTTTTATGAACCACTGACAAGCTTTATATTCAAAAAATGCATTATTTACATATTTGTTGTTGAAATAAGCAACATTTTATACAAATGGTAAGGTTTTTGTACTGACAGGGTTGGTCCTAACAAATCAAAGGCTGGACCTTAAAGCCTCGTACACACGATCGGATTGTTGGCCAACAAAGCGTCAGACTTTTGTCCGAAGGGCGTGTGCCGTGAACTTGTCTTGCATACAAACGGTACACAGTTGTTGGCCAACAAACACGAACGTAGTGACGTTCTACGAGGAATTTTAGCTCTTGAGCACCACCCTTTGGTCACCTTCTGCTAATGTCGTGTTTGGTGAGCATTGATTCTGAGCAAGCGTGTTTGTACTTTCAACTTTTGTGTGACGGACTTGTGTACAGATGATCGGAAAATCTGACAGTGAGTATGTTAGTAGTAAATCTGACCCTTAGCACGCTCCTTCAGACAACTGTTGTCCATCTTTCCGCCAACAAATGTTGGATGGCAGGCTAGTAAATTTTCGGCAGACAATGGACTGTTGTCAGATTTTCATATCGTGTGTACACAAGTCCGTCACACAAAAGTACAAAGTACAAAGTACAAACACGCATGCTCGGAATCATCTCCTGCTGACGTCAGCAGCAGTGTTCGGGCCCTGCCTGCTGGAACTGTCAGCCGGGTGGATGAGAGGAGAGAGGAGGCACCTGAGCACCAGGAGCTGATGTGTTATCGGTACAGATAAGCATATTTATTATATAACACAGGCACAGGGGAACTTATTATAATGTTACAGAGGGGATAGCAGCATTTTATAGAGGTGGATTAACAACCACTTGATGTTTCATCAAGATACACATTCAAAGGGATCTCCAATCCATACAAGATATGTTTAGTAACATGCAGTAACCAACATGGACTAGTTTACCAATAAGGCAAACATTTTGGCGTATTCCCACTGAATGACTGAACATTTTGAGAATTTGCATATTATGCTTTTTTTGGTCATCATTGATTTTAAGATTTTCTTTTTAAGGTGGAGTGCAGCAGTACCTCCAGTGACTATTCAGAAGTTATTTTTCATTGTTTTGATTTTTCTAAATGAATGAAAAGAAAACTGGGATTGGTTGCTGTTGACCATGTTCTTCCCATAGCTCATGCCCTACTTACAAACTGTTAATATTTGCAGGTGTAACAAGCACTGAAATATGATTAAATATGAAAGCTAGCTTGTCCGGCTTCATGTTATACTGTGTTTGTACCTTCTATTTAGCCAGCTGGTTTGTTTTCCTCCTAACACCATAGGCATGAAATTGCACATTGGAGATGTGAATATTTTACCATAATTTCAGTTTCAGCCCCTGGAATCACAGAAATCGGATGACAGTCTCCTAAGCTGTGCCTTCAAGAGGTAGCATGCAGTTTGCAAGCATTACAAAATATCTATGCCAGGAGTCTGCAAATTCAACTCTGAACTACTTAATTATCTAAACATGCTAATAAAAGGAGCCTGAAAAAGTCCCTAAATAACTAATTGTTTGAAAACAATCTAATTTGTCTTCACTAGTGGCTGTCAAACTGCATTTCGCTGTTTTGTGTGTGATTTGTGCATGAAACAGATTCTTCTATTTCCCTGCATGTGTTTTTTTCTACTCTGTTTAAATCAACTCTATTTGTCTTGATTACAGTCAAGGAAGAGCCTGGCTTCTTTCCCAACCTACGTAGAAGGTAAGAATGAGAAGTTGTACATTTGGTAATTCAAAATGTCACTTGGTTAAGTTGTGCTAATTGCAAAGATAAAATTGTTCTGCGGCTGATACTAGCCTTTAGTGTGCTGAGATGGGTACTTGTCAAAAGTCAAATAATCGGGCTGATGGCAGGGTTTGAGTCTTTTTCTCATCCTAGTAAATATGCTTTAATTGTTGCCAGGATCCAGGATCCTACTTCGCTGCCTGGAACCACGCATTTGTCTAAGGCTCGCCAGTTCCTATATGTCTTGCAGGACAATTTCATGGGTCAGATGGGAGATGCACCAACTAGAAATAAACTTTACTAGATCTACTGATTACCAACAATACAGACCTGATCACGGATGCGGAAATACAGGGCAATTTAGGAAACAGCGATCACAGGTCAATTGGCTTCAGTATAAATCACACAAATAAGAAACATAAGAGGAGCAATACAAAGACACTGAATTTCAAAAGAACCAACTTCCCTAAACTACGAATCTTGCTAGAAGGCATACATTGGGATAAAATATTAGGAACAAAGAACACGGAGGAGAGATGGGTTCGCTTTAGGAGCATATTAAATAAGGACAGTAGCCAGTGGGTAATACATTTAAAAGAGCAAACAAAAGTCCTGGATGGGTTAACTCCAATGTAAAAATGCATATAAAAGCAAAGGGAAGGCCTTCAAAAATTACTAGGTTGAGGGATCGTCATCAGCTTTCAGACTTTTTAAAGAATGCAACAAGAAATGTAAGGGTGCAAGTAGGGCGGCTAAGATAGAACACGAAAGACACATAGTGGAGGAGAGAAAAAAAAATCCCAAGAATTTCTTTAAGTATGTAAACAGTAAGGGAGGACAGACCATATTAGCCCCATAAAGAATGAGGAAGGACATCTGGTTACAAAGGATGAGGAGATGGAGAAGGTATTGAATTTATTCTTCTCCTCAGTCTTCACAAGGGAATCGGGGGGCTTTAGTAACCAAAACTGTAGTGCTTATCCTCATGACACGTCACAGGAAGCACCCTATTGGCTAATAGAGGACAGAATTAGAATTAGACTTGGGAAATGTAACATTAATAAGTCACCGGGACCAGGTGGTTTGCACCCGAGGGTACTTGGGGAACTCAGTCAAGTAATTGTCAGGCCATTGTTCCTAATTTTTACTGACAGTCTACTGACTGGAATGGTACCAGCGAATTGGAGAAAAGCCAATGTAGCACCAATATTTAAAAAGGGCCCAAAATACATCCCTGGGAATTACAGACCAGTTAGCCTAATGTCAATAGTATGCAAGCTCTTGGAGGGGATGATAAGGGACTGTATACAAGATTTTAGTAAAATGGTATCATCAGCAGTAATCAGCATGGATTCATGAAGAATTGTTCTTGCCAAACCAGTCTATTAACCAGTCTATTAACCTTCTACGAGGAAGTGTGTTGCCATCTAGATAAAGGAAGGCCCATAGACGTGGTGTATCTGGACTTTGCAAAACCATTTGACACAGTTCCCCATAAACGTTTACTGTACAAAATAAGGCCCGTTGGCATGGACCATAGTAGTATATAGATTTAAACCTGGCTACAAGGGCGAGTTCAGAGTGTGGTGATAAATGGGGAATGGTCAGGAGTAGGCAGTGGGGTCCCACAGGATTCTGTGCTGGGACCAATCCTATTTAATTTATTCATAAACGACCTGGAGGATTTGATGTGGAATGTGAAAACCTTGCAAGAAGATCTGAACAAATTAATGGGGTGGGCAACTATATGGCAACTGAGGTTTAATGTAGAAAAATGTAAAATAATGCATTTGGATGGCAAAAATATGAAGGCAATCTATACACTGGGGGGAGAACTTCTGGGGGAATCTAGGATGGAAAAGGACCTGGGGGTCCTAGTAGATGATAGGCTCAGCAATGGCATGCAATGCCAAGCTGCTGCTAACAAAGCAAACAGAATATTGGCATGCATTAAAAAAGGGATTAACTCCAGGGATAAAGCGATAATTCCCCCACTCTACAAGACTCTGGTCCAGCCACACCTAGAGTATGCTGTCCAGTTCTGGGCACCAGTCCTTAGGAAGGATGTACTGGAAATGGAGCAAGTACAAAGAAGGGCAACAAAGCTAATAAAGGGTCTGGAGGATATTAGTTATGAAGAAAGGTTGCGAGCACTGAACTTATTCTCTCTGGAGAAGAGATGCTTGAGAGGGGATATGATTTCAATAGGAAAAACAGAGAGCTCCTCATAGGGTAAAAATCCTTCGGTTTATTGAGAAAGATCATATTTACAATCTTAAAAACAACTGTCATAGTGACAGGACCAATGCCACTATGTCAATCATCGGCCCATATAGTCTGTGGAGACGTGGTGCTGGTTCACACGCTGGGAACACATGCTGTATGCGGAACCAACACCACGTCTCCACCGCCTATATGGGCCGATGCTTGAAATAGTGGTGTTTGTCCTGTCTCTATGACAGTTGTTTTTTAGATTGTAAAATTTGATTTCTATCAATAAACCAAAGGATTTTTACCCTATGAGGAGCTCCCTCTGTTTTTCCTTCACCACGGGTTGTATAATGTCCACTCCTGGAGCCCCGGAGCCATTGCCAGAGGATATCTATCCCAGAGGAGACACCGGAAGAAACCAGAGTCCATGGTATTGGATTTGGTTCCAAAAAAGGCCTACAGGCACAGTTGACTCTGTTTGCTATAAGGCAAGAGAGTCCAACCCATCGGGTGAGTCTCGAATTTTACACTACCCCCATGAGGTGGATCACCACATCATTGGGACTTGGAGCACTATAGCACTTTCTGGCACAAAGAAAAGGACTATTTGCACTATACCACTATATGCACTTTAAGATATGTTGTACTACTTTCACTTTATTATCTATTAATTTATCTTTCCACAACATAAATAATTATTGTTTATTAACATACGCACTTTAAGTTATGATGTAATATTGTCACTGTATTTGTTTAATTTAATTGGCTCATAACCATTAAGTTGGTATAAGAATCAACGCCTTTGATATTTAGTTATCAAGTTCTACCTTAAGTTCCCAGGTTATTAATTACAGAGTAAACACTAAGAAGGAGCAAGCACTGTCAATCTACATCCATTTACTTTGCCCCACCTTATGGGGATAATTTTGGAAAGCAGCGGCCCATAGGCGATTTCAATTCTAAGGCACGAGTGTCTCATCATACATATATCATCAGCATATAGCTTTATCATCAAAGCAAAAATCATGGGTGACAAGGGGAAACCCTGTGGAGTGCCTCTCTGGACCATAAAGAGGAAAGAAACCATGTTTTCCAGCTTGATAGAAGCAAGGGTGTTCATATAGGATATCTATCCACTTTAACTCCTTGGTGCCGAGTGCACGCAAATATGCAATCTCTCGGCGGCCGCGCCTTGCACTGAGTGAACACATATTTGCGCGCAATAGTGCCAATAGAGCCGTGCCTAGAGCGCACTCCCAGCACAGTTACCGGTGGCTAACTGAAAGCTCCCATTTGCATCTTGCTTTCTGATCATGTGACCACCGTGACAGCCAATCACAGTGGTCACATGGCGATAACCCCCGCCTCCCGGCATTCTAAACCTCATAATCTTAGTATGCGCTTGCTCTAAGGCAGTGGTTCTCAACCTTTAACCTTTCTAGTGCCATGACCCCTTGATAAAATTTCCCAACTTGTTTGGACCCATAACAGTAAAATTATTTTCGTAGCGTGGGTTGTCAGCACCCAAGGTAAGACAAGTAATTTGCGCCCCTAGCCCACGGACATTTAGCGCTCCCTGAGTCCTTTCCACTCATACAGTATTAAAACCCCTCATGGTACATTTTAGGATGTACCACTCTTTCTCTTTGTTCTCCTTTCTTTCCCTTTTATCTCTCTCTCTATCCTAATTTCTTGTTTTTTTTTTTCCCCTTCCCTCTCTCTAGCCATCTGTCTTGTTCTTTACTCTCCCTTTTTCTTTGTTCCTCCCCCTCTTTTCCTCTCCCTTCCATGTATTCTCTATTTTTATTCCTTCTCTTACTCCTTGGTGGTGGGATGAGTGGCAGTGCTGGCGGGAAGTTGGGATCAGTGGCAGTGCTGAGGGAAGTTCTGATCAGCCAACTTAGGTGCTCTTGATCAAGGTCATCTGCTGATCTGAGAACTGTAGTGGGGACTTTTAATGGCAACTATAGTCACAGGTAGTGTTACTCACTGTGTCTCCGACTTTGTGGTGTCTCGTAGCAGTGACACCTATGCCAAAATCAGGAGATAGGGTCTCTTCCAGCCCCTCCCACTTCACATTCCTCACCAGTCAGCTGACCTCTAGTCTCTGCCCCCCAGTCATGCCATGAACTGAATGAGCGGATGCGAAGAGGCTGAGTGGGCAGCTGCAGGCTCCAGGAACAGCCCTGCTGGGCGGCCACAAAAAGGCTGGGAGAGCAGCGCTGGCTTCAGGAACAGCCCAGGATTCAGTGACCCCTGGCAAATCATCATTTGACCCCCAGGTTGAGAACCATTGTTCTAAGGGGTTAAGAAAGACGGCCCAAACCCCTTACACTCCAGTACAAGCACGCTTGTAGGTCCAATCCACTGAGTAAAAGGCCTTTTCAATATCGAGGACCACCAGCACACGCCTGCCCACATTAGAATGCGATGCCTGAATGTTAGCAAAGAGCGATCTGTGGATTTCTGCTGGATAAAACCCATTTGATCAGTATCCAGGAGCACCTAAGCTATACTTTATGACTTTTGAAAACTTTCTAATAAAAATACTTTCAAATTAAATTTGTAATTTAAATGATTCATCACAGTGACCACACAAAGTGTGCTAAAATGGACACAGTTAGCATTAAAAACGTGATAGAGGTTAATACTTCTCTACTTAAAGCAAAAACTAAGTTGAGCTCCAAAACTAAATTCTGTCTTAATTTCAGTGTTCAATTATTCTACTAAATATACTTAATTTTTTAATGTAATTTTATGATTTAAACTAGAATAATTGCGCAGTGTCTCTGTGGATCAGCTTTTTCACCCTCTGAAGACAATTTCAATGTGATCTTATAATCAAAGGCAGAAGCGTATGGGGTATGGCTACCAACCTCCTAATAAGCTCCTTTGAGGCTAGAAGAACAGAAAGTGCCTCGTCACGTGTGAACATGGGAAGTGCTCTGCTGCTTCTAATCAGGAATTATATACTTCTTTTTTTTTTTTACCTATTGCTATGTCCTATTATCAACTACACTAATGAATCCCTGTTAGATTGGCAAACTTTAAAGAATAGGCTTGTAGTCTAAGCTTTCACTGTGTACAAAAAATTTCCCTCAAAAATTAATATCGGGACCCTCAAGTGTTTTGTTGCTGTTACCCACCTCTTAGTTTGATTGCTTTTAGACACTAACAGTCTACTAATACTTGTTATAGCCATTTGTGTTTGGGGGGGGGGGGTGGCAATAAAAGTCCACCTGCCGGTCACCTTGGACAAGCTGCTTTAAATAACTATAGCCCAGTTTCAGGATACTTAAGCCTATGCAATATATACTGTATAATGAAGTACAATTATAGAGGTACCTGTTCTCAGGCTGAAGAAGCTATCGTCATACACATAAGGGTCTATTTATTAAGCATTCATTGTACAAATATCTCAAACATTCTCACAACAATAACAAATACAGTCAAAACCTTGAAGTGTGAGCATAATTCGTTATGGAAACATGCTTGTAATCCAAAGCACTCGTATATCAAGGTGAATTTCCCCATGAGAAATAATGGAAACTCAGATGATTCGTTCCACAACCATTTTATTCATAAGTCCTTCAGTTTATAGTCCATATAAAAAGATTATAGCAATGTGTATCTATAAAATGTCCATCCACAAATGACAGCCTCCACAAGGGGATTAGAAGCAAAATCCAGCAGGAATTACAGATTAATAAAGAAAAGAGAGAGGCGCCTCTAAGTGTAGCAATATTGTTACATTTAATAATGGTACAATATTTAGCAACTCACATGGTTGATGATTAAAAGAGGCACATCTAAGTATGCAGGGATCTGGGGTTAATCTGTCCACATAGACCATCCTCCACACCGCCGGCTCTCATCACTGTCAGGCTGCAATCGTGACAGGGAAGACTACCCTGCAGGAGAGAAATCTGAAAGTGAGACTTGAAACACTCGTGGAGCACAGAGTGGAAGGGATGCCATCAACGACAGCACGGAGGATGGTCTATGTTGACAGCTTTACCCCGGATGCCTGCATACTTAGATGTATCTGTTTTAATCATCAATCATGTGAGTTGCTAAATGTTGTACCTTCATTAAACGTAACCATATTGCTAGACTTAGAGGCGCCTCTCTTCTGTTTTCTACTCAGCTGTGACATGACGCTACTTGTATATCAAGACATCGCTCGTTCATCAAGTCAAAATTTATAAAAAAAAATTTGCATGTCTTGCAAAACACTCTCAGACCAAATTACTCTCAATCCAAGGTTTTACTGTAATTCACATTATTTGCTTTCCTGCAATCATTAGCTCCATCTAGTAGTCATAATGCTATATTTTTCCTATTGAGGTTTTTTAGGAAAACACCACATGGCCACTAGATGGAGCTGATGATCATACGAAATATACATATTGGGCAAATTACGGGATTTATTTGTGATGATTGTGTGAATGCTTAAAACATTCGCGCAGCAAATTGTTTAAAAATAAAAAATAAAAATTATCATGCCAAAATTGCATAAGGTATGGTGGTGAACCTTCCTTTTGTATTTTAGAAAATTTTGCAATTATTTCTGGTACTACTGTTTTTTTTCTAATATTTATGCTGCGAAAATGGGGTGTTTGGCTGATTTTCTTGTTCTAAAGCTCTGGTTAGATTTGTGATCTTCATCATATGTGAATTTTCTGTGATTAAATCATCAGCTATACTTCTCTATTAATTTTCCCATAAGAACTTTTAAACTGATATTTTATGTTTTCTCATAGTGCCAGGACCCTGTGATCCTGAAGACTTGATAGATGGAATTATTTTTGCCGCAAATTACCTCGGCTCCACACAGCTACTCTCTGACAAAACTCCCTCAAAAAATGTGCGCATGATGCAAGCACAAGAAGCTGTTAGTCGAATTAAGGTGAGCATATAATTCCACTATGTAAAATTTATATTAAGAAAAAGGGGAGAAAAAAAATATTCCGTCTGTCATTATAGCTAGCAAAGTCCTTGATTCATTGGGCAATGTATTTTAGAGAATAAATGCTAAGGTCGGCAATTGTAATGTGCAATAAAAAAAAAATCGTAATTTCTACAAAAATTATTTATAAACGTATTAGAGATGAGCCGAACACCCCCGGTTCAGTTCGTACCAGAACTAAACGAAGTCTATGGGACACGAACATGAAAAATCAAAAGTTCTCATTTTAAAGGCTTATATGCAATTTATTGCCATAAAAAGTGTTTGGGGACCCGGGTACTGCCTCAGGGGACATGTATCAATGCAAACATTTTTTTTAAAAACATGTTTCCAGGAGCAGTGATTTTAATAATTCTTGAAGTGAAACCAAAAAAATTAAATATTCCTTTAAATATCGTGCCGGGGGGGGTCCCCTTAGTGTGCCTGTAAAGTGGTGCATCAGTCTGATGTGTTTTACAGTCCCGCAGCAAAATGACATTTCTAAAGGAAAAAATTTAATCAAAACTTGCTCGTGGCTGTAATATATTGGCAGCTCCCGGTAATATAGATAAAAAGCAAGGAAAAAAACGGCGTGGGTCCCCCCCCCCGTCCATGCAAGGCCCTTTCGGGTCTAGTGTGGATTTTAAGGGGAACTCCATTCCAGAATAAAAAAAAAAAAATTGTTGTGGGGGGCCTCCCCCAAAATCCATACCAGACCCTTATCCGAAAATGCAGCCTCTAGATCCCGGCGCCCCTCCTCCCCATGTGAATGGGTATCGGGTACATTGTGTGTGTGTATGTGTGTGTCTATGTATGTATGTGTATATATATATATATATATATATATATATATATATATATATATATATATATATATATAATATATTTATATATTAAACTGCCTGCACGCCACTAACTAACCTCCCTCTAGCTAACGTTCTGTCAATCATTACACTATATACGCCCGCCATGTAAGCAGCCTTATATAGTGTGGGGCGTGGACTTAGCCCCCTGAGACATGATTGGCTAAAGGCACCCTGCCTTTAGCCAATCATGACTCTCACAGCAGAATGCGCTGTGATTGACCAAAGCATGCAGGTCAAGGTGCATGCTTTGGACAATCATCAGACATCAATGCACTGCGATCTACAGTGCATTATGGGGCGTTCCGCGGCGCTCAGATTTCACGCGAACGCCCGATAATGTTCGGTATTCGCCGAACATCAGACTCATCCCTACTTATTATATACATTTGCAGTTCTATGGGGGCTTCCACATTGACTAATATATTAAAAAGCCCCACACTGAGTCTCATTATGATGATTGGAGGTAGCACTACACCAATCAACTGCCCTTTGTCTTACAAAGCTTGAAAGCTGAAGTATTATTGCTTGGGGTCCTTTCACATGGGCACGGAACTATTTTTAATCCATCTGTTGAAGGATGAAAAACAGACAGCATGCATTCCTATGGGCAAATGGATGTAAACGGATCATCCGTTTACCGTTTGCCTGTTTTTCATCCAATGGACAGACAGAACACCAGTGTGAAAAGGCACTTAGGCTTTTGATACTCAGATTTTTTTTTTTACTCCCTTTACTAGTTTAGTGGAAGGTGTTTTCCACTGTAAACGGAATATATTGTAAAACACATTATTATATTCATTTGTATTTTTTCCTTTTTTGTACTCTGCAGCCCTGTTTTTAACATACTTTATATGGGCATCCTAATCACTTTGGAATTCATCTGAGATCTCTGTTGCTTTCGTCAATGAATGCAACACTGTGCATGGAGTTTGGTGTTCAGGACTCAATGAGAACTGAACACCAGAGGACTGAGAATAATCAATAGCATTAAATTGAATTTATTTAAAGTATACCCCAACCAAATGGCATAGGAATAGAGAATTAGAGAGAATTGTGGTCTTTGGTATTACCTCAATGTCCTTATTGTTGAGATCTATTTGTGTCATGCTAAATACTCATATTTAATGGCGCCCATTACCTTCTGCTTTCCAAACATTTACCAGGGAGTTATACAAAGCCTAAAAAAGGGTTTAAAGCTTTGCATCTTTAATAACTAAGTTAGCAAATAAAGGGTATCACTTTAATTCCAAACTTCCTGCTTCAATTGATGGCTAATACAGAGCAATACTCTACTACTGCTAAATATTTACTATGCTTGGTTTGGGAAATCTTGCATTAGATAATTAATGCAAGAAACACAAGGATCTATGTTTTTTCTGGGTCGCAGAAAAAAAGAGGCATATACTACTAGCACATCAGCCTCATCTCATCTTTCTCATGGACAAATATAAGTTAAATTCAAGACATTAAATTCAATATACATTTACAACTGGAAGCTTTTGAAATCCATTGACTTTCATTTATTACATTTTAGAGGTGTAGGGTAACCTACAACTTGCACTAACCCATGATAACCAATAAGAATTCATCTGTCTCTACTCTGATAACATTAAGCTAAAATCTGATTGGTTGTTATGGATTACTGTACTTTTCATAAAAATGATGGATATTACCCTAATCTTAGAATGCACTAAAACGTAGGAATGAAGGGTTACATTCCCTACATCTTCATTTGTGCAATGCTGTATCCATATTTAAATATCAGTTATCTCCATTGCTGTTACTTTTATGTTTCACCCAGGGCAGTTTTTGTTTGAGACGGTTAAAAAAAAAAAATCCTTGTTTCCTAATTGCTAATTTGATGTAACTTGCTGGAAAGTCTACAGTTGTGATGCACAGCATTGACCAGAACTGGAAAACAAAAACGTTTCGATCTGCTCGGTCATATACACCCTTGATTTCTCCAAGCCCACTATATCCCCATTTAGAATTATCATCTGTAATCTATTCGCTAACCATATTCCTGTCTCTGTTTATTTCATGCTAAGCAGATGGCCCAGAAATTAGCCAAAAGCAGGAAGAAGGTGCAGTACTATCTCATCAGTTTGATGTTATGCTTGTTTACATTTTGTTTTTGCATTTTGTTTTTTTCTTCATTTTTGTTTGTAACTACCATAGTTTTCTCATGTTTCACAATTTGCGTTTTTTCTTTCCAAATAGCCATTTCTCCTCTTTTTGTCACTGGTCATCTATTCATTTCATCAGTCTTATGATAATTTATATACAGTTGGGTGAAAGATGACCATCAGAAATTGGTGGTAATCGTAGAGGCTTGTTAATTTTGTTACATATATTCAGGCCTGTGTTTATTGTACTTGGCAAATGCCATAGCTGCAACCAAGCATAAAAATGAAATTTAAGCATAACTTGACAAAAAGATGTTGGAAATACATGTTTCATTTTCTATTTAATTTGATGTTACTTTTGCATTTTACTTACTAGTTCTGTTCATGTGTGCTGATTGTGCTTGTATTATTGTGCTTTTGTATAGAAGAAAAGTTGTCCATCAGAACAGTGCTGAAACCAATATATATATATATATATATATATATATATATATATATATATATATATATTTTATTCTTTGTATTAACTCTATCACTTTACAGAAGGTCTTGCAGTAAAATGCAAATCCCACATATACTTAGAGGGTCTCAGTAAAATCATGTAGTCTCAAAATGTACCTGTAGAGAAAAGTGTTAGATTTAGGCCTCATTAATGCAGGTGTACCAATCTGTACATCTGTGTGAAAGAGGCCTAAATCACATTTTTTCTCTCTAGGTATATTTTGGACTACTAACATTAGGTGCTTTTTAACCTTGGAAGTAGGGGGCCCAGATTTTATATGCAGGTCTTGCATTGTACTGCAAGCTTTGCTTTAAAATAGATTCACCCTGTATTCATATTATATGAAATGATTCCACTTGTCCTCCTCTGTGTCCTGAAAGAAGATTATAAAGGACCTATCCTCCTAGCTGCTGTCATTATTTATTTATTTTTTGTATTTCAGGGGTCTTCAAACTATGGCCCGCAGAGCACATCCAGCCCGCTAGGAAGTTTTTTCTGGCCCACAGCTCAGACTCCCTGCAGGGTCAATCTGCTTAAGTCAGGTTGCAGGATCTGCGCTGCATACTCACCCCTGTCAGTATGCAGTGAAGGTCCCACAACTCTACACCTTACTGAGTTGTTGATTGATAGGACCGCCGGCATCCTGGCAACCAATGAAATACTTTAGTGCAGATCTGTAGCATCTCCTGGCTCCCTCCCCGCTGTTAGCATCAGTGTCCTTTACCGCTGTAATTTTGTATACAACGTGCTTGTGTAACAGCCAGGCAGGAGCTTGGAGGTGCAGCAGATTTGTGCTGAAGCCAGTCTAAAAGGTCTAATCAGTGTAAAGGACACAAATGTGGGGGAGACTGCTATTGATGGGGACACAAATGTGCGTTGGGGGGTCTGATGGGGACACAAATGTGTGAGGGGGCTCTGATGGGGACACAAATGTGTGAGGGGGGGTCTGATGGGGACACAAATGTGTGAGGGGGCTCTGATGGGGACACAAATGTGTGAGGATAGCTCGGATGGGGACACAAATATGTGAGGGGGGGTCTGATGGGGACACAAATGTGTAAGGGGGCTCTGATGGGGACACAAATGTGTGAGGATAGCTCGGATGGGGACACAAATATGTGAGGGGGGGTCTGATGGGGACACAAATCTGTGAGGGGGACTCTGATGGGGACACCAATGTGTGGGGGAAACTCTGATGGGGACACAAATGTACGGGGAGACTCTGATGGAGTCCAAATGTACAGGAGGGGTTCTGGCGGGAACACAGATCTAAGTCCACTAAGTATGCACACTGGAAGTTTATCCTCCATGCTCCTGAAATTAAGTGTGGGTGAGGGTACAGGTGCGCCATCCAACCCTGCTTTACGCAGCTTGTCAAATCCTATTCTATTCTGCTGCTGGGGATTTATTTATAAATAACTGGTTTGTTTTTGGCCTGCGACTATAGTACGTGCAAAATATACAATGTGGCCCTTGAAGTGAAAAGTTTGGAGGCCCCTGGTATATTTTGATTTATGTAGAATTTAGAGGAGCAGGGCCAGAATGCCAGCAGCTTTGAGGACCGTGTAGGCTTCTCTTTAGAGTTCGGAAGAAGTATGTATACAATTATACATGTATACACACTTTGTGTTTTTGCTGCCCACTTATAATCAAAAGCAGGTTACACATTTATGATCACAAACTATTTTTTATTGCTGGAATAACTTGACATTTTGTGCCATAAATGTAAAAAAATTATGAAGTGGAATGAAAAATCTGTTCACAATCATATATTTTAAGGACTGTGTATAGTGTGAACTACAATCTGCATCTTTCCTAAATTTGAGTCACTAATATCTTTAGTTTATGTTCTTATAACAGAATTGGTGTTAGGATTGCCTGTCATACAGCAAAATAAAAATTGTATTTCTTAGCTTTTTAATGCTTTTTTTGTTCTATTTTTTAGGCTGCAGAAGGGGAAGCTCAGCCGATGACAGAAGTGGACTTATTTATTTCTACGCAGAGAATAAAAGTATTGAATGCTGACACACAGGTATGTATAAATCACTCTGCGGATCTATTTGGCTAGTTTATCAGTAAATGACTGTACATTTTTCATTAAAAAGAGACCGCTAGCAGTTATTTTTTGTAGATCAAGGACGCTGAGTCCTTGTTTTATACATTCTGCAAATAAGGATAAGCGAAATCATTATTAGAAAGGTTTTTACTGTCAGATGAAGGAGGTGAGGTGGTTGGGCTGTAACACTAATCTTACAAGAATCGCTCGCAATTATTGACCTTTCAAAGTTGTATGCTATGATGTTAAACCTTAGCTGCCATCTGGATTAATCTTTGGTGATGTATACTATAACATACAAATTCCAGGGAGCGATTCTTTATGCTCAGACACCTCTTTTCAGGCTTGAACTGGCATCTTAACTTAAAGCAGAAGTTTGGGTGTGCATATTTTTACATAGTTGCATTGGTCGAGCTTGGATCGTAATATGTATGCCTGTGTCAAAATGTGGAAGATCCCTGTGGAAGATGGAAATCATTAAAGTAGGCACTGCTACTAAAGTGATTGCCGCTGGCTTCAAGTCTCCTACTGAGTGGCTGTTCTGCTGCTTAATGAACACAGGAGGTGCCTTGCCCAGCACAGGCACCAATTTTGCGTGCATTGAGAAAATGCAACATGTTCTCTAAATGGTGTTCATGCAGCAGAGCACATGGTGGGCATGAGATCCAGATACCAGTGGCAAACACTATAGTAGCGGTGCCTACTACAATGATTTCCAGCTTCTACGGGGATCTTCCAGGTATGACACATACATACTTGCATTGGTCCAAGCTGGGCCACTGGAAGTATGCTGTAATACTCAAACATGAACATCAACTTATATATATATACATTTTTTTGGTTTTGGATAAAGAAAAAGGAGGGTTAAAACTCTCTTGTTCATTTTTTGTTGTCTATGGCTGGTAGGGAGATTTCCCTTTGCTTTTTATCCTGTAGATGCAGTGCAAGTGCCTGAATTTGACTTGGTATCAGCCTCTTGCAGTTCACTATACAGCAGAGCTCAGACATGGGAAGGAAGATCATCAGTGTGCTGCTTCTTTCACTGTTCATTCACAGGCTGTGGAATTGAAAGACCTGAAAGTGTAAATTAACTTCAGCAGAGAAAATCGGGTCTCCTGCCTGCCAGACAGGGCTGCACTGTATAGCAGAGTTGTGCAAGTCCTTCTTCACATGGGCGTTTGAGTAGCAGGCACCGGATTACAGTTGCAAAAATCGGGAGATTATTGCTGCTGTGCGCAAATACCTGCAAGAAAAGTGGTTGCCTGCAGTTAGGCTGGGTTCACACTATACTACACGACAGTAGTACGACTTTCATCCTACTTTGCTCTGCGACATCAGTCCTACATTGGTCCTACATTGATCCTACATTGGTCCTACATCCATCCGACTTTCATGAACAGGATACTACTTTCATCCGACTTTTCAGATAGTACACTTGTCCTTTGACCAATCAAAACTAACACACAGTGGGAGGGGCTACAGCAGGGGGCATTTTCAAAGTCTGACCGACTTGTGTCGGACCAGTTAAGACGGCTCCTATAGGGAAACATTGATTTTCACACGTCATGCAATATGAGTTCCCAATGTCGGAGCGTTTGTCGGACCAGTGTGAACCCAGCCTGCGTGTTGAAAGTCCGAGCCTGGACATAGTCAGCTGATTTTTGCCACTTGAATCTGGTGGCTGCATCTAAACACCTGTGTGACTGGATTGACACAAATAGAGATAGTTTGACAGGTGAAACAATCCCTTTAAATGAACTTCATCTGCATAATTAGGGTAGCAAAGTAATACATATGTTTTTGTAGGACAAACAAGGTTTTTTTTTTTTTTTTTTTTTTTATCTTACAACGATGATTTATCCATAAACCTAAAACGTCACTTTTTTCTGACTTGCTTAGCATTTATAATTATTATTCTGTTGTTCGTCCCTCTGCAGACGTATTCTATTATTGGTCTTCTTTAAAATGATGCTGAAATGATGATTCTGGCATTAAAGCAGTATTTTACAAACTAAATAAAGTTTTTTTTTTTTTTGTTTTTTTTTTTTTTTTTTATCTTTCTTTTTAATTTTGTGATCATTTTTAATGCAACACTAAAACAAATTAATGAACAAAAAAAATGAAAATTAGGTGCAAACAAAATAAAACATCAGGAAACCAATAGTTAAGGGGAGAAGAGGAATAATTAGTTAATTGGGGTTGATTAGTGTAAACTAAGGGTTAATAAGGGGTTAAATAGCAACAATTTTTATTTAGAGAAAAAAAAAATTTACTTGGCATGTTGCTTAATGCACAGTATATTCATTCATTGAAGTTTTATCCCTTTGATTTGCAGGTGAATGAAACTTGGTAGATACAAAAGTAACACTGTCAGGTGGTCTATTTTTTTTTTTACAGCAGTAGCTTCTAGTCAAGAGCTGCCAGCAGCGAGGGGGCGAGCAACAGAAAGACAGGGTGTAAAACAAACTCCCTGTGTACTTTGATGAAGTTGTTTTTTATGTGTGTGTGTGTGTATAAGCACATCCAGTGTCCAAAACTGGTTGAAATGTATTTTTAAATCCTACATTTTCTATGAATTGTGAAAAATATCTCAAATTCTTTTAAGGGACGTTTAATGCAAATGAGCCTTTTTTATTATTTGAGATGTCGTAACTTTAAACTACAGATAAAAAAAATAATTCCTGCTTTTTGCATTAAATGTTTTTAGAGGATTCAGGCTGAAAGTTCTGTTGTGTCTTAAGAACTTCTTGAAGAAATCTTTGTTTTGGAGCTCTGGTCATAATAACCTTTAACAGTAATTTCCCTATTGCATTGCTTAGCAGCACTTCAAACTATTAATGCAGGTAAAAATGATTGATGGTCATATATTGGAGTACTTATGTTTTTTTAAGGTGCATTACAACAAAAGATGTGGAGAGTGAAAAAGTTGGGTGTAGGGGGCGCTATATAATAATAGTGCTTAATAACTAATTGATAATTTTTGTACCAAACAATTGAAAAAGTGTTGATTTATAGTCATCTCCTAGGATAAAAATGGGTAGTGGATATAATCCCAACAAAAATGACAAGTGTAAACACATAAATGAGTGAAAAAAAGATCCACAGAAAAGTCCACAACAAAACATATGTATAAAGAAGCTTCAATCTTTCGAATATAGCAGTGTCTTCCAACAAAGATTTGAAATCCTTCACCAAGCCTTTAGGGAAATATGGACACCAATAAGTGAATAGATAAGTGATCTGCTTACCAGACCAATTTGACTTCTTTCCTAGGAAAGATAGTCAAAGTGCGCTTATGCAGGAGAGTGCCTGCTCACATTTGATGGGATGGATACGATAGGGACCTTCTTCCTCAATGGCAAAGGCAAGATATACAGAAATAGCAAGAAAACATCCATAGCATAATTCAGTTTTTTTTATTGTTAAAATCAAGGAAAAAAAAGTGGCCAAATGGCTCCTTACATTTAAAAGTGCCTATCCCAGCACTGGGGCTGCTGGCTTGTCAGGGGAATGCTGTGTGGAGTCACCTCCGTCCCACCTCTGTATATGGCGTGCATTCCACCGGCTCACACCAATAAATGTAAGGAGCGGGCACTATCCTTCATAAGCGCAGTCTGACTATCTTTCCTAGGAAAGAAGTCAAATTGGTCTGGTAAGCAGATCACTTATCTATTCACTTATTGGTGTCCATATTTCCTTAAACGCTTGGTGAAGGATTTCAAATCTTTGTTGGAAGACACTGCTATATTCGGAAGATTGAAGCTTTTTTATATAAATGTTTTGTTGTGGACTTTTCTGTGGATCTTTTTTTTCACTCATTTATGTGTTTACACTTGTCATTTTTGTTGGGATTGTATCCATTACCCATTTTTATCCTAGGAAATGACTATAAATCAACACTTTTTCAATAGTTTGGTACAAAAATTAACAATTCGTTATTAAGCACTATTATTATATAGCGCCCCCTACACCCAACTTTTTCACATACCATTAGGAGCACACCACTCTTTGAGGGAAGCAGCAATTTATTTACATTTTTTTAGTAATTTTGTTGTAGTTTGGCGCAGAGTTTTTCACTTAAAAGATGTGGAAAGTCTTATGCCGCGTACACACGAGCGGACTTTACGGCAGACTTTGCCTGGCGGATGGGATTTCGTCGGACAATCCGATCGTGTGTGGGCTCCATCGGAGTTTGTTTTCTCAAAAGTTGGACGGACTTAGATTTGAAACATGTTTTAAATCAATCCGTCGAACTCGAGTCCGGTCGAAAAGTCCGCTCGTCTGTATGCTAGTTCGACGGACAAAAAGCCACGCTAGGGCAGCTATTGGCTACTGGCTATGAACTTCCTTGTTTTAGTCCAGTCGTATGTCATCATGTACGAATTCAACGGACTTCGGTGGATTGTGTGTAGGCAAGTCCGTTCATTCAGAAAGTCCGTCGAAAAGTCCGCCGGGCAAAGTCTGCCGTAAAGTCCGCTCGTGTGTACGCGGCATTAGTTTGCTTTCTTTACAAAACAGCTACATCCTGGGTAGAAAAGCCTGTTCCCTGACAACTTGCTGGGATCTCTCTGCAGAGGTCTGGCCCACCCCCTGCTATGTCAGAGCTAAAGGTCTCCAGTCAGCTGGGAGCTGCTCCGGTCTGGCTGAGCAGGAGGAATGTACTTCCACACAGAGAGCAAGGGTCCTTCTCTACAATATGCAGACTTTAAACACCTGCTTTTTTGATGCACCTAAAATATATTTAGCTGGTTTAAACTGAAAGTTCAATTGAACTTTACAAATTCCACATTCAGGCATGTTCAAAATGTTTGGATGATAGCAATATTTGTCTTTATCTTGTGTTAACAGACCACATGTTCACAGTTGAGCTAGTAGTTTGCTTTGCATACAGGTTAAATCCATTCTAAAGGTTTAAATTATATGATCCATGTGTTCTTTTTTATCTTATTTCTTTTTTTTTTTTTAATGGTGTACCTTTTTTAAATAAATAGGAGCATGCTGTAGAAAACCTATTTTGATAGAAATTCAATCATTCCCACTGTACCTTTTAAAATCTATTAGATGGTCTATACCAGCCTTTCTCTGGAACACCTAAAATAATTTTCAGGTCTCAGGGAACCCTTACTAAAAACAGTTTATTGGGGTTCAATGGAAAAAAATGTTCTTTACATTGGTGGTCAGTTGGAAGAATACCCCCTTACCCTTGTGGCCAGTGGAAATAATATCCTTTACATTGGTGGCCAGTGGGTAGACTGTCCTTTATATTGGTGAAAAGTAGGAAGAATGCCCCCTTTCATTGGTGGCCAGTGGGAAGAATGCCCCCTTTCATTGGTGGCCAGTGGGAAGAATGCCCCCTTTCATTGGTGGCCAGTGGGAAGAATGCCCCCTTTCATTGGTGGCCAGTGGGAAGAATGCCCCCTTTCATTGGTGGCCAGTGGGAAGAATGCCCCCTTTCATTGGTGGCCAGTGGGAAGAATGCCCCCTTTCATTGGTGGCCAGTGGGAAGAATGCGAATGCCCCTTTCATTGGTGGCCAGTGGGAAGAATGCCCCCTTTCATTGGTGGCCAGTGGGAAGAATGCCCCCTTTCATTGGTGGCCAGTGGGAAGAATGCCCCCTTTCTTTGGTGCCCAGTGGGAAGAATGCACCCTTTCAGATATATAATAGTTATATAGTTCAGCCATCATCCCTGTTCCAATTTACATTTATCAATCCTCTTTCTGGTGGGGCCTTATCAAAAATTTACACAGATCTGTTTCTATAAAAGTATAAATTTGTATACAAAATATAGTTAAAAAACTAACATAAGACTGATTATTTCATAGAAACATGCATGTCAACATTACACTGTATATGGTTATTTGCCGGGTGGTACTGCCCAAAACCCTACATAACTGCACGTAACTCAAGGTTCACTTGCAGCTTGTTAATGGAATGGGAATCCAACACAGTTTGACAATTTCAAATAGTATCCTCATCAGGAAAACATTGCCACCATAAATGCAAACCAACCCAATGCTCATAGAAATGTCTGCATCCCTATGGAGCTTGAGAGCAGGGTGCCCTTCAACAAGGACCGCATACAGACATGCAGACATTGAGTTTATTTACTAAAGGTAAATCCACTGTGCTCTTGGAAGTGCAATCGCAGTAGGTCTAAGGGGGGACATGCAAGAAAAATTAAAAAACAGCATTTTTGCTTGCATTTTTGCTTGCACATGATTGGATGATAGAATTTAGCAGAGCTTCCCCTCATTTCAGATCTTCCCATTAAATCTACAGGGACTGCACTTCCAAGTGCACTTGTAGTGCACAGTGGATTTGCCTTTAGTAAATCAACCCCATTGTCTGCAGGCTTCTCCTGTTAAGCATGGGTTATTATTTCTATATATATAACTATATACAATGTAATGTTGACATGCATGTTTTTATTAAATAATCAAAAAACAAAAAATATATGTATTCCTGGATACCCACAAATCAGCCTAGTCAAGGTTGAATTTGAAGTGGTTAGGTTTTGTCTTGATTATCTCCTCGTGGGGCTCATCTGCACTAAAGGTCCAGTATGGCTTGGAACATAATATTCTATATTAGTAGTGGTAGAACTTGATAAAATATTTTGTTGGCTAGTATAACTCTGCAATATTTCCCACAAATTCAGCCTGTGTGCCACCAGTGTTGGATACTACTGTACTTTATTGTGGCACTGGCCTTTCTTAATGAATTTGCCATAAGAACTAAGTTTGTGTAAAAAGATAACCAGTAAGTGATTTTGCTGCAGGCTTAACAGTCTTTTTAAGTTACCTGCCTCCCGTACTGTATTGCATGTTGGTATGGCCTAGGGTATTGCGGGTTTTCTGCTTTGTCTACTCAGTATGTGGGAATATACAATTTTAGCTGTTTGACACTTTTAGCTAGAGCTCCTTGAGGACAGGTCTGGCCTTCTGGTCTGTTTACTTCTTTCTGTCAATTCTCTTTCCTATAGAAACTAGGTCTTCTCATGCCTTGTAGCTGACTGAGTAACTGTCATCTTTGACATTGAGGCTAGGAAAGTTAAATGGGGAAAGAAATCGCTCTAGTCTATGTAACAGAGCCCTAGCTGTGCCTCAGCTTCAGCAGTCTCAAGAGGCTGAGTCTTTGTTCTTCTGCCACACTTTCCCTTAATTGTCTGTTTTCATGCTGCTTGTCTGTAGGAGACAATGATGGATCACCCTTTGAGGACAATATCATACATTGCCGATATTGGAAATATCGTTGTCCTGATGGCACGCAGACGAATGCCACGCAGTAACTCTCAAGACAATGTGGAGGCTTCTCACCCATCCCAAGATGGAAAGAGACAGTACAAGATGATCTGCCATGTCTTCGAGTCTGAAGATGTAAGTACCATGTGTCTTTACATTGTATGTAGGTGTTCAACATAAGACAATCATTGCATCACAAACAGGGTACACCTGAGACGGTAGCAAATATCTGAAGCTCTGACTATATCTTATTCAGAGAAGGTAATTCGAGTCTGCATACTTAATAGGATAGAGACAATATTTTCTCTGTACTCGATGACTGCATTTTGGGTAGGAATCTTAAAGCTGTTTGGTTGCATGCATGGCCTCTAATACTGACAGATATTTTAGGAGCGTGAACTATGAGGGAAACAGATGGTGCTATTTTGACCATGTTTGCTTTCTAACACTGCTAATTTTGTGGAGTAATGGGTAGTGTTTGAATGAGCAGCCTTACTGCAAATCTATCATTAGATTTTTTTTTTTTTCAACAGTTCTGTTGCCTATGGGACAAAGTACATATAGTCCCATGTTTCTAGGTGCTTTCTAACCATAGTTATGAGGTCAGACCTGCTCCCCTCCCATCCTGCCAGAGTCAGTCAGACAACAGATTTGAAGGAGATGGTTGATTCATAGCTACAGCTTGCCAGAGCCAAACAGCAGCAAGAGAAATGCAGAGGGAAGGGTGACGTGTTGGCTTCTGCATTCCTCTTGCTTGTCTCGAGAAAAGTGTTCCCAGCCAAGGCAAGCTGTAGCTATGAATCAACCATTTCCTTCAAAGCTGTTGTCTGATCGGCTGAGGGGAGGGGGGGCAGGTCAGACATCAAACTATGATTGGAAAACACTTAAACAAGGAACAAAGTAATACATTTACTTTGTCCCATGGGGAATAGAACTAAAAAACTGCCAACACAAGCTGCCATTGCTGACTGTTTGAGTGTTAGCGGTCTGGTTGCCTCTTTAGTCGCATGCAACTAATGAAGCTGGTTAAAAAAAAAAATCAGATTCACTTGTTCTGGATCAGTGACTCTGAAAAAAATGAAGGTCTTTGGATCAGTACAACAACCAGGCAACTAGCATTTTCAGAGGGTGAATTCAGCTGTGGAAACCAAAGTATTTTCTTGGTACAGTTTTCGTTATCACTTCCATGAGTGAGTGTAATATACTGTAAATGGCCTCAGTTGTGAGAACACAAAATTGTATTTAGGGCACTGTAAGTGGCTTGCACATTAAAATCAAGCATTTTAATAAAGTAGGTGTTTATGTAGAGCATTTTTCAAGAACACATGCCTTCGTTCATCACCATTTAATCAAGACCTACTTTGTATTAGAATAAACTATCTGAGTGTAATGCAATAGCTGGAAAGTCCATATTCATAAATGTTATATATTAGAGCTTGCCGGCCTCGATTTAATTAGAGCTCATCATTCACACTTGTGTGGGTTTAATTCAGTCCTAAGTCACAATTGGATATGTGGACAAGTAATGCTTCCATTCCTGTGTCTCATTTTTTCCCTTGGAAGAGCTGCTGAAATTAATGACACCAGTGTCGCTTCCTGTTAGCATAGCTAATCTAAACAGTATGCTGCTACATAAATAGAATGTAATTTTGCATTTTTTTCCCTCCACCCAGGAATGCTTTTTAGATTTGTTGCTTATTTATTTCTGTGCTGAAATAGTTGAGAGTGCTGCTGATTTTTTTTTTTTTTTTTTTTACTGTAGCCAGTGTGTGTTCATTTAGTGCAACTCCCCAGTATGAGTGGTGCAGTGACACAGCTGTAATGAGGACAGGGTATGAATTGCCTGATGTTGGCTAACCTTGCCAGCAGGTCATATTTGGTCACTCACTGTGACCTTGCCTACGGTCTGTTTGCAGGCAGTTTAAGTAAGATGGATGAGGGATGCTAATTAGGTGCAATTACCAGGGGATTTGTGCCCAGAATATACACTTGCGTACCATAATTCTTTTGTGACATTCACCGTTCCATATCTTGTTCTTTCCTTAAGCATTGCTATTTATATATGTTCCTTATGTTAAGTGCTTTTTATGCTATTTCAGAAATCGCACACCACAAAAAGTAAAAAAGCTCATTTGTAATTGTATTCATTTGAATACATCAGGAAAGTATTCACAGCGCCTCACTTTTTCCACATTTTATGTTACAGCCTTTTTCCAAAATGGATTGAATTCATTATTTTTCTCAAAATTCTAGAAACAAAACCCCATAATGACAACGTGTAAGAAGTTTGTTTGAAATCTTTGCAAATAAAAAAGTATGATGCTAGAAGCTTGGCACACCTATTTTTGGGCAGGTTCTCCCATTCTTCTATGCAGGACCTCTCAAGCTCCATCAGGTTGTATGGGTCGGCGCAGAGACATTTTCAGATCTCTCCAGAGATGTTCAATCGGGTTCAAGTCTAGGCTCTAGCTGGGCCACTCAAGGACATTCATAGAGTTTTCCCATAGCCACTCCTTTGTTATCTTGGCTGTGTGTTTAGGGTCGTTGTCCTGTTGGAAGATGAACCTTCAGCCCAGTCTGAGGTCCAGAGTGCTCTGGAGCAGGTTTTCATCAAGGATGTCTCTGTACATTGCTGCATTCATCTTTTCCTCAATCGTGACTAGTCTCCCAGTTCCTGTCACTGAAAAACATCCCCACAGCACGATGCTGCCACCACCATGATTTACTGTAGGAATAGTATTGGCCAGGTAATAAGCGGTGCCTGGTTTGCGCCAGACGTGACGCTTGCTATTCAGGCCAAAGAGTTCAATCTTTGTTGCATCAGACCAGAGAATTTTGTTTCTGATGGTCTGTGAGTCCTTCAGGAGCCTTTTGACAAACTCCGGGTGCAGCTTGCTACGGGGACAACCAAGCCGAGTCACAGCTTCTTGTGTCCATTCAGGCAAAGAGCCAGGGCCCGGCCCCGCCCCCTTTCTCTTCTCTTTGGCTGACTGACTTTGATTGACAGCAGCGGGAGCCAGTGGCGCCATGCTGCTGTCTCAGCCAATGAGGGGAGTCCTGAGCAGCCGAGACACTCCTACAACATCGCTGGATAGAGATGGGGCTCAAGTAAATATGAGGGGGGCTGTTGCACACAGAATGCTTTTTAGCTTAAAACATAGAATGCCTTAAGATACAAAACCTTCTGCCTTTACAATCACTTTAAAAACTTCCTAAACTGAGTACTTCCACCATCAGGACTATCTGCCTGTTCCAAAAAGCTGTCATATTAATTCCCTTTGAATCTGAATTAGACGTGCATTAGACTTTCTGTATTATAAATATATATATATATATATATATATATATATATATATATATATATATATATATATATATATATATATATATATATATATATATATATATATATATATATATATATATATATATATATATATATATATATATATACATACATACACACACTATATTATCAAAAATATCGGGACGCCTGCCTTTACACGCACATGAACTTTAATGGCATCCCAGTCTTATACCCCGTACACACGGTCGGATTTTCCGACGGAAAATTTGTGATAGGACCTTGTTGTCGGAAATTCCGACCGTGTGTGGGCTCCAGCACACATTTTCCATTGGATTTTCTGACACACAAAGTTTGAGAGCAGGCTATAAAATTTTCCGACAACAAAATCCGTTGTCGGAATTTCCGATCGTGTGTACACAAATCCGACACACAAAGTGCCACGCATGCTCAGAATAAATAAAGAGATGAAAGCTATTGGCTACTGCCCCGTTTATAGTCCCGACGTACGTGTTTTACGTCACCGCGTTCAGAATGATCGGATTTTCCGACAACTACGTGTGACCGTGTGTATGCAAGACAAGTTTGAGCCAACATCCGTCGGAAAAAATCCTAGGATTTTGTTGTCGGAATGTCCAATCAATGTCCGACCGTGTGTACGGGGCATTAGTCTGTAGGGTTCAGTATTGAGTTGGCCCACCCTTTGCATCTATAACCGCTTCAACTACTCTGGGAAAGCTGTCCACAAGGTTTAGGAGTGTGTCTATGGGAATGTTTGACCACTCTTCTAGAATGTGAGGTATGTGTATTTGTGAGGTCAGGCACTGATGTGGACGAGAAGGCCTGGCTCACAGTCTCCGCTATAATTCATCCCAAAGGTGTTCAATCTGGTTAGGTCAGGTCAGGACGCTGTGTAGGCCAGTCAAGTTCCTCCACCCCAAACTTGCTCATGCATGTATTTATGGACCTTGTCTTGTGCACTGGTCCAACTCATTTGGTGGAGGGGGGATTATGGTGTGGGGTTGTATTTTAGGGGTTGGGCTTTGCCCCTTAGTTCCAGTGGAGGGAACTGTTAAGGTGTCAGCATACCAAGACATTTTGGACAATTTCATGCTCCCAACTTTGTGGGAAAAGTTTGGGGATGGCCTCTTCCTGTTCCAACATGACTGCGCACCAGTGCACAAAGCAAGGTCCATAAAAACATAGATGAGTAAGTTTGGGGTGGAGGATTGGCTGGCCTGCACAGCGTCTTGACCTCGTCCCGATAGAACACCCTTGGGATGAATTAGAGTGGAGACTGCGAGCCAGGCCTTCTCGTCCATATCAGTGCCTGACCTCACAAATGCGCTTCCTGGAAGAATGGTCAAACATTCCCATAGACACACTCCTAAACCTTGTGGGACAGCCTTGTCAGAAGAATTGAAGCTGGTATAGCTGCAAAGGGTGGGCCAACTCAATATTGAACTCTACGGATTAAGACTGGGATGCCATTAAAGTTAGTGTGCGTGTAAAGGCAGGCGTACCAATACTTTTGGTGTATATATAATAACTGTATGTGTATATATTTTGGTAACACGAAGGAGCAAAACCTGTAGGATTACTCCAAGTAGATAGTTCTAAATGAACCATAAAATCTCCAAGTCCTATATACAGGATTGGTTGATGTGGGCCAATATTTACACCAGTTATAGAGCATTCTATTGCTTTACTTTTCCATAGTTCAAATCTAAAGCCCCGTACACACGATCGGACTTTCCAATGGAAAATGTTGGATGTGAGGTTGTTGGCGGACAATCCAACCGTGTGTATGCTTCATCAGACAATTGTTGTCGGACTTTCCTCCAACAAATGTTGTCCAGCATGTTCTCAAATTTTCCGCCAACAAATGTGTGTTGTCGGACTTTCCGATCGTGTGTACACAAGTCTGTCGGACAAAAGTCCAAAGTACAAACACGCATGCTCAGAAGCAGAAGCGGTCGGTCTTGCAAACTAGCACTTGTAATGAAGAATTAACATTCGTGACGTACAAATTATGAAATCTCGAAATATAGCGCACAATTCTCTAATTCTTTAATGGGATAATAATGAAGCTGCTTTGCTGGTGATACTGATGTAGTTATTGCAAACTAATTTTCAAAGGCTTTTTTTTTCTAGCGATATCAAGAATAATATTTTTTTTTTTTTTTTTTTATTTGTGCAAGTTGCCACAACACCATTATCCCCTAGTTTTTAAGATCAAAGATACAACAACTATGTTGGTGTCCCTTGTTAATTTTACATTGTATTTTTTTAAATGTAACTGCCTACTCCCCAACTGTCATTTGAAGTAAAACACATAGCCAAGTATTATTCTCCACAATTTTTTTTATTGTGCATTAAAAAAAATAAAAATTAGACATGCTATCTGCCAATAGAACTTAGCATCCAAAAATATAGAAAATATACCAAATCAAATCATTAGTCAACCCAAAAAATAATGTCAAAGCAATAACTCCAAGGCCAATAATAAATAACACGTTATCTCCTCCGATTCCGCAACATGTCTGGTTGACGAACGGCCGCTCAGAAACTAACTGAAAAGAACAAAATGAAAAACGTGAAATAAAACGCGCAAATCAACACTCTCCAAACTTCTACTAACATGAAATTAGCAGAAGGAGCCCAAAGGGTGGCGCTAAAGAGCTGAAAAACCATGTAGTAAGTCTTGTACGTCGCTACGTTCGTAATTGTTGGCCAATATTTGTGTGACGGTGTGTATGCAAGACAAGTTTGAGCCAACACCCTTCAGTCAAAATTCCACGGTTTTGTTGGCGGAAAGTCCGATCGTGTGTACGAGGCTTAACAGTTCACAAAACACAGTATTTAGACACTTCTGCCTGCAGAATACCTCTAGAAAGCAAATTATAATCTCTAGCTGACTGGATAAATGTATTTTTGGCAAATGGGTTGATTTAATAAAGGCAAATAGGTTGGTAACTTTAAAAGGGAACTTTCATTTTGCCAGCCAGTTTTCCCTTAGCTTAGTGAATGTGGTTAAAATTCACTTTGCAAAGAATAATGAATTGGGTGGAAGAGAAGGAAAAAAAGAACATTTTTGCTTGCACATGATTGGATAATGGAAGCCAGCAGAGCAAACCCATCTACCCAATCTTAATTTGGTAAATACTAAGTATGAGAATTTTTTTTAAAACATTTTTTTTTACACAAGCATACTTAAGCGTACATCTGCACGATGTTTGCCCA
This sequence comes from Aquarana catesbeiana, assembly GCF_042186555.1. Lineage (NCBI taxonomy): Eukaryota > Metazoa > Chordata > Amphibia > Anura > Ranidae > Aquarana > Aquarana catesbeiana. Next base: position 396,722,765 of record NC_133324.1, read on the forward strand.
CCCAGGTTTTCTGTGAATCTACGTGCAGGCAGTTCCATTAAAATCTGTTGGCACACAGCAGCTGCATGGACACAACCACTGCTCCCAATTTGACAGCAATGCAGGTTCAAGTACGTGCCCCTGAACACGCTGTCTGCATTTGGGGACACACACCTGCATTGCTGTCAAATTGGGACCGGTGGCTGTGTCCTTGCTGCCGCTGCATCCTAGTAGACATAAATGGGACTCCTGCACATGGATGCATGGAACACCTGTGCATCTTATGGGGCAAACATGACCTCAGTGATAAGGTTATCCAGACTTTTTTTAATCGTGTTTGTTTAAAATGTAGTTTTTATGTTAGAACTTTTACACCATGCTTGGCAATGTCAGTTACTATCGGTCCTTGTTTACAGAGTTTATCTTAGCTGCCTTCTGCATTCCAAATAGCATGAAAGTTTGCACTCTTTATCTAAAGTATATAACACCCTGACCAACCCTTCTAGGCATTTTCTAAAGCTACCTGCATACATTTGACTGTACCCAGCTACAAAACATTAATTTAGAAAGATCTACAGTGCCTTGAAAAAGTATTCACACCCCTTGAAATTTTCCACATTTTGTCATGTTACAACCAAAATTGTAAATGTATTTTATTGGGATTTTATATGATAGACCAACACAAAGTGGCACATAATTGTGAAGTGGAAGGAAAATGATAAATGGTTTTCAAAATAACTCAAGCTCTGTCAGATTGGATGGACAGCATCTGTGAACAGCAATTTTCAAGTCTTGCCACAGATTCTCAATTGGATTTAGGTCTGGACTTGGCCATTCTAATGCCCCGTACACACGGTCGGACTTTGTTCGGACATTCCGACAACAAAATCCTAGGATTTTTTCCGATGGATGTTGGCTCAAACTTGTCTTGCATACACACGGTCACACAAAGTTGTCGGAAAATCCGATCGTTCTAAACGCGGTGACGTAAAACACGTACGTCGGGACTATAAACGGGGCAGTGGCCAATAGCTTTCATCCCTTTATTTATTCTGAGCATGCCTGGCACTTTGTCCGTTGGCTTTGTGTACACACGATCGGAATTTCCGACAACGGATTTTGTTGTCGGAAAATGTTATATCCTGCTCTCAAACTTTGTGGGTCGGAAAATCCGATGGAAAATGTGTGATGGAGCCTACACACGGTCGGAATTTCTGACAACAAGGTCCTATCACACATTTTCCGTCGGAAATCCGACCGTGTGTACGGGGCATTACACATGAATAGGCTTTGATCTAACCATTCCATTGTAACTCTGGCTGTATGTTTAGGGTCGTTGTCCTGTTGGAAGGTGAACCTCTGCCCCAGTCTCAAGTCTTTTGCAGACTCTAACAGGTTTTCTTCAAAGATTGCCCTGTATTTGGCTCCATCCATCTTCAAATCAACTCTGACCAGCTTCCCTTTCCCTGCTGAAGAAAAGCATCCCCACAACATGATGCTGCCACCACCAAGTTTCACAGTGGGGATGGTGTGTTCAGGGTGATGTGCATTGTTAGTTTTGCGCAACATATAGCGTTTTGCTTTTAGGCCAAAAAGTTAGATTTTGGTCTCATCTGACCATAGCCCCTTCTTCCAGATGTTTGCTGTGTTCCTCACATGGCTTCTTGCAAATGGGACTTCTTATGGCTTTCTTTCAACAATTGCTTTTTTTTCTTGCCACTCTTCCATAAAGGCCAGATTTGTGGAGTGCACGACTAATAGTTGTCCTGTTGACAGATTCTCCCACCTGAGCTGTGAATCTCTGCAGCTCCTCCAGAGTTACCATGGGCGTCTTGGCTCCTTCTCTGATTGATGCTCTCCTTGTCCAGCCTGTCAGTTTAGATGATCGGCCATGTCTTGGTAGTTTTGCTGTTGTGCCATTCTCGTTCCATTTTCAGATGATGGGTTGAACAGTGCTCCGTGAGCTGTTCAAAGCTTGGGATAATTTTTTATAACCTAACCCTGCTTTAAACTTCTCCACAACTTTATCCCTGACCTGTCTGGTGTGTTCCTGGGCCTTCATGATGCTGTTTGCTCACTAAGGTTCTCTAATAAACCTCTGAGGGCTTCACAGAACAGCTGTATTTATACTGAGAATACATTACACACAGATGGACTCTATTTACTAATTAGGTGACTTCTGAAGGCAATTGGTTCCACTAGATTTTAGTTAGGGGTATCAGAGTAAAGGGGGCTGAATACAAATGTACGTCACACTTTTCACATATTTATTTGTAAAAAATTTTGAAAACCATTTATCATTTTTCTTCCACTTCACAATTATGTGCCACTTTGTGTTGGTCTATCACATAAAATTCCAATAAAATACATTTACGTTTTTTGTTGTAACATGACAAAATGTGGAAAATGTGAAGGGGTGTGAATACTTTTTCAAGGCACCGTATATAGTAAAATTCTTTATGCAAAGATAGTTCTCATTGGGTATACTTGCATATTTAAGCCCATATGAAAAAGGAAGGGTGGGCTTCTGGGGGTCAGCCTGTCTAGGCAGATAGTAAGCATCCTGACAATTAACGTTGCCCACTTTGCACTGTTTAGGCAGAGAGCATCAGCCAGGTTCATGGTCTACAAATGTGGGAGCGTCTCTGGATGCAACCATAGACAGCAATATTGGACAAACAGCTTATTTGTAGACCCTTATGGTTATATGCTCCTAAATGAACCACAATTAAGCCCCGGTTCACACTGCTGCGACTTCTCATGTGACTTGGGAGTTTAAAGTTGCATGACAAGTTGCGCCCCATTAGAAGCAATAGAACCATTCTAATTGGTGCGCCTCAAGTCACTCTGACTTAGAAAAAGGTTCCTGCACTACTTTTGGTGCAACTTCAACACAGTTGCACTGACTTCTGTTTAAGAAGACGTTTACAAGTGTTAATGTAGTTACGCAGGGATGTCGGATTCAAAGTGTGAACAAGAGCCTAATGGAAACCCAGAAGACTGATGGCAAAAAACGACCAAGGGATCCACCAAGTTTGTTCTTTTGTCTCTCTAGAAGTAGTTAAAGCCCAGCTCCAGCCAAAACATGTTATTGTATTTTGAACAAAGCAGGGAAGGAATAGAGCCAGTCAGGTTTTTATTACTCTGCCCTTTTTGGGGGAGAGTTCTACTTATTGGAAATATGTCCAACAGGCACAGAAGCATATTTTTAACAGTCAGGAAAAATAAAAACTTCTGACAACTATTTTGTTGCTATCTGTGCTTTACTGCCTTGGTTGCTTCAAACATTTCTTCTACAGAAGCCATAGGGACAGGAAGTGAGGGAAAATCTTCCCAGTGGGATCACAAACATAAATAAAAATCTTAGACTTTTTTTGTCCATAGGCGCCTGCATTTGGAGCATACATCAACGCAGGTGCCTTACCCAACCCTCAGCCGCATGCAATCTTCTAATTCATCTCAATGGATAGCTGTATGCAGCAGCTACAAGTCCCGAGTAATTACGCAGGCTCTGTATGCCTGTGTGCCGTAGCCCTTTAACTGCTTGTTCAAAATGTCTAATGTAGAGAATGCATGATGTGGGCACAGGTTTGCTTTAAATCGTTCTTATAGAATGTAATAGATACATCAAAAGCATTTATATCTATTTTGTTATTGATTGTTACTTACAAATATCACATTGTTAACCTGTCATATAATACAACTTGTTGCTAGAAAGCTGCAGTTTATTGTATACAGTTTATAGAGGTGAAAAGTGCTTAAACTGGTGATAATGATTTAAGTATGTAAGTGAGGTGCTCACTGTCAGATGAAAATATCTAAAGTCTATGGTATGAGTGCCTCTATATCACAGTAGATTAAAATTTAAAAAATTCATGTGATTCAACCTGCTGAGATATTATTCTAGAACTTACTTTTCCTTTATTCTCTATATCTAGGCTCAGCTCATTGCTCAGTCTATAGGTCAGGCATTCAGTGTTGCTTACCAGGAATTCCTTAGAGCTAATGGCATTAACCCAGAAGATCTGAGCCAAAAGGAATACAGTGATTTACTTAACACCCAAGACATGTATAATGATGACCTAATCCATTTCTCAAAGTCTGAGAACTGTAAAGATGTAAGTATTCTGGCACAGCACATAACAGAAATTTTATGCATTCTTCAGCACTCCGCTTCTTTTTCTCTTATAAAGCAAATTGAAACTTCATGCTCTTACCAAATATGCAAAGCGTTTCAATGCTGAAGTATTAATGGGGTTATCAGTCGTGTGGGGATGAATAAATAAAGAGTAATAGAAGGGCTAATTAAATACTTACTTTCTTGGAATTTTTGCTGCTCTAGGCTTCCACAATGTTGGTTTTATGACTAAAAGCCTAGGTAAGAAAGGAGAAGGTCAAAGCGAAAAAAATAAATAAAAAAATGAATATTCCATACTGGAGAAGATGTTAAAATATAGAAAAACGAAAAAGAACTTCAGACAGCCCGTTCCTTTGATTAGCTCCTAGTGCCTTAAAGCAGATATTTAGCTATAGGCTAAATGTGCTCCAAACATTTTTAATGAAAACTCTATATGTAAAGACACATAATTTTTAAAACCACAGTGACCATTTTGTTTTGGATTAGGCCCCTTTCACACGGGACAGATCCGTGTTGATCCGCCCTGTGTTTATCCGCTGCTCAGCGGGGATCGCTCCGCTTTCCCCAGCTGAGCAGGCAGATGACAGGGCGGGACCCGCACACTGTGCAGGGACCGCCCTGTCAGATCTCCGCTCTCCCCTATGGGGGATCGGAGGAACACGGACCGTCTGTCCATGTTCCTCCGATCCGCTCTGCAGACGGATAGAAAAATAGGATTTTCTTCCGTCCGCAGAATCGGACGAGAGCGGAGCCGGACGACATCGGGTATTAGCGGATGTACATCCGCTGACACCCGCTATCCCATAGGGATGCATGTATGTCTGTATTTCATCCGAAAACGGATGGATGAAATACGGACATACTGTCCGCATGTGTGAAAGGGGCCTTAGTAAAACAACCTGTGTTGTGTTGCCTCAATGTGATAAAAAAAAAAAATTATCCTATTCCTTTAAGACAAATTATCATGCCATAAATAATGCTCACGAAAAACAATGATATTTCATATGTGAATCATCAAATATTTAGAATTCTAAAAGCCAAAATCCAACAGATGTAAATAAAGTCCCACAGGTGACTAAATAGTTACACAAAATAATGTCCCATAGATATGCAATCATGTAGGTCTTCGGTGTTGTAATAGTGAATCCAGTGTGCCTCCACCAAAGAAGTAATAAGGCCACTTACCCGACTCCAAGACCCCAATACCATGGAAGTCTGAGCAAGCTCAGTATTCCTCAGCCAACTCCAGGCGGACAAATTGAATCTTCTGTGGGCTTAACATCTCCTCAGACAATGGTTTCCAGCATCAATAGAATCAGCAGCACTCAGTAAAGAAAGCACATGGAAAACTCCACAGTGTAGCGGTGCCTAGTATTGGCACCATCACATTGTTTGAAACCTGTATACCTACACTGTCTTGTGAGTAGTTTTACCCTGCTCTTAAAATAAAGGAGGCACAGAGCTGCTACACTATGGAATATTTTTGCTAAAGCCTAGTACACATTATTACTTTTTTATTTTTTGTTCAACCCAGTGGGCTGAACAAAAAACAACTGAAGAGCTCGGGAGGAGCCGCCGTACTAACTATGTGATGTTAGTACAGCAAACTCTCTGCTAAGCAATTGTGCTCTGACAGGGGGATGCCATTGGCTGAGAGCGCTGATCGAATGCCGATCAGCAGACCTTGTTCGGTCATGCCCCTTTGATAGTAGCCGGCTTCTGTTGGACCGGCTGCCTGTACACACGGACTGAATGTCTGCCTGGATATTCGGCCCATGTGTTAAGTTGCTACACTGGTATCCGGTGTTGGTGAGTGCTGCTGGCTCCTTTTATGTAGTTTAGTTAATTTGCACTTTAGCGCAGTTTTTATTGTTTTGTTCTCTGCAGACAACTTATTGACACTAATTGTGGACCAAGTCTTTAATAGTGCTATCTTCAGGACAGAGAGGAGTGTCTGTCTTAGTACCTAGTCTCATACTGTCTTGTATACATATCAGTAACCATTTTCAGGAAAAAGTAAGCAGCATTCCTGTTTTGTCTTTCAGGTGTTTATTGAAAAACAAAAAGGGGAAATCCTTGGAGTTGTCATTGTAGAATCTGGCTGGGGCTCTATTCTTCCAACAGTTATTATTGCTAACATGATGCATGGAGGACCTGCTGAGAAGTCAGGAAAACTGAATATTGGGGATCAAATCATGTCCATAAATGGAACCAGCTTAGTTGGGTTACCGCTGTCCACTTGTCAAAGCATCATCAAGGTAAGTTAAGAGACTTCTCTTTTTTTTTTCTGCTAAGTTTAAAAAAAAGAGGGTATACAGTGGGGAAAATAATTATTGGATCCCCTGCAGATTTTGTAAGTTTGCCCACTTACAAAGAAATGAAAGATCTATCATTTTTATCAGAGGTGTATTTTAAATGATAGAGACAGAATATCAACCGAAAATCCAGAAAAAACACATGATACAAATGTTATAAATTGAGTTGAAGTTCAGTGAATAAAATTAAGTATTTGATCCCCAAGCAAAACATGACTTAGTACTTGGTGGAGAAACCCTTGTTGGCAAGCACAGAGGTAAGATGTTTCTTGTCGGTGGTTATCAGGTTTGCACACATCTCAGGAGGGATTTTGGTCCACTCTCTTATTTACAGATCCTCTCTAAATCCTTACAGTTTCTTGGCTGTCACTCAGCAACTCAAAGTTTCAGCTTTCTGTTAATGTTCTAGAGGATTAAGGTCTGCAGACTGGCTAGGCCACGCCATAACCTTAATGTGCTTCTCCTTGAGCTACTCCTTTGTTGCCTTGGCGGTATGTTTTGGTTCATTGTCATGCTGAAAGACCCATCCACGATCCACCTTCTGTGTTCTGGCTGAGGGTAGAAGGTTCTCATCCAAGATTTTACAATACATGGCCCTGTCCATTGGCCCCTTAATGTGGCAAAGTTGGCCTGTATCTTTAGCAGAGAAATGGCCCCAAAGCATAAAGTTTCCACATCCTTGACTGTAGGGATGGTGTTCTTAGGATCATAGTTAGCATTTTTCTTCCTCCAAACAAAACAAGTCGAGATAATGCCAAAAAGCTCAGTTTTTGTCTCATCTTACCACAGATCTTTCTTCGAATCCTTCTCTGAATCATTTAGATGTTCCTTGGCAAACTGAAGACGAGCCTGTATATGTGCCTTCTTAAGGAGGGGGACCCGAGGACAATTGATGATTATTTTGTAATTCTTCCAATTGTGAATAATCACTTCAATGCCCCGTACACACGCTCGGATTTTCCGATGGAAAATGTCCGATCGGAGCGTGTTGTCGGAAATTCCGACCATGTGTGGGCTCCATCGGACATTTTCCATCGGATTTTCCGACACACAAAGTTGGAGAGCAGGAGATAAAATTTTCCGACAACAAAATCCGTTGTCGGAAATTCCGATCGTGTGTACACAAATCCGACGGACAAAGTGCCACGCATGCTCAGAATAAATAAAGAGATGAAGGCTATTGGCCACTGTATAGTCCCGGCGTACGTGTTTTACGTCATCGCGTTCAGAACGATCGGATTTTCCGACAACTTTGTGTGACCGTGTGTATGCAAGACAAGTTTGAGCCAACATCCGTCGGAAAAAATCCTAGGATTTTGTAGTCGGAATGTCCGATCAATGTCCGACCGTGTGTACGGGGCACAACAGTTGTGTCCTTCTCACCAAGCTTCTTGCTGATGGTATTGTAGCCCATTCCAGCCTTATGCAAGTCTACAATCTTGTCCCTAACGTCCTTTAATAGCTCTTTGGTCTTGCCCATGATGGTGACGTTTGAATGGAAGAAAGAGATTCTGTGGACAGGTTTCTTTTTTTTTATACACATAACGAGTTGTCGTTGGGAGCACCTTCTTAAATTGACAGGACTAATCTGTGCACCAGATGAGCATATACTGTAGCCACTCTGTGGTAGCCAGAATTATTGTTGGTTGGTAGGGGATCAAAGACTTATTTTATTAATTGAACTGCAACTCAATTTATAACATTTCTATCATGTGTTTTTTCTGGATTTTTGGTTGATATTCTGTCTCTTTTTTTTAAAATACAGCTATAATAAAAAATGATAGACCCTTCATTTCAACTTACAAAATCCACAGGGGATCACAAAATTATTTTCCCCACTGTACTTGCATTGTGCAGTATTGCACAGAGTGGTCCCTTACCTCCTGTTCTGGAGTCCCCCACCAGCACTGTCCGCTCCTCTCTTGCATGTGTCCATAGCAAGCTTTGAGGGAACATGTGCAGGCGTGCTCCTAAGCCAGGCTGTGTGCACCCTTAGACACGGCACACCTGGGCCACTCCCTCCTGACAGGATTTGACTGACAGTAGTAGGAGCCAATGTCTACCAAGGGGGGGGTAACAAGGGGTGAAACATTTTTTACCTTAACGCAGGGAATGCATTAGGGTAAAAAAAAGTTTTAACTTTAGAACCAATTTAAGTATATTCAAAGAATATATTTAAATCTGCAATGTTGGACCAAATTTTGCAAATGTCCAACAAGTAAAAGCAATAGATGGTATCACTGGGAGTAAAAAGTCCAGTGTGTGCGATTTTTGTTCTGCTAAGAGAAGCGTTGGGAAATTGGTTCAGTACTGTTTTATTGCTTTTGGTGTTCTGGAAGGTTTGGAAGAGATTGAAAGTTTTACTGAACACGTCATTTTGTATGTGTATATATACAAATACGCAGAATATCTCTTCAGTCATTGTTTGCCTTTAGTAATGAAATACTCCAGTACAGGTATCTCCAGTAATTTGCCCTATGAACAAATCTCCACTATGACCATATATTATTATTATTATACAGGATTTATATAGCGCCAACAGTTTGCGCAGTGCTTTACAGCATGGGGGCAGACAGTACACTTACAATACAGATCAATACAGGAGGGATACAGTATTTTGTGTATACATTGTCAATGCCCTTTATTTACATGCAACATTTTCTTAATTATTATTGTTTTTTTTTTTTTTAATAGGGCTTAAAGAACCAGTCACGAGTGAAGCTGAACATCGTGAGATGTCCTCCAGTTACCACTGTCTTAATCAGGAGACCTGATCTTCGATACCAGCTAGGTTTCAGTGTACAGAATGGCATTGTAAGTGACTGAACATATTTTAAATAAATATATTTTATTGCTTTTATCTTTATACCAGGAATACATGTAGGAGGAGAGCTATTTTAATATCATATATTGACCTTTTTACATTTATCTGACATTAGAACCAGAAAGTATTTTCTTACCGATAAGAGTTTTCCTTACTTCAGCCAATACTAATGACGAGTTGAATCCTCCCAGTTTTTATTCCATCTAAAGATCTAGTATTTTCCTGAAGACCCTCTCCACCTTATATCTCGCCTTATTGGAAAGTGATTCCCCCAAGATGAATGCCCTGTGGGGCAAGTGGCAGGCTGATATCCCGGATATGGATAGGGAGATTTGGGAGGAGTGCTTTGAGGATGGGTCTAGGCTAGTAATTTCCTCCAGGGATAAATTGCTGCAAACTAAGTTTCTGCACCGGGTCTACTACACGCCTCGGAGGCTGTGCCAGATCTACCCTAATAGGTCGCCGAACTGTCCCAGGTGTCAGTCCCCTGATAGTACATATATGCATATGTTCTGGACTTGTCCCCGTATTGTACAATTTTGGGAAACAATTTTTGAAAGCATTAATATCCGCTTACAACTAACGCTACCAATGTTACCTGAGTTGGCTCTTTTGGGTATTCATGAGGATGACCAGAGACCGAAATATACGAAAACACTTATTTCATTGCTGTTGTTCTATGCCAAGAAAGAGGTCCTTAAGAAATGGGCGTCACCGTCTCCTCCTAAGGTAGAGGAGTGGGACTCCACTGTCAACGCTATACTACCCCTTTATAAGATGACATACACTAGCAGGGGATGCCCAAAGAAGTTTGATCGGATATGGCTGCCATGGACTGAGCAATTCTAATATCAATGCCATGGGACTGATTGGGTACCACCCTCAGGGGGGAGGGAAATGTGGGCCCCCCCCCCCAGATACAGAATAAGACCACGTTGGAAATGCGATGGTGCTGCCTGTGAGCATAACTATGGTTTCCGTGCTGTTTAAAATGCTGTTTCATGTATCCTACTTTTAAGCAATAGATGGCTATAAAGTGTGTTTAATATATTTTGTTGTACCTCAAGCTGATAATTCCATGAATGTAGGCAAGAGCTTGATTCCTGTATAATCTTTGTTATATAATGACTTCTACAATAAAGACCAACCTTGTTGTTAAAAAAAAAAAAAAAAAAAAAAAAAAAAAGATCTAGTATTTTCCTAGCCAATCTAAAACGAAAAAAAAATGCCTGGATTTAGGCTTTAATATAATTATTTTCTCCTGTGGAATGAAGGGAGGTATGGATGTAGAGACCAGTGTAGGTGTGTTGTACCTTAAAGTGGAAGTCCATGCAAAATCTAAAATCCCTGCATCTATATACACCAGGGATCTAACAATAACAAGTATGTATATATATTTTTTTTTTTTACAGGGATATAGAGGTTAGTGTTAGATCCCTGGTGTCTATAGATGCAAGGAATTTAGATTTTGCATGGACTTCCACTTTAAGGGTTTTATATTTTTCAGAAACATTAGTTACATATTATGCAAGCATGTTAAAAAAATAATACAGTAAAAAAAAGGCATTAAAAGGTTTTAGTCATTCCGGAAATCTGTATCTGATTTCCATTTAAACATTTGTAGTGGCAGATTTGGTGCAGTAGTTCAGAGTCTCTAGATTCATTAATCTAATGATCATGATTTGCAAATCTCGTAAACCCATATTTTATTCACAATAGAAAATAAAAAAAACATATCAAATGTTTAAACTTAGAAAATGTACCATTTTAAGAAAACAGAAAGGTAATTTTGAAATTTATAGGAGCAACACATCTCAAAAAAGTTGGGACAGAGCCATGTTTACCACAGTGTAGCATCCAATCATCTTTGAACAACACTCTGTAGACATCTGGGAACTGAGGAGATCAGTTGCTGGAGTTTTGGGAGAAGAATGTTGTCCCATTTTTGCCTGATATACGATTCTAACTGCTCAACAGTCCTGGGTTTTTTTTGTCGTTTTTTTCCTTTAAGATGCACCAAATAGTTTCAGTTGGTGAAAGGTCTGGACTGCAGGTAGGCCAGGTAAAGAGGAACTGCAGTCTGCTCACATTTCTAATAAAAATATCTTTGCCATTCTGAAGCTTCCCTCCAACTACTTTTCATATTATTTTATATATACTGTGATTCTGTACTTGCCATGCGGCAGAATTCTCTCTCCACTGAGTCTGGCTGCAATCATTTTAATTGTGGGTAGCTGAAGCTGTTACCTGTTCACTTCCTAGATTTACACACAGATACACACAGGCACACCTCCAGCTCTGCAGTCCTGCAGTTCTCATTGGCCCTCTTATGACTCATCCCCCCCCCCCTTCCTGGCAAACGCTCACGAGAGTGAGTGAGAGAGAGCTGTGCATGATGTCATAAGCCTAGGCTTTTTTCCAGTCAAGAGACAGGAAGTGGGCTGTATAAGGTAATTACTGGCAGAAAAAAATGTTTCACCATTCAATGTTAAAACAACAAGGGCAGAAGATTTAATTGATGAAGAATTGAAAAAATTACTGAAGGTCCGCTTTAAGCACCCGGACTCTTCTACTACAAAGCCATGCTATTGTCATAAATGCAATTTGTGGTTTAGCATTGTTCTGCGGCAATATACAACGTCTACTCTGAAAAAGACATTTTCTGGATGGGAGCATATGCTGCTCTAAAACCTGGATATATTTATCAACATTGATGGTGCCTTTCCAGATGTGCAAGCTGCCCATTCCATGTGCCCTAATGCAAGTTTTTGAACGGAGAACTGATAACAAGCTGGAAGTTCTCTCTCCTCCTCAGTCCAGAGGGCGCGGCACCCACAGTTGGCAAAAATGTCACATTTCGATTTGTCTGACCACAGTACAGTTTTTCACTTTGTAACAGACCATTTTAACTTTTTTGCTGCCCGGCTCTGTGCTCCACTTTTAAACTCCGCTGTCCTGACCATTTTTTAAATGTTTTCATTGCTTTATTTTTGCCTTACAGCTTTCAGAGTTTGTAAAAGGCCACCCAAACCATACATATTCTTAAAGCACATGACCAGTAAAATAAAAAGAAGGTGCTACTGATTTTTAAGGCCCTGAGATATTTGCGCAAATGTTAATCAAAACAATATTTTTGCTGAAAATACACTGAAATCATTGTTAGCAGATACAAACTAGGGATCCAGTTTAGGCCACCGAAACATATCGGCAGAAAATGGCCTTTTCGGCAAAAAGCCGAAAGAGAATTTTTGCCGATACTGGTGCCGAAAAAAGGGGCGGGGCCATCCCGCCGGGTGCTGCACATGTTTCATCCCATGCGCCCCTCAGAGTCTCCCCTCCCTCCTCCTCTCACTTCTGTCCTACACAGCCTCCCCAGTGCCTGGTAATGAATGTCACGCTCACACACTGTGTGTCAGAGATCTGAATCGCCATGCAGCCGATGTCCCGCCTCCTAGACCGCCTCTTGTGATAGACGGCACTCTGATCCAATGCCAGGGATCATTGTGCTGTGTGTCATAGGAGGCGGGACATCGGCTGCACGGCGATTCAGATCTCTGACACACAGCGTGTGAGCGTGACATTCATTACCAGGCACTGGGGAGGCTGTGTAGGACAGAAGTGAGAGGAGGAGGAGGGAGGGGGGACTCTGAGGGGCGTACCGGGATTAAACTGTCTGCACGGCGATTCAGATCTGACACACAGGATGACATAACATTACCAGGCACAGGGGAGGCTGTACATGATGGGCACTGGCAGACTGCAGAACATGGGCACTGGCAGGCTGCATAACATGGGCACTGACAGGCTGCATAACATGGGCACTAGCAGGCTGTACATGATGGGCACTGGCAGGCTGCATAACATGGGCACTGACAGGCTGCATAACATGGGCACTGGCAGGCTGTACATGATGGGCACTGGCAGGCTGCATAACATTGGCACTGACAGGCTGCATAACATTGGCACTGACAGGCTGCATAACATGGGCACTGGCAGGCTGTACATGATGGGCACTGGCGGGCTGCATGCCATGGGCACTGGCGGGCTGCTGCATTTGATGGGCACGGGCATTGGTGAGGCTGCATGGCATGGGCACTAGCGGGCTGCTACATATGGACACAAGCACTGGTGAGGCTGCATGACTGGCACAGACAGGCTGCTACAACTGACTGGGAGGCTGCATCTGACAGGCACTTGTGAAGCTGCATTTGATGGACACTGGTGAGGCTGCATTGATCTCCTGTACCACATCTGCAGTCTCTGACCATCTCCTGTACCATGTCTGCAGTCTCTGACCATCTCCTGTACCATGTCCCCAGTGTCTGACCATCTCCTGTAATGTGTGTGCAGTCTCTGGCCATCTCCTGTACCATGCCCCCAGTCTCTGGCCATCTCTTGTATCATGTCCGCAGTCTCTGACCATCTTTTGTAGCATGTCTGCAGTCTCTGACCATCTCCTGTACCATGTCCCCAGTGTCTGCTTATCTCCTGTACCATGTCCCCAGTCTCTGACCATCTCCTGTAATGTGTCTGCAGTCTCTGACCATCTCCTGTACCATGTCCCCAGTCTCTGACCATCTCCTGTAATGTGTCTGCAGTCTCTGACAATCTCCTGTACCATGTCCCCAGTCTCTGACCATCTTTTGTAGCATGTCTGCAGTCTCTGACCATCACCTGTACCATGTTCCCAGTCTCTAACCATCTCCTGTAATGTGTCTGCAATCACTGACAATCTCCTGTACCATGTCCCCAGTCTCTTACCATCTTTTGTAGCATGTCTGCAGTCTCTGATCATCTCCTGCACCATGTCCCCAGTCTCTGACCATCTCCTGCACCATGTCCCCAGTCTCTGACCATCTCCTGTACCATGCCCCCAGTCTCTGACCATCTTCTGTACCATGTCCCCAGTCTCTGACCATCTCCTGTACCATGTCCCCAGTCTCTGACCATCTCCTGTACCATGTCCCCAGTCTCTGACCATCTCCTGTACCATGTCCCCAGTCTCTGACCATCTCCTGTAATGTGTCTGCAGTCTCTGACCATCTCCTGTAATGTGTCTGCAATCACTGACAATCTCCTGTACCATGTCCCCAGTCTCTGACCCTCTCCTGTAATGTGTCTGCAGTCTCTGACCATCTCCTGCACCATGTCCCCAGTCTCTGACCATCTCCTGCACCATGTCCCCAGTCTCTGACCATCTCCTGTACCATGTCCCCAGTCTCTGACCATCTCCTGTACCATGTCCCCAGTCTCTGACCATCTCCTGTACCATGTCACTAGTCTCTGACCATCTCCTGTACCATGTCCCCAGTCTCTGACCATCTCCTGTACCATGTCCCCCGTCTCTGACCATCTCCTGTAATGTGTCTGCAGTCTCTGACCATCTCCTGTAATGTGTCTGCAATCACTGACAATCTCCTGTACCATGTCCCCAGTCTCTGACCCTCTCCTGTAATGTGTCTGCAGTCTCTGACCATCTCCTGCACCATGTCCCCAGTCTCTGACCATCTCCTGCACCATGTCCCCAGTCTCTGACCATCTCCTGTACCATGTCCCCAGTCTCTGACCATCTCCTGTACCATGTCCCCAGTCTCTGACCATCTCCTGTACCATGTCCCCCTTCTCTGACCATCTCCTGTAATGTGTCTGCAGTCTCTGACCATCTCCTGCACCATGTCCCCAGTCTCTGACCATCTCCTGTACCATGTCCCCAGTCTCTGACCATCTCCTGTACCATGTCCCCAGTCTCTGACCATCTCCTGTACCATGTCCCCAGTCTCTGACCATCTCCTGTACCATGTCCCCAGTCTCTGACCATCTCCTGTACCATGTCCCCAGTCTCTGACCATCTCCTGTACTATGTCCCCAGTCTCTGGCCATCTTTTGTAGCATGTCTGAAGTCTCTGGTCATCTCCTGCACCATGTTCCCAGTCTCTGACCATCTCCTGTAATGTGTCTGCAATCACTGACCATCTCCTGTACCATGTCCCCAGTCTCTGACCATCTCCTGTACCATGTCCCCAGTCTCTGACCATCTCCTGTACCATGTCCCCAGTCTCTGACCATCTCCTGTACCATGTCCCCAGTCTCTGACCATCTCCTGTAATGTGTCTGCAGTCTCTGACCATCACCTGTACCATGTTCCCAGTCTCTGACCATCACCTGTACCATGTTCCCAGTCTCTGACCATCTCCTGTAATGTGTCTGCAATCACTGACAATCTCCTGTACCATGTCCCCAGTCTCTGACCATCTTTTGTAGCATGTCTGCAGTCTCTGATCATCTCCTGCACCATGTCCCCAGTCTCTGACCATCTCCTGCACCATGTCCCCAGTCTCTGACCATCTCCTGTACCATGTCCCCAGTCTCTGACCATCTCCTGTACCATGTCCCCAGTCTCTGACCATCTCCTGTACCATGTCCCCAGTCTCTGACCATCTCCTGTACCATGTCCCCAGTCTCTGACCATCTCCTGTACCATGTCCCCAGTCTCTGACCATCTCCTGTAATGTGTCTGCAGTCTCTCTGACCATCTCCTGTACCATGTCCCCAGTCTCTGACCCTCTCCTGTACCATGTCCCCAGTCTCTGACCCTCTCCTGTAATGTGTCTGCAGTCTCTGACCATCTCCTGCACCATGTCCCCAGTCTCTGACCATCTCCTGTACCATGTCCCCAGTCTCTGACCATCTTTTGTAGCTTGTCTGCAGTCTCTGATCATCTCCTGTACCATGTCCCCAGTCTCTGACCATCTCCTGTAATGTGTCTGCAGTCTCTCTGACCATCTCCTGTACCATGTCCCCAGTCTCTGACCCTCTCCTGTACCATGTCCCCAGTCTCTGACCCTCTCCTGTAATGTGTCTGCAGTCTCTGACCATCTCCTGCACCATGTCCCCAGTCTCTGACCATCTCCTGTACCATGTCCCCAGTCTCTGACCATCTTTTGTAGCTTGTCTGCAGTCTCTGATCATCTCCTGTACCATGTCCCCAGTCTCTGACCATCCCCTGTAATGTGTCTGCAGTCTCTGACCATCACCTGTACCATGTTCCCAGTCTCTGACCATCTCCTGTAATGTGTCTGCAATCACTGACCATCTCCTGTACCATGTCCCCAGTCTCTGACCCTCTCCTGTAATGTGTCCCCAGTCTCTGACCATCTCCTGTACCATGTCCCCAGTCTCTGACCGTCTCCTGTACCATGTCCCCAGTCTCTGACCATCTCCTGTACCATGTCCCCCGTCTCTGACCATCTCCTGTACCATGTCCCCAGTCTCTGACCATCTCCTGTAATGTGTCCGCAGTCTCTGACCATCACCTGTACCATGTTCCCAGTCTCTGACCATCTCCTGTACCATGTCCCCAGTCTCTGACCATCTCCTGTACCATGTCCCCAGTCTCTGACCATCTCCTGTACCATGTCCCCAGTCTCTGACCATCTCCTGTACCATGTCCCCAGTCTCTGACCATCTCCTGTAATGTGTCTGCAGTCTCTGACCATCTCCTGTAATGTGTCTGCAATCACTGACAATCTCCTGTACCATGTCCCCAGTCTCTGACCATCTCCTGTAATGTGTCTGCAGTCTCTGACCATCTCCTGTAATGTGTCTGCAATCACTGACAATCTCCTGTACCATGTCCCCAGTCTCTGACCCTCTCCTGTAATGTGTCTGCAGTCTCTGACCATCTCCTGCACCATGTCCCCAGTCTCTGACCATCTCCTGTACCATGTCCCCCGTCTCTGACCATCTCCTGTACCATGTCCCCCGTCTCTGACCATCTCCTGTACCATGTCCCCAGTCTCTGACCATCTCCTGTACCATGTCCCCAGTCTCTGACCATCTCCTGTACCATGTCCCCAGTCTCTGACCATCTCCTGTACCATGTCCCCAGTCTCTGACCATCTCCTGTACCATGTCCCCAGTCTCTGACCATCTCCTGTACCATGTCCCCAGTCTCTGACCATCTCCTGTACCATGTCCCCAGTCTCTGACCATCTCCTGTACCATGTCCCCAGTCTCTGACCATCTCCTGTACCATGTCCCCAGTCTCTGACCATCTCCTGTACCATGTCCCCAGTCTCTGACCATCTCCTGTACCATGTCCCCAGTCTCTGACCATCTCCTGTAATGTGTCTGCAGTCTCTGACCATCTCCTGTAATGTGTCTGCAGTCTCTGACCATCTCCTGTAATGTGTCTGCAATCACTGACAATCTCCTGTACCATGTCCCCAGTCTCTGACCATCTTTTGTAGCATGTCTGCAGTCTCTGATCATCTCCTGTACCATGTCCCCAGTCTCTGACCATCCCCTGTAATGTGTCTGCAGTCTCTGACCATCACCTGTACCATGTTCCCAGTCTCTGACCATCTCCTGTAATGTGTCTGCAATCACTGACAATCTCCTGTACCATGTCCCCAGTCTCTGGCCATCTTTTGTAGCATGTCTGCAGTCTCTGACCATCTCCTGCACCATGTCCCCAGTCTCTGACCATCTCCTGCACCATGTCCCCAGTCTCTGACCATCTCCTGCACCATGTCCCCAGTCTCTGACCATCTCCTGCACCATGTCCCCAGTCTCTGACCATCTCCTGCACCATGTCCCCAGTCTCTGACCATCTCCTGCACCATGTCCCCAGTCTCTGACCATCTCCTGCACCATGTCCCCAGTCTCTGACCATCTCCTGCACCATGTCCCCAGTCTCTGACCATCTCCTGTACCATGTCCCCTTTCAGAGGATCGGGATGGGACGGATGATTCCTCTTCGGAGGATTCAGGTGGAGAGGGACCCTCTGCGACTTCCCAAGAGGAGAAAGTCTTAGTGCAGATCCTCACTGGATTGGTCCGATCCACATTTAAGTTGCCCATACCTGAAACTGCTAAAGAATCCTCTTCTGCTTTGGGGTCACTGAAACCTTTCCAAGCAACACATGCTTTTCCTGTTCATACTTTACTTGAAAAGCTCATTTATTCTGAGTGGGATCACCCAGACAAACGTTTTTTTCCGCCGAGAAAGTTTTCAACACTTTATCCGATGGAAGAAAAGTTTATTAAAATGTGGGGAATACCGGCTATTGATGCCGCCATTTCCTCCGTAAATAATAGCCTGACTTGTCCTGTAGACAATGCTCAGATGCTCAGGGATCCTGTAGATAAAAGGATGGAATCCCTATTGAAGGATGTTTTCTCCTTAGCAGGATCAGTGGCCCAACCTGCAGTAGCAGCGATTGGAGTCTGTCAATACTTAAGAGACCATGTTAAGCAGGTCATCAAAGTATTACCTGAACAGCAGGCCCAGGGGTTTGCTAACCTTCCAGCGGCCTTATGCTTTGTGGTTGACGCCATTAGAGATTCTATCGTGCAAACCTCCCGTCTTTCACTGGGGTTGGTGCATATACGTAGAATCCTATGGTTGAAAAATTGGTCAGCCGAAGCACCATGTAAGAAGCTACTGGCTGGGTTTCCATTTCGTGGTGCAAGGTTGTTTGGAGAGGACTTGGATAACTATATCAAGAGAATCTCTTGTGGGAAAAGCACTCTCTTACCTGTCAAGAAGAAGAGTAAGCGTCCCTCTTTCAAACGGACTCTTTCCCCAGCGCCGGGGGCTTCAGCCTCCAGGCAGTCTCGACGGCCGCCTCCATCGGGGTCCAGAGACAAGAGTCAACCCCAGGGACAAAAGAAGTCCTGGGGAAAGAAGCCTACTAGGCAGAACACTAAGACCTCTGCATGAGGGGGCGCCCCCGCTCATTCGAGTGGGGGGAAGACTGCGACAGTTCTCAGAGCTCTGGCAGGAGGACTTCCAGGACAGATGGGTAATCTCCACGGTAACCTTAGGGTACAAGCTGGAGTTTCAGGAATTCCCTTCTCCTCGGTTCCTCAGATCAAGTGTTCCCAGAGACCCAGAGAAGAAGCAGTCGCTCCTTCTAGCGTTAGAGCGACTTTTGTCGCAGGAGGTCATTATGATAGTTCCCGCAAAGGACCAGGGATTGGGCTTCTATTCCAACCTTTTTACGGTCCAAAAGCCAAATGGGGATGTCAGGCCCATTCTGGACTTAAGGGATCTGAACCGATTCCTAAGGATTCAATCCTTCCGCATGGAATCAATTCGAACAGTAGTTCCCACCCTGCAGGGAGGAGAATTTCTGGCATCAATAGACATCAGAGATGCATATCTGCATGTGCCCATTTTTCCTGCTCATCAGAAGTTTCTGCGCTTCGAGGTAGGAGGGCGCCATTTCCAGTTTGTGGCTCTGCCTTTCGGGATAGCCACTGCACCTCGAGTGTTCACAAAGATCTTGGCTCCTCCTCTGGCCAGATTACGGGCTCAGGGTATAGCTGTCATAGCATACCTAGACGACCTGCTCTTGATAGACCGGTCGGTAGCCTCTTTGAATGGAAACTTGAGGACCACAGTCAGGTATCTAGAACACCTGGGTTGGATCCTCAACTTAGAAAAGTCTTTCCTAAAACCAGTAAGAAGACTGGAGTATTTAGGTCTGATTGTAGATACAAGCCAGGAGAAAATATTTCTACCCCAGGCAAAGATCGCTGCTTTAAGAGAGCTGATTCTGGCAGTAAGGACCAAGAAGGGTCCCTCAGTCCGCCTTTGTATGAGGCTACTAGGGAAGATGGTGTCTTCATTTGAAGCAGTTCCCTATGCTCAGTTTCACTCAAGAATGCTGCAACACAGTATTCTGTCGACCTGGAACAAGAAAGTTCAGGCATTAGACTTTCCGATGCACCTGTCGCATGCGGTGCGTCAGAGCCTCAAATGGTGGCTCATACCCGAAAACCTGCAGAAGGGGAAATCCTTTCTACTGGTTACCTGGACGGTGGTAACAACAGATGCCAGCCTGTCAGGTTGGGGAGCAGTTCTGGAACAGGCTGTGGTCCAAGGGGTATGGTCCAAGACAGAGAGGACCTTACCCATCAACATTCTGGAGATCCGGGCGATACATCTAGCTCTAGAAGCCTGGACTATCAGGCTACAGGGTTGTCCGGTCAGGATCCAGTCCGACAATGTCACAGCAGTGGCTTATGTCAATCATCAGGGAGGCACCCGGAGCCGAGCTGCTCAAAAGGAGGTGAACCAGATCTTAGTCTGGTCAGAGATGCATGTGCCATGCATATCGGCAGTTTTCATCCCGGGAATAGAGAATTGGCAGGCGGACTATCTAAGTCGCCAGCAGTTACTTCCAGGGGAATGGTCTCTGCATCCCGACGTCTTTTGGGCCATATGCCAAAGATGGGGGGTTCCAGATGTAGAGCTCTTTGCATCCCGATTCAACAAAAAGATAGACAGATTTGTGGCAAGGACAAAAGATCCTCTTGCATGCGGGACGGATGCGTTGGTGATTCCGTGGCATCGGTTCTCACTGATTTACGCATTCTCACCTATTCTGCTATTACCACGACTCCTTCGCAGGATCAGGCAGGAAAGGAAGTCGGTACTTCTGGTGGCCCCCGTTTGGCCCAGAAGGACTTGGTATGCAGAAATAGTAAGGATGACGGTAGGTCCCCCGTGGACCCTACCAGTACGCCCAGACCTGTTATCTCAAGGTCCAGTGTTCCATCCTGCCTTACAAACGCTAAATTTGACGGTTTGGCTATTGAGACCCACGTTCTGAAGAGTCGTGGGCTCTCAGGTCCTGTCATATCTACCTTGATTAATGCAAGGAAGCCAGCTTCCAGGATGATTTATCATAGAGTCTGGAAAGCTTATATAACCTGGTGTGAATCCAGAGGTTGGCATCCCAGGAAATATGTCATAGGTAGAATTCTTGATTTTCTACAATTAGGATTAGAGATGAAGCTGGCCTTGAGTACCATCAAGGGCCAGGTCTCTGCTTTATCAGTATTATTTCAGCGGCCACTTGCTTCGCATTCTTTGGTCCGAAACTTTATGCAGGGGGTGATGCGTCCTTAATCCTCCGCTTAAAGCGCCCCTAAACCCCTGGGACTTGAACTTGGTTCTGGCCGTGTTACAGAAACAGCCTTTTGAACCAATAAGTCAGATTCCTTTGGTCTTGTTGACAAGGAAGTTAATTTTTCTGGTGGCCATCTCTTCTGCTAGAAGAGTATCAGAATTAGCAGCTCTTTCCTGTAAGGAGCCTTATTTGATTATACACAAGGATAGAGTGGTACTACGCCCTTATCCTAGTTTTTTACCGAAGGTGGTTTCTGATTTTCATTTAAACCAAGACATTGTTCTAACTTCCTTTTTTCCAGATCCCTGTTCTCCGGAAGAGAGATCTCTACATTCGTTGGATGTAGTAAGAGCAGTTAAGGCCTATCTAGGGGCAACTGTTCAGATCCGCAAGACTGATGTTTTGTTTGTGCTGCCAGAGGGTCCCAATAGAGGACAGGCAGCGTCAAAAGCTACCATTTCTAAATGGATTCGACAGTTGATCATTCAAGCTTACGGTTTGAAACAGAAGGTTCCCCCATTTCAGATCAAGGCACATTCCACAAGGGCTATTGGTGCTTCTTGGGCAGGGCATCATCAGGCCTCTATGGCTCAAATCTGCAAGGCCGCAACCTGGTCTTCAGTTCATACATTCACCAGATTCTATCAGGTGGATGTGAGAAGGCATGAGGATATTGCGGTGGATGTGAGAAGGCATGAGGGCGTAGTGTGCTGCAGGCAGCGGTACAGGGTCCTCAGGTCTGATTGAACCCTACTTGGTCGTGGTTCCCCCCCTCAGGTAGCATTGCTCTGGGACATCCCATCAGTAATTACTGAGGCTCTGTGTCCCGTGATGTTCGAGAAAGAAAATAGGATTTTTTAAAACAGCTTACCTGTAAAATCCTTTTCTTTCGAAGGACATCACGGGACACAGAGGTCCCGCCCCTCTTTTAATACACTATATTGCTTGGCTACAAAACTGAGGTATCCCTGCAAGGGGGAGGGATTATATAGGGGGTTGAACTTCCTGATAGGGTGTGCCAGTGTCCAATCACCAGTGATACCTATATAACCCATCAGTAATTACTGAGGCTCTGTGTCCCGTGATGTCCTTCGAAAGAAAAGGATTTTACAGGTAAGCTGTTTTAAAAAATCCTATTTTTGAAAACAGTCACTTTCGGTTTCGGTGCTGTTTCAGTATCGGTTTTCGTGATCAAGGAAGATTTTTTTTCGGTATCGGTTTCGGCCCCAGAAAACCCATTCGGTGCATCCCTAATACAAACAGCTAATTTTACAGAATTCCTACTAAATATAAAAGCTAAAACTGTATTGAATTAATAAATAACAAATACTTGTAAATTTTAATTTGCACCGTTTTGCAAAATGGTGAAAATCGAACAAAAAAATTTCTCAACAATTATATGAAGTTTTAAATTTGTCATATAGCTTTCAGAGTTTATAAAAGACCCCCAAACTATATATTTTCTGAAAGCATGTGATCAGTAGAATTAAGAGAAGGTGCTATTAATGTTTAAGGCCTCGTCATATTTGCGCAAATGTTTATCAAAACAATATTATCATTACTAGTGACCATGAGCTTATATCAGAAATAGGAATGAGGTCTGTACTGCATATGGGCCTAGCCAGAGGCAGTGCTGTAGGTCTGTACACCGTACAGACCTGGCAGTGAAAGGGTTAAATGGGCTTCGGCTCAGAAGACGGCAGCACTTCTGGATCATGATGGAGCTTTACCTTGCATTTTTGGATGGCATGGCAAATTGTGTTCAGACAGTGATTTTTGGAAGCATTCCTGAGCTCATGCAATTATATCCTTTACAGAATCCTGCCTGTTTACGATGCAGTGCTGTTTGAGGGCCCCAAGATCACAGGCATCAAATATTGCATTTGGCCCTTGTCCACCACAGAGATTTCTCCATATTCACTGAATCCTTTGATATTACAGTATGTAATGTACATGATGATGATATATTTAAAGTCTTTGCAATTTTACGTTGAGAAAAATTATACTGAAATTGTTAGATCATTTTATAGATGCAGCTTTTAAAGATTGGTAAACCTCTGCCCATCTATAATTCTGAGACCCTGACTATCTAAGATGCTCTTTTTATAACCAATCATCTTACTTCACTGTTGCCAATTAACCTAATTAGCTGCAAAATGTTCTTCCAGCTTTTCATGTTAGTACCACTTACTTTGCCAGCTTTTCGTTGCCCTGTCCCAACTTTTTTGAGATGTGTTGTTTCCATCAATTTCAAAATTGCCTAATTTTTTTTCTTAAAATGACACATTTTCTCAGTTTAAACATTTGATATGTTCTCTATATTCTATTGTGTGAATAAAATATTTAGAATACTCCTGTGTAAGTGAACTTTTTTTTTTTTATAACTTCAAAGCATTCATATTTTGGGCTTATTGTCTTTAGTAGTGTGTCAGTAGTTCCCCACAGCTAACAGTCAGTTTTAAACTTTCAACTGTTTTTTTTCTTCATGGCATGTGATTAGTGGGGCACTTCTGTCATTTCCTAGTTCAAACAGACCGATAGTTGAACATCCCCTACAAAATGAGCCTAATTTTGCTTATACAGCGATTTTTCATTTGCAGATTTGCAGCCTTATGCGAGGTGGGATCGCAGAGCGAGGTGGTGTACGAGTAGGTCATCGCATCATTGAGATCAATGGACAGAGTGTTGTAGCAACTCCTCATGAGAAGATAGTTCACATTCTCTCCAATGCAGTTGGCGAGGTAATGAATGTTCCTACTTACTGAATAGCTTATCAAACTATCACATACACATTCGCCTTTTTTTTTGTTATTATTTATTTATTTATTTTGTTGTACTCCTTTTAAACAAAAATAAACATACATTCCAAAAATATTTTTAGCAGGACATGGCCATGCTATAGCCATAGCATAGGATAGCATAGCATAGAAATTTAGGATTATTTTTGTTCTGCTGTAACACCTTCCCTGAAAATCAGCATCTATTAGACTTCCGTGAAATGACTGACACTTTTCTATGGTCTAAGTGACCGTGTCCCTGTCTTCCCTGATTAAAATTTCTGTTATTATTCAAGCTAGAGAAAATTAGTTGGTGAGAAGCTGCTATGAGAAAGTGTTCTTGTCAGCTGTAGAAGTAAGTTTTCATGGTCAGAACGTAGAAACCGACAAGATGGGTCAGATGTATCATTTTTACTTAATTGGGAGCTGCAGAAAAGATTTGGCAGATGGATGAGAATATTTGATTTTTAAAAGCTGAATTTTAAGGGTGGCCATAGAGGAACAGCTCTGGACAGTGATGAGTAGTGACATATCTCGTTTTGTAGAGATTGCTGCTCTTACAACGAGCTGCGCGCTTTCTTCAGATCTTACACACAGATTGTGCTTGTGTGGTAAATTTTATGTTCTCGTGTCTAGGAATAAAAGGATATTTACTGATTAGTCACAAAGATTTTCCAAGAGCTTAGAAAATGTATGTGTATACTAATTAGTACTCATTATGGGCTTATGGCATCCAATGTAGTCCACATAGTGAACTTGTCTGTATTCTCTAAAACCAGGCACCTATAATAACTTCTGTGCCCATCTGCTTTAAGAGCACACATATACTGTGTATATGCCCATCCTTAGTACTGTATAAACATATGTTACTGATTTTGAATTGCTGCTGTGTTCTAAGATTCACAGAATTGACAATCTGAGTATTCCAAAAACTAGTTAAAAGTTATACACACATCTAAAGCCTGGTACACACCGGTAGTTTTCTTTTCGTTCAACTCAGCAGCCTTGACAAAAAAAACTGAAGAACTCAGGAGGAGCCACTGTACTAACAATCTAATGTTAGTATAGCGATCTCCCTTTCTGAGCTATTGTGTTCTGACACCGGGGTGATCTGTCACCGCCCCCCCCCCCCCCCCCCCCCCCGCCATAACACACCTGTCAGTGCTCTCAGCCATTTGCTGATAAGATGCTGATTGGTAGACCTTTTTCGGTCATACCCCTTCGACAGGAGCCTCTGTCAGACATATACATGGGCCAAATGTCGGTCGTTTGTATTGTAATGGAAATTTGTAAGTTCTGTATATAATTGTATTGTATTTTGTATGTATTGCACACGGCCCTCACTGTGCACACGGCACTAATAATGTTTTCAGTAAATGTTTACATTCTTTTGAGTCCTGATTAGAATAAGCCTGCCTATGTAACGCCCCTTGTTACCATAAACGTACAATTGTAATATCAATGTGATACCTACGTAATCATGTGCATAAAAACCTTCAATTGCGTCATAATAAAGCAGAACAGTAATTTGGAAAGATGCTGAGCGTATCTTTTGTGTCTGTTCCCTACTGCAGTAGTTATTATTAATTTGGAACCACTAATCAATATGAGGATAGGAGTTGCCTATCATCAATTCAACCGAATTAAACGCTCAATATTCTTCCCGTATGTACCGGCCCTTTAGTTAGACTGAGGGTATACGAATACCACTAGAGATATGTAAGCTGTTGTGTATTCTTCTATAAATATAATCTTATGTGTTTTTCTTCCCTCTCTTTTTTTTTTCTTTAATTATTATCCTCAACAGATACATATGAAGACTATGCCAGCAGCCATGTACCGACTGCTGACGGCACAAGAGCAACCAGTTTACATCTGATAGCATTGCTGTCTCGTCACACATGCATGGAGCACAGTTCTCCTCAAGTGTGGTTGTGGTTATAGTGCTGCATCTGCAAAAACATCTTGAGAAGAATTACTTCACTTTCATTTTTGTTTCAGCCCGTGTTTTGTTTTACATTCCACATCTTTTATAAAATGGTTTAATCTATTTTTAGGCCTGTGCTCCAGTCATGATTCAACTAATATATAGCTGCAGTGCTAGGAACACCTTACAGTCCATGTGGACCACTTTGAGTCCTAGAATGCATCCTGCTGAAAGGCTGGGTGACAACAAGTCACTTCAGTGAAGACCAAGCTTCTGCTATTAGTGATCTTGTCCTCTCCTTCTTATGCACTTAAAGTTTCACATTTAAATCTGGCCAGTAGTTAATCTTGCGTCTTATGGAAGAGCCTTCAATGCATGTGTCACAGTTGTAAAGTAGCAGGACTGGATCTTAGATACAACTCTGGAAGTTGTGCATGAAACTCTGGGTTGCCTTGGATCTACAAATTATACTCTGTGTGCTTCTGTTGTGTTCACTGTCTTAAAGCACTTTTGAAATTGAAATATCCTGCATCAGTAAGTATTTATTTAAATAACAGGTGCTGTTCAACCAGCATGTCTGCTTCCTTATTAAAAATCCCCACCATTAAACATAACTCATCATCAACATCCAACAGTGCATATACGTGTTGGAATCTGGCTTAGTTCACTTTGTTTGCTGAGCAAACAATTTTCACTAAATCCCAGATAATGCCAGCTTATTTGCTCTGTAACTTATTTAGTAATTCAATCATTTCTTACTGTGTTATTGAACAAACACGGGAAATACAGTACATTTTAAGTCCTTGGTTTACAAAGGGTACCATTTCACTCACAGTTTTATTAAAATGGAGATGAAACCCTTTTAAACTTTACAGTAAGCAGTCCTTATGGATTGACTTTAACTAAAACTCTCCAAGTCAATAATGACTCCCAACTGCCCTTAAAAATAGTGCCCAGGCAATGGGAATGAGCATCTACAAGCAAGCATGTTCGTTTTTTTTTTTAAGGGGCTTGTTCACACCAGGTGTGTTGAGCTGCGTTGTTCTGCATTGATCAACACAGGCTCAATGCAAGGAGATTCTAAAAACAATTGCCTGCTGCCTATATCCACTGTTCACACAACAGCTGTGCATTGGTTTGCATTGAGGATAAATGTAGGCATGCTGCATCTTTATGCAGCGCAGTACAGCACACCAAAATGCGTGACAATGCATTGCGCATATCAACATTTGTATTTTTGAAACTTGACGCGGCCTGTACCGAAATAAATGCATTTTAAAAATGCAAATGAACACACAAAAAATGCACGTCAACATGCTTTAAAAAGCATTTTCTGTGTATTTTTATGTGCATTGTGGTGTGAATGAGCCCTGAATGGTTTAAAACTGAAAGCCCTTCTTAAGAGCAGGCAATTAAAGTGGTTCTAAAGGCAGAAGGTTTTTTTTACCTTAATACTCATACTTACCTGAGCCCCATCTCGATCCAGCGATGTGCATTAGAGCAGCTCTCCCAGGTCTCTCTTTCCTCATTGGCCCACACAGTAGCAGGAGCTATTGGCTCCTGCTGCTGTCAATCACAGCCAGCGAGTCAAGGAGGAGGGGGGCTGAGCCACATAATAATGTCCATTCACAGGAGTGCAGCTCGGGAGCCCCCATAGTAAGAGGCTTGCTATTGGGGGCACTCGGCATGGGGGAGCAGCCAGGACCACTGGCGGGGGACCCAAAAAGAGGAGGATCGGGGCAGGTAAGTATGACATGTTTTTTTTTTTTTTAAATGATTACCTTTACAATCCCTTTAAGTTTGAGCCTGAAGACTTTTGAGCACCCTCTGGGGAAATATGCCCTACCTGAACAACCATCTTACTATCCCATGGGAACCTATCAGAGGCTAATCACAGCATTTTTGATAAAAAGGCCAGAGTGAGCGTGTTCCTGCATAGATCCCAGAGGGCAGAATAAAAGGTTTTAATACCAGGTGCCATACTGTCTGCTGTTAGGCAGAATGTTTAATTTTTCAAAACAGGCTTTAAACTGTTATTAGCAGAGCACAAAAGTGGGTGGATTTTGCCATGGCCCATGCATTTGGAAAAGGGATATTTTTGTTTTCAAGCTCTCTTTACAAGTGTATGCATTTCAAAACTATCTAAGAATACAGTCAGTTTATACAGTTGCCAGACTTGCCTTTGTATGTCAGAATACATTCGTTTCCATTTTTACTACGTTTACATTGTATTTACATGGTTCTGCTGTTACCTTGTCTCGGTAAGGGGGGGCTGGTGAGTTCTGGAGCAGTGAATAAGATTTGAAATAGTTTCCAGCCAACTTTGTTTACATCATGCAGTACAAACTGTCCAAGAGCTCTAACACAGGTATGTCGTATTTTTGCACAGGGTACTTTTTTCGGTGGTAGATACCACAGCTTGAGCTTCTTGGAAACACCTATGACTTATCTTACAGTATTCAGGGTAACGGCACACATAAGCTGTCTCATAAATTAGCAGATATAAACAAAGATGTAACTAAATGTACCTACTGTAAATGTTACTGATGTAGAACCAGTATACGTAGATATAGACACAACTCTTCAGCCCTAATGCTGGCCAAACACTCAATTTTTAAGCAGTTTTAACAAGTTTCAGCAGTTTCAAAAACAACCAAGTGCTTTAAGGCAATGGTTTCCATAAATTGTTAGTGATAGCAAGAAAATAGACTGCTGTCGTAACGGTAGCTACCAACCTCCATGGATTTTAGGTCTGCCCCAAACATCAGCTATATTTCGTGCTGTGAGAGTGGCCTGTTACCTAAATAAAGCCATTCAATGGGTGGAATTGCCTCTACGGCCTTTGTTTGTGGATGTGTTCATAAACTTGGTAGCAGATTGCTATGATCCATTTAGTTGGTTTTGAAAGCAAAAGCATATTTAAAGCTCTTGAAATTTCCTGATAACCCTGGGGTTTATCGCCAGCATTAGACTGTGATGGTGCAGCTTTTACTTTTACATTGACATAAGTTGTCTCAATTTACAATTATGTTTACATGGGGTTAAAATGTTCTGCCTCCTCTTGAATATGTAGACCTAGTTTGCCACTGTTGGTTAGTACATATATGACTTGTTAAGCAGATCAAGTCCTTATGTGAAAAAGGCTGCCATTTCATAGTTCTTATCTGCCAGTCTGCAAAGTAGCAAAGGACTTCATTTACTGTAATACCGGGCAACTAAAATCTGTCTCTTCCACTACTGTATTTGTTGGACCCAGATTTAAATGTCAGCCTAGTGTAAAGTGGGTTGATAAGACTAATCGGTTAATGTAAAACATGACTTGTTTTAGGTCTAATATACCATGCGGATAGCATAATTAATATTTATTTTGTGATGTAGATAATTTTTTGTTTTCCTGTATATCAGGGATTATGATTTAGTTCTTAGAAAGCGGATGCAGCCTTGAAAACTATAATATGAACACAATAGGAAATGTATTTATTTATTTATTAGAACATGTGTTACATGTTTGGGAATCGTAACTTTTTTTTATTTTTATTTGGGGACATACAAAATATGTCCTAATATGTTTCTTGGAAGTTCCCATTTATGTGTGCAGTTTTTATTCCCTAAAACAACTTACCTGTATGTTTACTATAGGAAGCTGCAATTCCTAAATTCTAACCAAATAACATGGAAAAAATCCAGTATTTTATTTATGAAGATATTTTTTTGTTATGAAGATGTATGGAAGTGATATGGTTAACGGATAAAAAGGACCTCATTCTTTGTTTACTACAGCAGCATGTACAATGCTAATAGGAATAGGCTTCAGACGTTTCTTAGACACCAGACAACACATTGGAATCAAATAAAAAATAATGGTCTCTCCTTTTCTTCCATTAAAATTACAGAACAAATTAATTTCATACATGACATTAAAAACAAATACCACTTATGGCTGTATTCATGCAGTGGGACCTAGGGTATCATTCATTCTTTTGAGCATAATTATTAAAGACTGGCGAATTCAAATAATAAGGTAGAATAGAAACGGATAAAGCTGTTTTGCTTTGTACTATATTTCTAATGGCTTGCTCAATTTGTTTTCATTTCCATAATTGGTTTGAAAACGGCAAAAGACAAACTCTGAGGGTCAATAATGGCTTCTCTGTAATCTGATGTCCACGTGATAATGCACCAATATTTATCTACCTTGACCATCATTTTCTGGACTTTCAGTTTACAGGACTTAAGAGACCATTTATAGTAAATGTTAGTTACAACTGTCTATTGTTTTTTCAGGAATGGTGAGTGTGCAATATGACCTGATGTTATGGTTTAATATGACACTTTGAGTTCAGCTTCATTCTTCTGCAGCATTATATATTAATTAGGAGACACCTAGTCCACTAGAGTAAAGTCATTGGGCTTGATTTACTAAAACTGGAGAATGCAAATTCTGGTGCAGAAACATCAGTTTCCATTTTTTTTTTTTTGTCAAAGCTTAATAGAACAAGCTGATGTTCGAAGCTGATTGGCTGCTATGCACAGCTACACCAGATTTTGCACTTTGATGCCTTGCCAGTTCTACCTTGCTCCTTCTTCCTCTGCAAACAGCCAGCAATAAAATCCCAAGGGGAGAACAGTGATGTCACTCTCTCTGTCATGTGACAGTCTCTGGGAGCAAGCAATTGGTGATGGATAAAGGAGTAGAGGGGGAGCATTGGCAGGGTGAGTATCAGTGAGTCAAAGTGGGCCTTCGCAAAGACACCTGCATGGGCAAAGTGTGTCTTCAATGAAAGCAAGAATGTTAGGTGCAGGCTGACTTGACAGCCTTGGACTTTTGTCTGTGACTTTAGTTTGAGGTGCTTATGAAATTATTTAGAATTCAATGACAGGTGCATTTGACCTGCAGTTACCCTACTTCCGACCTGCATTGGACCTGCTGTTTTTTGTTTTTTTTTTACATTTAAAATAAATAGTTGATTCCTATTTCTTATCCCTTTGTTTTCATGTAACTAGCATGTCTTGCCCTGACTGACTTCCACTGACATTTGACATGCTACAGACCCAGTTCTTTGCTGTACTACCGCAAATTCTGGGCAGAGCAAAACAAATGTCCTACGGAGATACAGTTTGAAGTGGACATCTTCCATATGAAATTTAAAAATTTCATAAAGGTCCTGTTCTTTAAATATACCAACCAGTGATTCTTTTTTTTTATCTATATTTTATTTATTGAAAAACATTTATTTTTTTGCAATACAAGACCCACATCCAAAAAAAAAAAACATGATTATTCTCAACATTAGATTAAAAAAAAAAAAAACACACATTCTAACCTACAGCAACCCATCCCAATTCGGTACCAACCTTGTTACCTTAAGCCATTACACCCAAATCTTTTAAAAGATATTAGCTTTAGCACCCTATGCTGAAAAGTCAACTATTTCAATTTGACTGCCTATGTGCATTCCTCTTTTGTCGGTGAGTGTGGCAAAATCCACTTTTGTGCAATCTATTTTATAGAAAGAAACAATGTCCCTGTCATTGTCTTATTCTTTAAAGAATACATCCACCAGTTCTTCTTTAAAGAATAAAGCCACCACACTGTAAATCATAACATTCCATTTTTAGCTAGGTTGGAAACAAAGCAAAAACAGTCATTCCGAAATAAAACCTCTATGCTAATGATGTCTGCAAAATAGAACAGTACATCTCCAACAGGAAGCATTTTTCATATCACCATCCTCCAAGTGGCCATTTCAGTTTGGTATTCACTGTAGTAGTATAACATTAAGAGCACAAGGAACATTGCACCCTCCCAGAGAAGCACAGCACCGCAGGAACCACAAGAACAACTGTCTTTCAACCTACACTCAATATAGTTACCCCTTTTATTTAACACATTCCAAGTTGAGCCCGCTGTACACCTCTGTAATTATTAATACGCACGGACAGTCTTCACACATGTTGACTCCAATATCTCAATTAGTTTCTAAGCCTAGGAAGACATTTTTAATGTTTTTTATTACCAGTAGTCATGCAATATAAACCTTTTTTGACCTCTGGTTGGGTCAGCTAGTCTTAAAAATGTATTTGCTGTCCTGGTAATACTTTTTTTTCTTAATTGTTATTATTTTTGTTTTCTTACACAGTGACGCCAGCTGGCGGTCTTGTACATACCTAGCAGAGTACTTAGAATATGCAGATGTATTATTGTTCTGTAAAGAGGATGGAATAGAAATTATTGTAAATCACTGGGAAAAGTCTAGTAATGTATTTGTAACAATTGTTCTTTGTAAACAGCAAATGTTAAAAAAGGAAAAAAAAAATCTATGTGAGCCTGGAATGTTGATACTGCACATCTATTGAATGTAATTCCTCTGACCTTTGTCACAGGTCGCTGACTCCTTTTATCTGCGATGCAGCTGCAATGGTTTGATTGATTTGCAAGCTATTTTGTTGTGATGTATCTACTCTGCTAGCGCTTGCTGATGTCTGTAACATTTGCAACAGCAACAATGGTAATAATAAAAGACAAATATGAGTACAAATGACAGTGTCCTTATATTTTATTTTTCCTGATTTACACAGGTCAGGCATATTTCTCTTCGCAGCAAATTCAGTACCGATATGGATAAAAGATGTCCCTACAAAGAAGAATACATACCTCACGTCACTGGCTTGGTACAATTTTATGTATCATGGAACCTGCAAAGTACATGCTTGTTTCAGGTCTGTGGCTTACCAGGTAGTAATGCTAGGATCAGGAGCATTCACCTTTTCCTAATAGAAATAGAACTTAAATGGAAGCTGCAATCACTCAGCTCCATCTGAAAATGTTTCTGGTCACTGATATAGAAATCTTGAAAGCCAGAGGGTCAACGTGACTACCACACAACTAGAAATGTCAGAAGATCGGGTTGGCAGTGGCAGCCTACATATTTCCCTCATTGAAGCTGGGTTCACACTTGAGAATGCAGCGACTCACAGCAGGAGTCCGGGACGTCTCCATGCACTGTTTCAGGTCCGATTTCAGCCTGAATTTTGGGCTGAATTCGGACCTGAAATGAACCAAAAGACGCACAGGACCCCTGTGCAATTCGCACCAGAGCCGCTGGGGAGATGTGTGAACCGGCTTCATTGAGAGCCGGTCACAGTCTCTTGACATGCGAATTGGATGTGGAGAAAGCTGCATCCAATTCGCAATAGTGTGAACCCAGCCTAAATGTTTAATTCAAAGTAGAACTATAAAAAACTTTTTTTTTTTTTTTTTAAATTTTGGATAGAGCAAGGGAGGGTTATAACCTCTGTAAGATTTTTTTTTTTCCCTATCTGTGTCCCATTGTGGATATTTCCCTTCACTTTCTGTGCCATAGGCAAACAGGAAGTGAGAGCAAATCCCTGCAAATTAAAGGCATCCCTTGTGGGCCCCCAGGTCACCTGAATTATTGTCCCCATTGGAAGATTTCCCCTCTATTACTTTTCTCGGGACAACACAAAATTTGGGATTTTCTTCTACTTTCTAGCTTTCGATGATAACAGTAAACAGGACAAATAGAATGCAGAATCTCCTTAAAGGGAACACAAGCAGCAATAAAAACTGAGAGGGGTTCTAATCCCTCTCCACTATATCCAATACAATTGTTAAATAAACAAAAAAAGACAGAACATTCTGAAATAAAACACGCTTTTCTTTGTTTATTATAAAATTTTGCAAATAAATAACCTTTCATTTATAAATTTTAGACCCCTTTCACACTGGGGTGTTTTTCAGGCGGTTTTCAGGCACATTAGCGTTAAAAAAAGTGCCTGTAAAGCGCCTGAAAGAAGCCTCATCTGCAATACCAATGTGAAAGCCCAAATGCTTTCACACTGAGACCCCTTTCACACTGGGGCGTTTTTCAGGCGCTTTAGCGTTAAAAAAAGCGCCTGTAAAGCGCCTGAAAGAAGCCTCATCTGCAAACCCGAGTGCTTTCACACTGGGGCGCTGCGCTGGCAGGGCGTCAAAAAAAAGTCCTGCAAGCAGCTTCTTTGCAGCGCTTTCATGTTTTTGCCACCGGGCTGGGTGCGCTGATGGCCCGAGCCCTTTCACGCTGCCAGCGCTCGAAAAAAGGCCTCAGTGTGAAAATCGATCAGTCCTGGTGTACTGCTAGCCTATTTCATTTCTTGAGGCCGGGAAACAGCAGAACAGTACAAACATCCCTCAAATTACTCCTCTTTAGATAGTAGACATTCCAGGGTTTTTAATAAGTGGCACTGCAAGTTTTTTTGAAGTTGTAACTTTTGCCACAATGTTTTGGAAAATGAAGAAAAAAAAAAAAACATTCACAATTTCTTTCTTTTTTTTTTTTTTTTTACGTACTGTTACCAGTGCAGTACAGTTTACCATATAACTGATGTGGCGGTAATCACTAACTGGTGACAGTGTGTAAAAACAAAATAAAATAAAAATTTTACTTTTTTGTTGCTTTTTGGTTACGATTTATTTTTTTTATTTTTACACACTGACCAGAGCGATATAGTGTTACCATAACAACACTGTACTACTGTAGGAAAGTGATAAGGATGTATTTATTTTTTTACACATAATCGCTTATACCAGTGAATTTCAGCGAGCTGGTACAGTGATGAGTCATCTGCTGTGTCCGGTGGACATAGCAGGTGACAGATTGCGCTGCTGCGCAGTGCCTTCTGAGAGGACATCATATGATGTCAACTCCGGAGGAGGAAAGTACCACCCAGCCATCAATCTGCTATAGGCTGACCAGGAAAGTGTTTTGCCCTGTACACACAAGCGGACTTTTCGGCAACAAAGGTCCGACAGTCTTTCCGACGGTTTTTCGAATGACTTTTGACAGACTTCCAACTGACTTTCGAACGAACGGACTTGCCTACACACGATCACACGAAAGTCCGACGGATTCCTACGTGATGACGTACGACCGGACTAAAATAAGGAAGTTCATAGCCAGTAGCCAATAGCTGCCCTAGCGTTGGTTTTCGTCCGTCGGACTAGCATACAAACGAGCGGATTTTTCAATAGGAACTGGGTCCGGCGAAGTTCCGACGTAAAGATTTAAAACCTGTTCCAAATCTAAAGTCCGTCAGATTTTCAACAGAAACAGTCCGCTGAAGGTCCGATGAAGCCCACACATGGTCGGATTTTCTGCCGGGTTCGGTCCGTCGGACCAGTCCAGTCAAAGTCCGCTCGTGTGTACAGGGCATTAAGGTTTCCATCATTTTTGTCCATGCCATTATTTGCTTTATTGGATAGACACATAGATCAAAAACAAAATCTATTGTTCTTTTTTTATGTATTGAATGGGCATTA
The DNA here is from genome assembly GCF_042186555.1 of Aquarana catesbeiana. NCBI lineage: Eukaryota > Metazoa > Chordata > Amphibia > Anura > Ranidae > Aquarana > Aquarana catesbeiana. The sequence goes on from NC_133324.1 coordinate 396,757,965, forward strand.
TTTTTGTTATTTCAGAGTGTTTTTTTTTTTTTTTTTTCGTGAAAGAGTACAAGCAAATTTATCCACATCTGTACATCCAGGCAGACTGTGTGAGCAATTGTTCAGCTGCTTTCCAAAATGAGGCTTTCTTAGATATCAAAAAAGTTATAAAAAGGGTGTTCTAGGGTGGCCCACCAGTATTAATAGTAATTATCCGAACACAAATATATATCTTAAAAAATTGACATATGAAATTTTATTGTACCATTCTAAGCAATATTTTTATACTGTTGCAAGTAAACGCTTTCCAAGATTAGTGAATTAATTAAAACTGCAATCCAAGAATGTGTGAGCAAAAATCATTTACTAGAACAGGTGAAAATTTACTTTGCAGAGGGAACATTCTCTACTCTTATATTAAATTAACCACAATGACTTGGTTCAATGCTGTGAAATTTCACAGTTCTGCCTGCAGCAACACTGATACTGCTATAGCAACGCTTTAAGGATTTGGCCTCGCTATCTACAGGTATTTGTATCAAAGACAACTGAGTGCTTCAAATCAGCATTACTTTTTGTCAGTAAATAACTTTAAAATAATTGACAGTTTACTAAAAAGTGCACATATGCCATCTTGTGGCAAAACTAAAATTATTCTGCGAGAAGAATTCTGAATATAAAATAATTGTAGTAAAGTACAATAAATCACTACAAGATATCCAATTGGGATGTATCTGTTGGAAATTGATTACTTATCAAAGGCATACAGTAGAATCCAGTAAAGTCTTCCAAGGCTTTATGACCTATTTACACCCATGTGATAAATTTAGACAATTTAATCACATGCATTTGAATGCACCTGCAGGAAGAAAATGAGGTTTCCAATGGTACCAGTTCTGATATCTCTGCTGTGTTGCAGCGTTTTCAGGTTAGAAGTTGTACAGTCACAACATGCATTGTCATTTAATATCATCAGCATTGTAATGACAATAGAAACAAAAAAAAATAATAAATAAAAACTATTTCATTATCCAGATATAGACTGGGCAGAAGGAACCGCGCGTTGGTCTAAGGCTTGCCATTTCCTAATTGTCTTACAGGACAATTTCATGGGTCAGATGGTGAACGCACCAACAAGAGAAAATGTATTCCTAGACCTTCCCTGAACTGCAATCTCTGCCAGATGATATTAAATGGGCTAAGATAGAACACAAAAGCACATAGCAGAGGAAAGTTAAAAAAACATTTTTTAAGTATATAAATAGTGAGAAAGGGAGGCCAGAACATATTGGCCCCATTAAGGATGATGAGAGAAATTTGGTTACAAAAGAAAGAGATGGCAAAGGTTTTGAATATATTCTTCTCCTCAGTCTTCACAAAGGAAACAGGGGGGGGTACTGTAATGTTACATTTTTTGGGGGAGTCTTTACTGTCAGAGCGGTAAGGATGTGGAATTTTCTTCCACAAACAGTGCTATCAGAAGGGAGCGTCGATCATTTAAAAAAACTATTAAATGGGCACCTTAACCACCACAACATACAGGGATATACAATGTACTATTGACATAAACGCACACACACAGGTTGAACTGGATGGACTAATCTGACAACCAGTGCATCCGGAAAGTATTCATAGCGCTTCACTTTTTCCACAGTTTATGTCACAGCCTTATTTCAAAATTGATTAAATTAATAATTTTCCTCAAAATTCTACAAACACTACCCCATAATGACAACGTGAAAGAAGTTTGTTTGAAATCTTAGCAAATTTATTTTTAAAAAATTGGGAAAAAAAATCACCTGCACATAAGTATTCACAGCCTTTGTCATGACACTCAAAATGGAACTCAGGTGCATCCTGTTTCTATTATAATCTATCTACAACTTGATTGGAGCCCACCTGTGGTAAATTCAGTTGATTGAACAGATTTGGAAAGGCACACACCTGTCTATATAAAAGCCCCACAGTTAACAGTGCTTGTCAGAGCACAAACCAAGTCATGAAGTTCAAGGAATTGTCTGTAGACCTCCGAGACAGGATTGTATCAAGGCACAGATCTGGGGAATGCTACAAAAAAACTGCAGCATTGAAGGTCTCAATGAGCCCAGTGGCCTCCATCATCAATAAATGGAAGAAGTTTGGAACCACCAGGACTCTTACTAAAGCTGGCTGCCCAGCCAAACTGAGCAATCTGGGGAGAAGGCCCTTAGTCAGGGAGGTGACCAAGAACTTGATGGTCACTCTCTGTGGAAAGAGGAGAACTTTCCAGAAGAACAACCATTTCTGCAGCACTCCACCAATCAGAAATACTTTCCGGATTCACTATAAGCTTACTTGAAAAATCTCCTTTCATGAGGGCTGCCTGCAGTGGTGTACTAAGAGCTGTGCATAACAAAAGAAAAATGTCATGTCAGCAGCATCCCCTGTGAGTCCGTACCTGGTGCTTTGTTTACAGCAGGAGCTCAAAGTTAGAGGGTGTCTCTTCCCTAGTTCTGCCTATCACTTCACTTTCTTGCTCCAGACTTCCCTTCTGAGATCCTGCTGCGTAACAAAATCCGAGCAGGGTTACCAATCTCCCGCAACGTTTTTTTTTTTTACTGACGGAACATGGAAAATTTATTAACAGTGCACATTTTTTACTGGCAACCTGAAAAAAATGGCAGAACTCCTATTAGAAACTGAGACAATTGATATTTAAACAGTATAACCAAAATCTGTAAACACTGACAATACCCATAACAGGAAAGTGGTCTGGTTTACATTTAAAAAGTCAACACAGCATGACAAATGATCAGCCACCCTGCTGGGATACAGTTGAAAAACAAGTTCTGTTATGCATGCCAAAGAGAACAATTGGCATGACCAGGTTGCATCTAATAGAGGGGGTGGCCTACAAGAGGATGATTAAACAGAACCACTCCCTAACCACCTACCTCTAAATGAATATAGCCGCTGCTTGGGTGAATACACATTGCCATGGCCTCGATGCTTAGCTTCAGCTCTGCTGAGGGTCTGTGCTGGAAGGGGAGTCTGTATTGAGGGTTTGTACTGAGGGGGTAGGCTGGTTGGGTGAATTAGGAATGTTAAGCAGGATCTGTACTGGTTGGGATATGGTCTTGAGGGGGGCAATTTGTACTTGGAGGAGAGGGTAATCTTGGTTGTATGCTAAAGTAGCCTGTGCCTTACATACTCCTGACCCCTGTACTACAGACACTGAGGGGAATGATCACTGCATTAAACGGTATGTGCAACACAGTGCTGGATGCTAGCATGGTTATGTCTCTGGTAACTGTTCTGTTCAGATCCACAGGGCACTTCAGCTTATGTGCTGCATGGTGGAGCAACAGTGTAAGAAGGCCTCACTCCAGTTATGCAGAGTTTAACTGATTGTAAAGGTTCTAACATTAAAAAAATAAACATAACAAACATGTTATACTTACCTGCTTTGTGCAATGGTTTTGCACGGAGCAGCCCAGGAGGGATATGGCCCTCCCGGGCTGCTCTGTGTCTTCTTTTTGTGTCTCCCATTGGCAGTCCTGGCTCCTCTCCCATGCTGAGTGCCCCAATAGCAAGCCTCTTACTATGGGGGAACTCGAGCAGGCTTGTTTCCTAGATGCACATCTGTGAATAGACAATATCTATTCACACACAGAGCATGGCTCTGCCCAACCTCCCGCTCTCTCATTGGTTCACTGGCTTTGATTGACTGCAGCAGTAGGAGAGAGAGACCCAGGAGAGCTGCTGCTCGCGTGCATATCACGTTATCGAGATGGAGCTCAGGTAAGTATAAAAGGGGGAGGGCTGTAGAGGGAGCTTCACCCAGAAAGTTTTTTATGTCATTAAGGTAAAAAACGTTGAGCCTTTAGAACCATTTTAGGCATGAGCAATGCAAGTTGACATCTTCCTATTCTGCATCAAAACATTCCTTTTGTTCCCCCGAGTCAGTTTCCAGTTTCCTGACTCACAAGACTTTTTCCATCCTCTGGAGATTAGGGAGACCTAGACATCCATGGCAATCCTAGGTTCCCAAACCTGAGGATAATTCCACCTCCGCATGAAAGTGTGCCACCAACCACTCCATCTGAGATGATGGAACACTTGACAGTTTTCCTTGAGTTTTGGGAAACTCGCATAGTTGGCATATGGGTGTAGAAGGTAGTACGTCTTCATAATTTTTGAATAGAATCTATTGAGTTATTGCCTTCTTTCATCACATAGACATCTTACTGTTTTTGCCTAGGTAACAAATACTATTAGTTTGTGGCCCTTCACAGACTTGCCTTAGCCCCACGAGTATCCACAAAAGTCCTTGCACCATTTGTGGTTTCATCTCAGAGGTATTCCAGCCCTCTCTGACCTTGGACACCAATGTGTCATTAATGGATTTTGAACATCAAGAACTTGTCTTTGATTCCATCACATTATATGGAGTATTTGGATCTTCTCCTGAATACTTTCAGACCATGTTTTTCCTGCCCCAGGAGGAGCTGACCAAAGTGCAGAATCAAATGGGGAAACATCAGTCCCAACCTCTATATTTCCTGCAGAGATGCATGGGATCACTGAGACTAATTATATCAATCTTCAAGAAAGTCCAAATGCTCAAATCCACTCTAAACCTTCTCAATGGAACATTCTCATGGCACAGGACACATCCAGTCCTTATGTGGATAAGATGATCTGGTTGCATCATTGAAGCAAGATGTTTTTGTTATGGTGGATTCTGTCCTCAACATGTGTCGTAGAGTGTGTTCTTTCCACCTTCATATTGGAAGATTGATGGATGCCAGTCTTTGGAGTTGGGGCAGAATTCTGTTCCCTCTGTGTGTTCGGGGTTGTTGGTTTCAGTGTGCAATTTATTTGTTATATGAAATTAATCACAAAGTTCATTCATTAAGTTGCCAGGTTCATAAATAAACCAGTATAAAAACTCATACGGAAAAAAGTTCATTAGGTAGTGCCAAAACAAAAATTCATATGGGGGGCTTTGTTCAGTATAGAGTTGGCAAGTGCAATCCTGTGTGAGGTGGAAGGACACGTGGTGTATTCATAGTGCTAAAACCCACAAAGGAGAGGAGATGGGGAGGAGGAGTGACTTTGTGATACCCACAAGATATCAAGATATAGGACATGTATATAAGAAAAAAATCAAATATTTATTGAGATATCATTAAAAATAGCTCCAAGAAACTTAGGGGAACATTCAACAGAATATCACAAATACATAAAAACTATCAGATATTACTTTATCAATAAATGACAGTAAGCCATAAAGAACAGAGTGGTGATCCTGATTGCATAGGTCCAGAGCTCAGATGTGTTGCCACTGATTAAGTCTTCCTCAGGGGTATGGCAGGTGTTTAGCATATCCAGAGGATCTCTAGAATACATACATGGGTAAGTATACAAAATAAGGAATGCAACAATCAATCTGAAATATAATATATCCAAAGCGCACCTATTAAAGAAAAAAAAAAATATCAAAGTAAACTGAGGTGGTCAAAAGTTACAACCACCTCATATTATGTCGGAGGTCCACAAAGGCAAAGGGAAAAAGTGAAATAAAACTGATGCCATGTGTCCAGAGCACAAGGGGTATGAACGGAATCAACCTAGATAACTGATATATTCCTGACCGAAAGATGTAGAAAAAGTTCATGAGCGAGTAAAAGGAATAAAAATTCATGTGTGGCTATAGACAAAATCTAGTAGGTCAATACCTGAATTTTTGTATCTGTCTCCCATGAAAAAAGAAATTTAACAGTGTTGCGCTGCCATATGTGTATAATATACAACTCAAACGTGTAGAAATGTAATTAATTATAACATTAATCAAACGCCCCACAAAACAAATATATTCATGCACTGTGAATGCAAGAATATAGTGCACAAGATAAGCAAAAAGTGTTATTCACATAAAAATTAAGTCCACAAAACAAAAAAAGTCCATTGGGTAGTGATCCAAACAGTGCCAGGTGGCACCTCGCAGGCTCATCCAGGATAGTCTCAGACCAGATGATTCCACATAACAATGAGAAAAGAAGCTCATTGCGCAACATCCAGTAAAATCACGAAGGGTTTATTTAAAATCTACTTACAGCATCGAGGATAAAAACAAGCATTGAAATAGACACAATCAGTCCTACACCCTTCCCAGGCGTGCTGACGTCACCACTATTTTCTGTGCCTTGCCTGACATACGTTCCGCCTTAACAGACTTCTTGGAAACCAAACCTAAAGTGAGAGGTGAAGCTCACTAAGGCAGTTAATAACCTTGAAAGGTCTGAGATTTTGGTAAGAGGCTGTGCGTTTGAACTGGAATGGGAGGATTGTGATGTATTCGTAGTTTGAAGATTATATACCTCTCGCACGGTAGCACTTTGTCTGGACTTTTTTGGAGCACAAGTCACTTTATATATTTATTCTACTACTATTTTTTTATATGAATTTTTGTTTTGGCACTACTTAATGAACATTTTTTTTATATAAACACTGTTTTATTTAGTTATGAACTTGGCACCTTGATGAATGAACTTTGTGATGCATTTCATATAACTAGTTAATTGCACATGATATACCGTAATTGCGCTTCATTTTTTGTGGCAATTTTAGATGGTTGATTTTTTTACACTAACAATTTTGGTGTTTTTCACTTATGTGGATACAATTTACTGTTATATTTATGTAATTTCTATTTTCCTGTTTTAGCGCAGTCACACTTTTTTTCATTTTGTGGATAGCACTGTATGAGTGAGGAAGTGACCGCATGGAATTAGGATTTGCAGATATTGGCGCACACTTTTCTAATCTCATTCCTTTTTTTATCACCTACACCTTGTTTAGTTTCATGCAGCTGTTCAGATGTGCTGCTATATTAGTAAATAACATGGAAAAAAATGCTATAAGAACCACCATCTTGTTTTTTTTTCTTGAGCTAGCCTGTTGGGGTTGAGGAATATGTAAGTAAGAAGGGTCTTTACTAAGGCTAGGTTCATATGTGCTACAGAGGAGACAATTCACAGGCACTTGTTTATGGCTTTTGCCAGACGTCTTCTAAACTGCTAAAGTAGGAGAGCAGTGTAATGCAGCACCTATGCAGGATCTTTGTGCAACATTTGGCATACGGCTATCGATATATTCCATCACTCCCCCTACTCAGGAGAAAGGTTTGAGAGAAGGTAGCACCTTGCCCAAGTGGATGTTCCTCTGCATTCAGCATTCCTGTTGAGACCGCCTAAGAGATTACAGACAGAAAAGCCGTGATGTCCACATCAGCAAGGAGAGTGGATAAAGCGAGACAGGTAAGGTTAACTTTTGACATTGCCCAACATTTTAGATTTGCAGGGTGTCTTTATCCCATTGCCGGGAGCTAACCCCATAAGTGGAACTAAGCCAGTAACAGGGGTTCCTCATCCTGCGACACTGTGATTGGCTGCACAGTGCTGATGTCATTGGGAGAAGGCCTGGATTTAGAGGGGTGCTGACATGTGCTGTACTCCAGCAGAATTCATTGATGCCCCTAAGGACCATTGATGTGGTGAAAGGTTGGGGGGGCACTGCTCAGTTTTAGCAATGCAGAGTCGGCATGGCTGCACAGTGCCCTGTCTCTATCCGTTGCATCATTCGTTTCCATGATGCAGGGGAGCTCACCGGGACGTACATCCTTTGTAATGTGTTGCTATAGTGCTGGCGGACAGCCTGCTTGCACCATGAAAATTGATATTTTTGTGAAATTTTTTGGTGAAATTTGAGCCCAATCATTTTAAATGGGCACAAATCGCACTGCATCAAACCAAAGGCATGCATGCAGCAATTTTGAAACTGGAATGCATGGTATTTTTGTACCATGCATTCTGGTGCTGGCAAACACACTGCGTTTGTGACCACTGTGGATTGCACAGGCAGTGTGATTTGAACGCGCACAGATTGTGTAGTTTCCCGCACCGCATTAGTGTGAACCTAGGCTACTGCACAGTTTGTTTTTATCTACACAGTCAGTTTTTTGGTAAAGGTGAACTATCCCTTTAAAGCATTGTCACCATTAGGATGAGAAGTGTGTTACTGGCAGGATCATCAGGTAAAAATAATGGAATAAGACTTAAAAAAATGAATACAGCCACCGCATGTAAGGACCGGTAAGGTGAATGTATTACATTTATGTTTTTATATACACTTTAAACCAACAATTCCCATTGCAGATTTCTGATTGCTCGTGATACAGTAAAGGAAAGGTACGGTATGATTAAAAAAAATTGGATTTCCATAAATATAGACAGCATGTATTTATAAAGATGGACATATTAAAAAGACCAAGTATTGAAAAGTGATTAATCATATTTTCACAATGTATACCAAGACATTCCAAGAAACACACATGCTTCACCTTGAAGTAAATAGTTAATGACAACATACAGAGATCCCATTGCTACCTCTCATAATAAAATGTCAAGTATAACAAAATTAACAAATTCAATAGATTTCATTCAGCATGCATAACTACCTTATGTATAATGTAAGAGGTGAAATGGTCTTTCATAGAGGACATTAAAGTTTAAAGATCTGAAGGTATTCGTTATACTGCTGCGTATATCGTGCTGCTGCAGATCTCAGAAGGCTGACCTTTATGCGTGCCTGAATATGAAAGATTTAAATGCTCTGAGTTGGCTTTTTTAGCAGAAGAGATCAATATGTGGCATGACATTGCTGTAGACATAGCAGAATGAGTAGCAGTCAGATACCATTACAGAGCAGATATTCTGAAAGGCACTGTCCTGTGTCACTGCTGAGAAATTGGAAAGTCAGGGCTTAATGAAGATCTCTGGCGAAAAAATAAAATTTAAGCATTTACTGTATAATGGCAATGGCATACATGTAAAATCTTTTATTCTCTAGGTAGGCTATATCACATCTTCTGATGTGGTATGTGCTGTCTAAACAAAATAGCCATCTTTACATTATGGTTAAGAAAAATCTTTGGTTAAGAGAAATTTGGGGGCTGCCATTGCTGTCCTCCTGACAATGCCAGTTTTCTGGCTTCAACTCATTTTAATTTGCAAACATTCAGTAAGCAAAGTCAAGAAGAAAACACCTAATATGTGAACAAGTTCTGGGTCATTGACTTAGAATGTATTGAAGCCAATAGACAAGCACAACAGCGAGGCATCTAGCCTGTTCATAAGGAATTGCCGGTCAGTAATGACAGCCTCAGTACTTTTCTCATGAAAGATTAATTTTAAATAGATGAAACAGGTAAAGAATTTTCATGAACAACCACATTTTTCCCTATGTGAATGCCTCCCTTTCCCCAGCGAACCAGCGAGGGAGTTGGGGAGAGGGCACCATTCACATCTGCTTATTCAGACTGTATTGCATAGTGCTGATATACATTAAGATCAGGGCTGTCTTTAACGTAGGGCAAGGGGGCAGCTGCCCGGCGCCCAGTCATTGTTGTAGGGCCTTGAGCCCCTTGTCATGGGGAGACTGGTGGCAGCGAGAGCAGGGAGGGTGGCTAAGACCCAGAGTCTGGGAGAGAGGTGAGCAGCAGGTGCAGCATCTCTGACACGGCAGCCCCTCCCAGAGCCTGGTTTTCTCCAACCTCCCCTCTGCTCCCAGCTCCGAAAGCAACAGTGGTCCGGAGGACAGGCTGATCAGGGGCCCAGAGGATGATGACAGGCTGGAGGTGCAGGCAGCCAGGGACCGCTACCTGGGACAGTCTGGATCCACTGGAAGGAGCACCCCCAATCCTCCCCCAGAAGAAGAACGGCCCTGCCTGCTGCTGGCCATCTTGAACCCTATGAAAGCTACAAAGCATCACACACACCTAATTTGAAGAAAAAAGGATCTGCTGCTCCAGGTGTATGAAATACCTCAATTGGGACCTGATAGGAGTGCTCGCCCCGGCCCACCTCCGTAGGATAATTGAAGAAAAGAAGAAAGGCTGCACATCCAAAGGTTCCAAAATGTCTTTATTTGAAATCACCGCGATAGCACCAAGGACACTAAAAAAAAGCAGTCACGTAGATGCATTTCACACAAAGTAATTGTTTGTGTGAAACGCGTCTACGTGACTACTTTTTTTGGTGTCCTTGGTGCTATCGCAGTGATTTCAAATAAAGACATTTTAGAACCTTTGGATGTGTAGCTGTTCTTCTTTTCTTCAATCACACACCTACCTGCAGACAGGGACTGGGATGGGGGAACAGGAGGGACTGCAGACAGGGTTGGGGTCTCTCTCTCATCCTCCCCTCTTACCCCCCTCTCTCTTTCTCTCTCTCACCCCCCTATCTCACACCCATCTCTCATTTCTCTTCAAGTAAATGAAGATGCCAAAAACACTTTCTATGATAGTGGTTTAACGCTGGGCCTGAAAGGAGTGGATCCCATCATATAGTTTGAATAGACTTATCCTCAGTTTCGAAGAGACTGCCATGGCATATTTTATGGCACTGAGATTAGTTTAGATTTGTTCACACATAATTTATAGCGCTTCATGGTTTATGTTTTTTATAACCAATTGATGGAGTTATACAGAGCACTGAGCTATTATATAAATCTGTAAATCTAAAGACATACATTGTCACAATTTGAAAATAAATTCAGAAATAAAAGAAGGCTGAAGATCCCCTTGTAAGTGTAAGTGGTCCACATAATACATTCAGCAATTAGATAAAGCACAAGCAGGTAAGATCCTGGAGTGATATCCGAAGGGTTACACACACAGCTGTGCATTCAGCCACAGCAGGACAAAGTCTAGCATCATATAACAATTTCTAATTTTGGAGAATAAAAAACTTTTAAATTACTAAACCCAACTCCAGTTATCCTACCTTAGCCTAACAAGTTTTCCGTTTACATTTTCACCTCTGAAAACAAAAGAAATTACAGTTCCCCACAGGTACTGCTAGCTACAGTGTTCTTCTTTTCTTAAAATCTTGCCCCCTTTCATATATTTAAATGATTTACAGGCTGAGAAAAGTTACACCTCTCAGTGGGGCCCAAACATTTAGTACTCTGGGAACCTTGAAGCTTAGATGTCAAGGCCAAATTCAGCAGTGTAAGTTAACAATCTTAATATGTTTGCCTTTTATTCAGTACTTTAATAAATAAAAAAAACTATTGTGTTTCTTACTATAGGCTAAAATATAGACAAAAAAGTAAATAAAAAAAATAGAACTGTAAATTCCTAAAATGTTTTAATTAAGGTTCTTGTGATATTGTATCTCACAGTTACTGTATTAAACATATGCATTCCTCCATCTTCAGACATTTGCACAGAATATTGTGCAGGGAAACATTAATTCCAACAACCTATATTATGGGCACATAAGGGAAGCATGTGTGCACAGATCACCTATAGTAACCAACATTTTGGTAAATCAGGAAGAGAGATGGACACAGCAACAAACCAAGAAAAAAGGTGAAAAGATCATTAAAGTGTTACTAAACCCACAACAGGAATATCTGTATATATAGTATATTTGATCCTGTCTTCTCTGATCTTCCCCTTCTTCCACAGTCCCCAATCTCACTACTGATAGTACAGAGCCTCGGGGGCACTCTGCACATGCTCAGTTTGGTGTGTATTGCTAGAGAGGCTTTTTTTTTAGGGAGGGTGCATGTGATCGACACAGGGCCAATCTGCACTCTCCAGACAGAGAGCCAGGGGTCATGCAGCCTCATAGGACAGTCAGAGGAGAATGAAAACACCTCCTACAAGTTTTAACCAGTGCTCAGCCTGACACTGATAAAAGTCACAGGACTGCCAAATACTGCTGATGAGAAAAGGTATTTAGCTGTTTATATTTTCTATACTGTGTACTGTGGGAGACCAGATATAGTGAATGCAGGGTCCTGGGTTTAGTAACACTTTAAATGTATCAGAGAACATAAAGAACACACAGGGCATTTGTTTCAGGAAGAAAATGCCATTAAAATCTAAGTTCACCTTTTTTTCAAAAGTACAGCTTTCTTGTGTATCAATTTAGCATTATTGTACCTCTGTAGCAGAAAAGAAAAAGCTGTCCCTGTGTTTTGCAGAAAACCTTACCTCAGAAAAACTCCTCCATATCATCCTGGAATCCGTCCTGCGGCCAGAGCCGCTTGTAGTCTTCAGCAGCTGACCTCATTGAAACACACCCTGCTCCTGCCTTCCTCCTCCAAGAGATTGCTTCCATCCACCTGTCTGCTACCTTAGTTCAACCCAGTGCTGCAGTACTTTCTAAAACCCACCCACATCTTAGGTGCATCAGTCCCGCCCACAGCGCTAGTACAGCACTGTATCATGATATATGTCCTGCTGCCAACTCTACAGTAACATGCTCCTGCAGTCATTGTAAGTTGGCACCGTTCTGCCTCAATACATAGTCTGTCTTGTCCTGTGGTTATGGATGGTTTTGTACCTCTCCTCCCTGCACAGATCATTCATTTGGCAGAGTGTGCAAACTGGAGCAGGAGCTGAGTGATCACAACAGCCTATGTGGAGCAGAGATGTAGTATTGACAACCGATGTGTGTCCCTATAAGTCTGTAAGACACCAGAAATGAAATAGTTTACATGTGCTCATTGGTGGGAGGGGGGGTAGAGAGAGAATAAGACAGACAGCAGAAAGTACAGAGAGAGAGAGGGGAGAGAAAGACAGGACAGACAGCAGAGAGAGATATTTCCTAATCGCTTTCCCCTGGATTTAGGTGTTCCTCATTACAATTTCTGCAGTGTTGACTGGCTTTAGGCCGCTTGTACTCAGGCATTTAGCGCATGTGGATTGATTGGCAGATTTGGGGCTCATTCAGACAGGTACCGAGACTCATCCTCTGTGCTGAGCCTATATGCAGATGCAGCCACTGCATGTACACAGTCACAAAATTTGACATGCAACTGTCTGTGCAGCTTCCTGATCTACATACACTACTATGGGCTGCCTGCATGCAGTTCCGAGGTGGCCACATCAAAACAGTAGGAAAGTAATACCAGGATGATTTTGCAGTATCACCTCTGCATTCTGGAACGTGTGAAAAACTGGTGTCGTGCTTGTGGTGCCATTATTAATGGCATTCCAAATGCAGAAGCAAACTTGCATTTTGCTAAGTGGTAAACACAGCAAAAGGTGCGGTTAAAAAAAAAGTGCAAACTGCAATGCACTATAATGCACCTTGAGCTACTTTGCTCCATTTGTTGCATGTAGGGCAGCCTATTGAAATCAATAGGCTTTGCAATGCATAAAGCAGGAAAAACATGCCGGAAAACAAGTGCTCCCACTATGCTGTGTGAATGGGGCCTGAAAGTGAAATTGGTATGTTTACACCCTTCCCCTCCCTGAGCTGGATTACAAGAACAATGACAGCTGAGTGCCTCTGCCCACTCCCCACCCATGTATGTCTCTAAAGGAGGAAGAAGGAAAGTTGGTGGAAATAAAAAAGAAGAGGTGGTACAGTAACAAGGGAGGTGTGGTACAGAGGTAAAACACACCCTATTCTGTGAGGCAGTAAGGCAGTACAGAATGGGATATGTAATTTCCTGGATGCTAACATTATGCTACAGAAAGCCAGGGCTCAGAATGCATCTTTTGAAATTTTGAAAAGAGGGTGCAGACTCATGGCTGCCATGAACTAGGTAAGTGAGAGATACGCACATTGGGATGGCTTAGTCAAAACAGACATTAAAAAAGGCTTCCATTTATTATGAGAAGTGAAATTCTGCCTGTAAAGTTATACTTACTGTAGCTTTTAAGGCAAACTAGCTCTTTATTTAAATCTGTAGACCAAATCCTGTGCAGATAACATATTAAAATAACTTCCTATTTTTTGAGGTCAGAAAGTTGAGCATATAGTTGACTGGGTAGTAGCTACCAATTAGTAATATGACCTCTTGCTTTAGATGACACTCTGGGGCTACTGTGATGAATGTATTGTTGTCCTTTGTAAAAATAACATTTTCAATTTATTGCACTGAAGATATTTACAGATTTCCAGGCATCTCTGTCATGTGACGTGGCGTCATTCAGTGGTTGGTGGATGGTGTCAAAAGAGATTTCCTGCATAGCTCAGCAGTAATTAGCAGTTCACAATGACAGTAATGCATTGGGCTGTGGGATTGCCATGCCACCTATGTCCCTGGTAGCATGACAAGCTCCTTGGTAAGATGGGGCTCTCTAAGCATTCCTTGGTAACATACAAATATCATAGCATTTTGTCTGGTAATTTGCACTTCTCATAAAGCTCTATGCAGTAACATGCAGTTTTCATGGCACTCTGGTAATATCCCACTTTAATTCATGGCAGCCCTCTAACACAGTGACATTCTCAGTAACATGTATCATGTTCTTGCAACATGGCAATAGAGTCTACAAACAAACCTGACTACTAACTATTATTTAACTATAGTATAGGTAGTTTATTGGCTAAGTTCACCAGCTTTATAGCAACCAGGGAGCTCGGCATGGCAAACTCACATTCATGACAATGTCCCAGCAAAATTCCCCACTCTGAGCCAACTCAGATTTGATCTTAATCACCTCCAGTTTGATTATCTGTGAATTGGTGGTCATTTTTTTAAGAAAAAAATGTGTTGTAATACTGCGCGCTGCTAGTGGGTTATAATATTACTCAAAAATTATATTTAAAAAATGTTGGAAACTAGTGAATCGCTTACACCTTCCACACTTTTATAAATATGTGATCCAACATATAAATTAAATATTATACAGTGGATATAAAAAGTCTAAACTCCCCTGTTAAAATGTCTGGTTTCTGTGATGTAAAAAAATTAGACAACCTTTAATGTGACAGATAAACTGTACAACTCATTTGAACAACAAACTGAAATCTTTTAGGTGGAGGGAAGTACAAATAAAATAATATGGTTGCATAAGTGTGCACACCCTTAAACTAATTCATTGTTGAAGCACCATTTTTTATTACATCACTCAGTCTTTTTGGGTATGAGTCTATCAGCATGGCACATCTTGACTTGGCAATAGTTGTCCACTTTTATTTGTAAAAACACTCCAAATCTGTCAGATTGCGAGGGCTTCTCCTGTGCACAGCACTCTTTAGATCACCACACAGATTTATAATCGGATTCAGGTCTGGGCTCTGGCTGGGCTATTCCAAAACGTTAATCTTCTTCTGGTAAAGCCACTCCTTTGTTGATTTGGAAGTATGCTTTGGGTCGTTGTCATGCTGAAAGATGAAGTTCCTCTTCATGTTCAGCTTTCTAGCAGAAGCCTGAAGGTTTTTTGCCAACATTGACTGGTATTTGGAACTGTTCATAATTCCCTCTACCTTGACTAAGCATGATGCTGCCACCACCATGCTTCACTGTGGGTATGGTGTACTTTTGGTGATGTGCAATGTTTTTTTTTAGCGCCAAACATATCTTTTGGAATTATTGCCAATAAGTTAAACCTTGGTTTCATCAGACCATTACACATTTACCCACATGCTTTGGGAGACTTCAGATGTGTTTTTGTAAAATTTAGCCGGGCTTGGTTGTTTTTCTTCATAAGAAAAGGCTTCCGTCTTGCCATTCTACGCCATAGCCCAGACATATGAAGCATAGAGATTGTTGTTACATGTACCACACAGCCAGTACTTGCAAGATATTCCTGAAGCTCCTTTAATGTTGCTGTAGGCCTCTTAGCAGCCTCCCTGACTAATTTTCTTCTTGTCTTTTCATCAATTTTGGAGGGAAGTCCAGTTCTTGGTAATGTCACTGTTGTGCCATATTTTCTCCACTTCATGATGACTGTCTTCACTGTGTTCCATGATATATCTAATGCCTTGTAAATTCTTTTGTATCCTTCTCCTGACTGATACCTTTTAACAACGAGATCGGATGCTTTGGAAGCTCTCTGTGGACCATGGCTTTTGCTGTAGGATGCGACTAAAAAAATGTCAGTAAAAACCTACTAGAACAGCTGAACTTTATTTTGGGTTAATCAGAGGCACTTTAAATGATGACAGGTGTGTACTGACTCCCATTTAACATGAGTTTGAATGTGCTTCATTCTGAACACAGCTACATCCCCAATATAAGAGGGTGTGCACACTTATGCAACCACATTATTTTATTTTTACTTCTTCCCCCCTAAAAGATTTCCTGTGCTCTCAGCCGCATGCTCTAGAGTTCCGGACTGCTATCATTCTTCCCTGGTGTCAGTGTTTGGCGGAGTGACCTGTAAAGTGCTGCGGCTGCTCTGCTGTTTCAGGTGCCGGGACTGATGGGAGAGAGCTGGCAGGGAGGGAGCAGTAAAACGAATACAAGCAGCAGTGGCGGGTAGCGCGGCAGGCACTGGGCAACACAGTGAGTGAGGTGCCACACCCGTTGTGATATCCTAATAGAATCATCCAAAGTCCTCACAGTGCCTTTTAACATCTTTAGCTTTAGGATAATCCTCCACACAGGACAGCAGGTGCTCAATGGCTTTGACAAAGTGTGTCACATGGCTGTTGGTGCTGACTTTGCTGTGGATGTACTGTGTGTTACAATCTGTAACACACAGCACAGGTATAAATGAACAAAGTCAGCACCCAACAGCCATGTGACACACTTTGACAAAGCCATAGAGCACCTGTTGTCCTGTGTGGAGGATTATCCTAAGGCTCGATTCACACAGGGGCAACACGACTTTAACGCGACTTTGCACGGCGACTTCAACGCGGCTTCAACACGACTTCGGCGCGACTTCAGCAAATTACAACGCGACTTCAAGTCGCCTCCAGGACAGGCGACTTCGGCTGTGGCCAATCACAGGACAATCAGCTCTCTGGGAGGGAGGGGTTTTCCCTGCAAAGTCGCTTGACTTTGAGAGAGAGATCCGACTTGGAGGCGACTTCCATTGATTTCTATGGTACAGGTCGCCTACCAAGTCGGATCCAAGTAGTACAGGGAGTACGCTCTGAAGTCGGAGCGACTTCAGTAGTGTCTATTCAGACGCTCCCATTCACTTAAATGTGAATCTCTTTCTGGGGCGACTTGGGGCGACTTGAGGGCGTACAAGTCGGATCCCAAGTCGTCCCAGTGTGAACCGACCCTCAAGCTTTAAAGTGGAGTTCCACCCAAAAATGGAACTTCCACTTTTTGGATTCCTCCCCCCCCCCCCCGGTGTCACATGGGTAGGGAGTAGGGAACTAGGAAGTGAAGCCGCATGGCTTCACTTCCTTATTCCCTTACCGAGGATGGCGGTGGCAGCAGCTGAGAGCCGAAGGCCGGATCGGCTTCGTCTGCCAACACCGCGGGCTCCCTGGACAGGTAAGTGTCCATATATTAAAAGTCAGCAGCTGTAGTATTTGTAGCTGCTGGCTTTTAATATTTTTTTTCAGCGAACCTCCGCTTTAAGGCCGAATGCACACAGGATGTTTTAAAAATGCTCCTCCTCTTGGCAGTAGCCTCATGGCAGAAAAAAAGCCTGACACTTGTAAAAGTGTCTAGCGCTTTTACAGGCGTCAAGCATGTGGATGTTAATTCATTTAATTGACCAGAATAATAATTTATTGTAAGCTTGTAAACACCCCCCACTAAAAGATTCTAAAAGTCCCCATGTGCATTGATACATAGGATAACATGGAGGGGCGTTTGAAACCAGTAAAAAAAAACAAACACCTGTGTGCATGAGGCCTAAAGATCATAAGGCACTGTGAGATGCTACTTTACATTTGTCTTTTTGGGGGGGGGGGGGGGGGGGGGGGGGGGGTTGCGGCAGTATAAACGCTCAGCTGAGCTGCAGCCAGGAGTGTGTGTATATCTGTAAAGGCAACTGTCAGGTTTCATGTGGAAGTCAGGGAGGGGAGGAACCAGGGGTGGGGTTGAGAGTGGAATCAAATGGGCCCCATTAGGTAGGCTGTACAGGGCCCCATGATTTCTAACAGCAGCCCTGCCTATACTACCCACATCTGCCACTATACCACCCTATACTACTCACATCTGCCACTATACCATCCTATACTACCCACATCTGCCACTATACCATCCTATACTACCCACATCTGCCACTATACCACCCTATACTACCTACATCTGTCACTATACCGCCCTATACTACTCATACCTGCTACTATATTGCTCTAAACTACCCAAACCTGCCACTATACCACCCTATACTACCCAAGCCTTTTACTATAAAACCCTATACTTCCCAAACCTCCCACTATACCACACTATACTACCCTAACCTGACACTATACCACCTATACTACCCAAACCTCCCACTATACCACCCTATGCTACCCAAACCTTTTGCTATACCACCTATACTACCCAAACCTCCCACTATACTACCCAAACCTTTTACTATACCATCCTATACTACCCAAACCTTTTACTATACCATCCTATACTACCCAAACCTTTTACTATACCACCCTTTACTACCCAAACCTCCCACTATACCACACTATGCTACCCTAACCTGCCATTATACCACACTACACTACCCAAACCTGCCACTATACCACCTATACTATCCACACCTTCCACTATACCGCCCTATACTACCCAAACCTGCCACTACACATTACTACACCCTATACTGTACCCTCCTGAACCCCCCTTTACTGTGTCCTCCAACCCCCCTGTACTGTGCCTTCCTGCCCCCCCCATACTGTGTACAGTCATACATAAATACAGGCGGCTGGGAGAGGCATTTATGACAGGGGGCAGGAGTGGGAGCAGTGTGTACAGGGAAAAAGAGTCAGTGTATACAGAGGGTTAGTGTATATGGGGCGGGGGGCAGTGTGTAGAGAAGGCGGGACAGTGTGTATAGGGGGTGAATTTAATTTGGGATAATTCCCTGGTTGTGTGTATTTTTCGTTTCTAATCAGACTCAAAAGCCACGCCTAATACGTAGCATCATTTAGCCGCACCCTCACCTTGCCACCATGCACATAGCATGCCACAGGTCACCATCTCCCTGGTAGGGGCCCTAGTGCAATACTTTGCCCAGGGGCCCATGATGTTAAGATGGCCCTGGTTTGTTTTTCAACAGAATTGTACAGTTTATAAGTCACATTAAAAGTGGAAAAAGTTCTGAAATGATTTATCTTTTTCTCATTTTTTTACATCACAGAAACAGACATTTTAACAGGGGTGTGTAGACCTTTTATATCCACTGCAGGTGCCGCACTTTACCTTTTTAAAATTAAAAACACTCATATATAATATAATATAATATATAATAATATATATAATGTGTGTGTGTGTGTGTGTGTGTATGTATGTATATATATATATATATATATATATATATATATATATATGCTGTGTTCAAATATATAAGTATGGATCCTGCCACTATGTTGCCTGAACACCCTATACCAATTTTCCATAATAGTGTAAACTGCAAATTAAATTTTCACAAAAATAAAGTCCATCAATAGTGTCCATAAATGTCACCTTATAGTGTTAGGCCAAGCACTCTGATCCATGTGACTATTTAGTGTTCTTCTAGTGACAATTCTGTGCTCTATCCTTCCACCCGGTGTCCTATTACCTGGGATAATGGTTTATACGTGTTAATATAATCAAATAAGGCGTTTTGTTCCTCCCAAGGGGACTGGAAGTGTAGTTCTTGTGGTTCAATATTGAAATTGCTTCCTCCTTCTCCTACCAGTTTCTCCCGTCAGCCATGTAGATATGAATAGAAAAACGCCAATAGTGCTTTATCTTTAAAACACTCCATTTATTACTAAAATCTCCAAGTATTAAACTCACATTTAAAGTAGAGTTCCAGCGATTTTTTTTCACTTTTTTTAAAAGACAACCCCCTTATTTCCACCTAATCCCATATCTAACGGGTATTAGTAGTGAATGTAGGAGATCGCTATTCCTTGGTGTTCCTCTGTATCCTCTGTAAGAGCGTTGTGACGTCAAAGCCCCTCCCCTACGCATTGAGTAATTCCATGGTGGTGTACATAGCTGATATGCGTTTTACAGTCTGGTGCACTGGAAGCACCTTTTAAATGTGAGTGTAATACTTGGAGATTTTAGTAATAAATGGCGTATTTTTAAAGATAAAACACTATTGGCATTCTTGTATTCATATATACATGGCTGATGAGAAACTGATAGGAGAAGGAGGAAGCGATTCCAAAATTGAATCACAGGAACTACACTTCCAGTCCCCCTTGGGAGGGGCAAAATGCCTTATTTGATCATATTAACACATATGCTATGATATGATATGATGATATGGTGAGAGCACACCCGGTGGAGGGATAGAGCACAGCATGCAGCACGAGTGATGCACATTTAATTATCACTAGAAGAATAATAAATAGTCATAAATAGAATAATAAATAGAGTGCTTGCCTTAACCACTTCAGCCCCGGAAGGATTTACCCCCTTCCTGACCAGAGCACTTTTTACAATTTGGCACTGCGTCACTTTAACTGCTAATTGCGCGGTCATGCAATGCTGTACCCAAACGAAATTTGCGTCCTTTTCTTCCCACAAATAGAGCTTTCTTTTGATGGTATTTGATCACCTCTGCCGTTTTTATTGTTTGCACTATACATGGAAAAAGACTGAAAATTTTGAAAAAAAATGATATTTTCTACTTTTTGTTATAAAAAAAATCCAATAAACTCAATTTTAGTCATACATTTAGGCCAAAAAGTATTCGGCCACATGTCTTTGGTAAAAAAAATGTCAATAAGTGTATATTTATTGGTTTGCGCAAAAGTTATAGCGCCTACAAACTAGGGTACATTTTCTGGAATTTACACAGCTTTTAGTTTATGACTGCCATTTCTTGAGGTGCTAAAATAGCAGGGCAGTACAAAACCCCCACAAAAAAAAAGTTGTCACTAAATGATACACTGCTCACACAGGCCATGGGCATATGTGGAATTGCACCCCAAAATATATTCAGCTGCTTCTCCTGAGTACGGGGATACCACATGTGTGGGACTTTTTGGGAGCCTAGCCACGTACAGGGCCCCGAAAACCAATCACTGCCTTCAGGATTTCTAAGGGCGTAAATTTTTGATTTTACTCCTCAATACCTATCACAGTTTTGAAGGCCATAAAATGCCAAGATGGCATAAAACCCCCCCAAATGACCCCATTTTGGAAAGTAGACACCCCAAGCTATTTGCTTTGAGGCATGTTGAGTCCATGGAATATTTTATATTTTGACACAAGTTGCGGGAAAGTGACAAATTTTTTTTTTTTTTTTTTGCACAAAGTTGTCACTAAATGATATATTGCTCACACAGGCCATGGGCATATGTGGAATTGCACCCCAAAATACATTTAGCTGCTTCTCCTGAGTATGGGGATACCACATGTGTGGGACTTTTTAGGAGCCTAGCCGCGTACGGGGCCCCGAAAACCAAGCACCGCCTTCAGGATTTCTAAGGGTGTAAATATTTGATTTCACTCTTCACTGCCTATCACAGTTTCGGAGGCCATGGAATGCCCAGGTGGCACAACCCCCCCCCCCCCAAATGACCCCATTTTGGAAAGTAGACACCCCAAGCTATTTGCTCAGAGGCATGGTGAGTATTTTGCAGCTCTCATTTGTTTTTTAAAATGAAGAAAGACAAGAAAAAAAAAATTTTTTTTTTTTTTTTCAATTTTCAAAACTTTGTGACAAAAAGTGAGGTCTGCAAAATACTCACTATACCTCTCAGCAAATAGCTTGGGGTGTCTACTTTCCAAAATGGGGTCATTGGGGGGGGGGGGGTTTGCCACCTGGGCATTCCATGGCCTCCGAAACTGTGATAAGCAGTGAAGAGTGAAATCAAAAATTTACGCCCTTAGAAAGCCTGAAGGCGGTGCTTGGTTTTCGGGGTCCCGTGCGTGGCTAGGCTCCCAAAAAGTCTCACACATGTGGTGTCCCCGTACTCAGGAGAAGAAACAGAATGTATTTTGGGATGTAATTTCACATATCCCCATGGCATGTTTGAGCAATATATCATTTAGTGACAACTTTGTGCAAGAAAAAATAAAATTGTCTCTTTCCCGCAACTTGTGTCACAATATAAAATATTCCATGGACTCGACATGCCTCTCAGCAAAAAGCTTGGGGTGTCTACTTTCCAAAATGGGGTCATTTGGGGGGGTTTTGAACCGTCCTGGCATTTTATGCACAACATTTAGCAGCTTATGTCACACATCACCCACTCTTCTAACCACTTGAAGACAAAGCCCTTTCTGACACACTTTGATTACATGAAAAAATTATTTTTTTTTTTGCAAGAAAATTACTTTGAACCCCCAAACATTATATATTTTTTTAAAGCAAATGCCCTACAAATTAAAATGGTGGGTGTTTCATTTTTTTTTCACACAGTATTTGCGCAGCGATTTTTCAAACGCATTTTTTGGGGAAAAAAACACACTTTTTTAAATTTTAATGCACTAAAACACACTATATTGCCCAAATGTTTGATGAAATAAAAAAGATGATCTTAGGCCGAGTACATGGATACCAAACATGACATGCTTTAAAATTGCGCACAAACGTGCAGTGGCAACAAAATTAATACATTTTTAAAAGCCTTTACAGGTTACCACTTTAGATTTACAGAGGAGGTCTACTGCTAAAATTACTGCCCTCGATCTGACCTTCGCGGTGATACCTCACATGCATGGTGCAATTGCTGTTTACGTTTGACGACAGACCGACGCTTGCGTTCGCC
Organism: Aquarana catesbeiana; assembly: GCF_042186555.1. Lineage (NCBI taxonomy): Eukaryota > Metazoa > Chordata > Amphibia > Anura > Ranidae > Aquarana > Aquarana catesbeiana. Next base: position 396,780,581 of record NC_133324.1, read on the forward strand.
TTAGCGCGACAGCAGGAGGGACAGGGGTGCTTTCTTTTTTTTTTTTTTTCTTTCTTATTTTTTTGCTTTTTTATCTTATTTTTAAACTATTCCTTTCATTTTTTTTTTTAAATCATTTTTATTGTTATCTCAGGGAATGTAAATATCCCCTATGATAGCAATAGGTAGTGGCAGGTACTCTTTTTTGAAAAAATTGGGGTCTATTAGACCCTAGATTTCTCCTCTGCCCTCAAAGCATCTGACCACACCAAGATCGGTGTGATAAAATGCTTCCCCAATTTCCCAATGGCGCTGTTTACATCCGGCGAAATCTAAGTCATAAAATGCTCATAGCTTTCGGTTTCTTAGGCCATAGAGATGTTTGGAGCCACTCTGGTCTCTGATCAGCTCTATGGTCAGCTGGCTGAATCACCGGCTGCATTCTCAGGTTGAGACAGGAGAGCCAGAGAAAAACACGGAAGATGGTGGGGGGGGGGCATTCCCTCCCACTGCTTGTAAAAGCAGTCTAGAGGATAATTAGCCGCTAGGATTGCTTTTACATGAAAGCCGACCGCTGGCTGAAAAGAATGATACCAAGATGATACCTAAACCTGCAGGCATCATTCTGGTATAACCACTCAAAGTCGTGAATGGCGTACCTGAAGACAAAAAAAAATGGTTAACAATAAAGCACAGTAAACGGTAAAGTATAAAAAAATTGCATACCTGAAAAGCAAACATGATAAAACATAATAACAATAAAACATTGGAATGGTGGGAAAAACTTGCGCTAATGAGCAAAACGTGATAAATCAAAAATTAAATTCACAAAGATGCAGCTGCAAAAAAACTCCAAATATCCATGAAATAATAAACATATGAATAAAAATTTTTGTGCGCTAGCAATGATATAATTGGGAAAATGCTCGGAGACACAATTTATAATAAAACAATAACAGGTGCATGAAATCCTCTCTCAAAGATCAGAAAAAATATTTAAATATTCTGAAAATAAGATATAGATAATCACACATCCGAAGAGCACCTATAATCAGTCCATGAATAGGTTAAGCAAAATAAAGTGAAAAGAAAGAAAAAAGTCCATTTAGTGTATCTCATCACAAAATCAGGAAAAATAGTAAGCTGTAAAAAACATTTCTGAATACACATTGATTGCAGAAAAGGAGTAAAGGATGTACCCTTACCCCAATCGTTGGACCTCCTCTATGGCAAGGTCGTATGGGCTTGCAGATATAACCCTCTGCGGGGACAGATGGAATGTTGATGTCCGGGTCCTGTCAGCGTGCACCACCGACTCCAATCTGATCCGGCCGATCCAACTGCTCCAACATCAGAGGGGAGACTCAGGAGTGGGAGAGTCCATATTTAAGAAAAAACAAGGGGAAGAACTCCAATAGTGTAATAACGTTGGGGATTTATTGGTTAAAATAAACCACAGATGTACATATTTAAAGTTCCAATATAGGAAAAAATTTTCATCTAAAAAGCCGGCATAAAACAGAGGCTGAACGCCCGTGCAAACAAGAAATTAAGAACACGTGATGGCAAACACTGCGAGGCCACGCCCTACATGTTTAGTCATATGTGACGTCTTCTACGGGGCACGGGCGGCGCAATGAACCATCACCTTGTATATAAACAGACAGAGTATAGCCACGCCCCGTCTCCGCCCATGTCCGTCATGCGACAGGGCATGCGCAGAGATTCGACCAAGCCGTCATTGAAGACCGCCTTCAGGGCGGAACGTAAACAGAAAACCAAAACAAAAAACCAAACAAAACGAAATTACAACCAAGCCTCATTTCGGCGCCAGCCCGTCACACGACCAGGCATGCACAAGGATATACCAAGCCTCAGTCTGGCTGTCATTGAAAGCCTCCTATAGAGGCGGGCCATGATTAAAAAAACCGGAAAGGCTCGAGCGTGTACCCTGGGTTGGAAATTAGAGAGGACAATCCATGGCACGCCTGGAACTTCCGGTATCTAATAAGTAAAAACGGATTTAGAAAACTTAACACCGCAATTAAAGCTAAAAAGACTGCTCTGCAGATGACGTCCTCCTCCTATGGAATGGCACCCATGACTCTCTGTGTAGATTCATGGAGGGCTTGAATGAGAATGATAGGGGAATTCATTTCAACTACGAAGCCAGCCTGAGTACAATAAACTTCTTGGATCTTAAAATATGGGGAGAAGGAGATATGATACTGACTTCCACCTATTTTAAGACCACTGATCGAAATGCGTTCATATCGCGAGATAGTTGCCATCATAAAGCTTGGCTGGATTCAGTCCCGAAAAGCCAATATGTCAGAATCAGACGCAACTGTTCTTCTATTGGCGATTTCAGGATTCAGTCTCAGGTTCTTACAGAGCGATTCCTTGAAAAAGGCTATGATGCTTCTTTTTTAAGAGAGCGAGTTGAGGAGGTGGAAAAATTAGATAGAGAATCCCTATTAAGAGATCAAACAGAAACAGGGAACAACACAAAAAAAGACTTTATCTGCCCATTTGTAACCAATTATTCTTATCAACACTTTACAATCAGAAAATTGATACACAAATATTGGCATATCGTCAAAAATGACAATATACTGGGTCCCCTACTCCCTGAGAAACCCCAGGTAGTTTTTAAGGGATTGCCATCCATTAGATCATCGGTGGCTCCCAGTGTATGTGACCCTCCGATAAGGAAACCAATGTTTTTTCAGAATTTAGTTGGGTACTACAGATGTAGAAAATGTGCGGTTTGTACTGTTAATGCCATCAAGGATCGGAAGGTGACCCATTTTCATTCCATTAGTACTTCACAAACCTTTCCAATAAAATCGTTCATTACATGTTCTACTACCCATGTGGTGTATCTTTTAACCTGTCCGTGCGGGTTCCAATATGTGGGACGCACGGTTCGCCCGCTCCAGGTCAGGTTAAACGAATACATTAGTAATATTCGGAGAGGTTTCATAGGCCACCCGGTATCTAAACACTATCTTAATGTACACGATAGAGACCCCAAGGGCACTCAATTTGTCGGTATTGATAGATTGAATGTACCTTGGAGAGGAGGGCCCAAAAGACGAGCTATATCCAAGCTAGAAATGGGATGGATATACAAAATCGGGTGTCTTAAACCACGAGGACTTAATGTCGATATTGAAATCAATGCGTTTATTGATAACGCATGATGGAAACTTCAGACATAATATCTTATATGGTTCTCGTGACTGTAACTATCTTTATATGGTAATTCAGAGCCTTTTTTGTTTATGATTATCCGAATTGGTTTTTTGCTTATTATACCTACAAGACTCTATTGTTTCCTCCCTTAGGTTGAAAATTGTAAAGGGATAGGCTGAGGTTTGTTCTGGCTGTCAGGTCAAAATTTAAACCTTATAGGTGAAATTCCAAAGATATAACGTTTCCATCTCTAATAAGATTTGTCCATATTTTATATAACTTCACTGATAAATTTGTACACTGGTTCATATGTTTGTTCATAAGTTCCAGTGTATTTTTGGTTTATTTTTATTTTTTTTTTATTTTATTTTTTTTATTATTTATTTATTTATTTATTTTTTATATATATATTTTTTTATATATATATATTTTTTTAGATTTTGTTACATATATGTATTAAAAACTAAAAGACAAAACTAGCGCCTTTCACATCACAGAGTCCCTTCATTGTAATAGACGTATAGCGCATTAAAGTATTTCTTTTTATTATATTAAGTGGATAGTGCACTTTAAGATTATAGTCATGCACAATACATGTACTGCAGAGCAGTCTTTTTAGCTTTAATTGCGGTGTTAAGTTTTCTAAATCCGTTTTTACTTATTAGATACCGGAAGTTCCAGGCGTGCCATGGATTGTCCTCTCTAATTTCCAACCCAGGGTACACGCTCGAGCCTTTCCGGTTTTTTTAATCATGGCCCGCCTCTATAGGAGGCTTTCAATGACAGCCAGACTGAGGCTTGGTATATCCTTGTGCATGCCTGGTCGTGTGACGGGCTGGCGCCGAAATGAGGCTTGGTTGTAATTTCGTTTTGTTTGTTTTTTTGTTTTGGTTTTCTGTTTACGTTCCGCCCTGAAGGCGGTCTTCAATGACGGCTTGGTCGAATCTCTGCGCATGCCCTGTCGCATGACGGACATGGGCGGAGACGGGGCGTGGCTATACTCTGTCTGTTTATATATAAGGTGATGGTTCATTGCGCCGCCCGTGCCCCGTAGAAGACGTCACGTATGACGAAACATGTAGGGCGTGGCCTCGCAGTGTTTGCCATCACGTGTTCTTAATTTCTTGTTTGCACGGGCGTTCAGCCTCTGTTTTATGCCGGCTTTTTAGATGAAAATTTTTTCCTATATTGGAACTTTTTATATGTACATCTGTGGTTTATTTTAACCAATAAATCCCCAACGTTATTACACTATTGGAGTTCTTCTCCTTGTTTTTTCTTAAATATGGACTCTCCCACTCCTGAGTCTCCCCTCTGATGTTGGAGCAGTTGGATCGGCCGGACCAGATTGTAGTCGGTGGTGCACGCTGACAGGACCCGGACATCAACATTCCATCTGTCCCCGCAGAGGTTTATATCTGCAAGCCCATACGACCTTGCCATAGAGGAGGTCCAACGATTGGGGTAAGGGTACATCCTTTACTCCTTTTCTGCAATCAATGTGTATTCAGAAATGTTTTTTACAGCTTACTATTTTTCCTGATTTTGTGATGAGATACACTAAATGGACTTTTTCTTTCTTTTCACTTTATTTTGCTTAACCTATTCATGGACTGATTATAGGTGCTCTTCGGATGTGTGATTATCTATATCTTATTTTCAGAATATTTAAATATTTTTTCTGATCTTTGAGAGAGGATTTCATGCACCTGTTATTGTTTTATTATTTTTGCTGGGATTCATATATAAATTGTGTCTCCGAGCATTTTCCCAATTATATCATTGCTAGCGAACAATAAAACATTGCAGAATAGAATACAGTAAAAAAGAGCAGAACAATAGAGAGAGAATAGAGAGAGAGAGAACAATAAAACGACAACTATTTTTTTTTTTATTTTATATTTTTGTTTGTGTTTTTATTTTTTTTTACACTTTTTTTTGTAACTGAAACTTTTATAACTGTAACCGGTTCCAGGTTCGGGTCTCTCAAAATGCGATGGCATCTTGGGAGACCCTGTGAAAGTGTGCCTAGTCTGTGCAATGCTGTACCCTATGCTAATACTCAACTAGTGTATGGTAGCGTTCAAAACATTCACCAATGCAAAGACCAGGATTGTCAGGACAGGAGGGACAATAATAGCGGGTGTCATGCCTATATCCGTGCTTGCTGCAGACACAACATCTTTTTTGGGGGGGTTCGCTGGGTAGGGGTACTCGGGAGGACATAAAGAAAATGCCTCTCATGCAGCCGACTGCATTTGGTTGGGGATGTGAATGGGGGAAGTACGGGCGCTGCAGAAGTGGTGGGTTCCCAATTTGGATTGGCGAATGCAGCAGGAAGGGCATTATGGGCACGACGGGCCTGTGTTTGTCTTTTTGGTGGCAGCGGGACACTACTTGTGCTTGCCACCTCACCAGCTTGAACTGCACTTATGGGACTCGCCACGTCACCAAGTGTTACTGCAGTGCTGGTTTGACTATGACCGGGGTGTACTAGGCCGCTGGCGCTTGCCAGTTGACCAAAACGCTACCAAAAAAACTGTTAGCGATCGCAGGGATCAGGCCTGACTCTGCGAACGCTGCAGTTATGCGTTTAGTGTTTTGTAAGTGACAGTGATCGATCAATACTGCACTTGAGTGGGCTGGGCTGGGCCGGGCAGAGGGGCAAAACGCAGGTGCTAGCAGGTATCTGGACTGATCCCGCTAACACTGCATTTTTGGGAACCCTAAACTGCTGGGGACGCCAGTATAGATGTGATCGGATCAGATATTGATCCGTTCAGATACTATACCACTAAGGGAGGTGTACGGTGCGTGCGTGGGTGTTAGCGGTACTGGCGCTAATCTGATGCTGCCTGGGGCGACGCATATCACCGCCGGGCAATCAGGGGGCTAAACCTTTATTCTGTAATAAACGGCGGGTGCCCTGACACTATAAAAAATAAACGAACTAACCAGCATCACCCGTAACGGTTATACGGTGATCAGTGGCGCTACTGGCACTAACCTGACGCTGCCTGGGGCTGGTGCTTGCCAGTTCACCAAAACGCTACCAAAAAAACTGTTAGCGATCGCAGGGATCAGGCCTGACTCTGCGAACGTTGCAGTTATGCATTTAGTAAGTGACCGTGATCGATGGATACTGCACTTGGGTGGGCTGGGCTGGGCCGGGCAGAGGGGCAAAACGCAGGTGCTAGCAGGTATCTGGGCTGATCCCGCTAACACTGCGTTTTTAGGAACCCTAAACTGCTGGGGACGCTAGTATAGATCTGATCGGATCAGATATTGATCCGTTCAGATACTATACCACTGAGAGGCCTATGCTGCCTGCGTGGGTGTTAGCGGTACTGGCGCTAATCTGATGCTGCCTGGGGCGACGCATATCACCGCCGGGCAATCAGGGGGCTAAACCTTTATTCTGTAATAAACGGCGGGTGCCCTGACACTATAAAAAATAAACGAACTAACCAGCATCACCCGTAACGGTTATACGGTGATCAGTGGTGAAAGGGTTAACTAGGGGGCAATCAAGGGGTTAAAACATTTATTCGGTAGTATATGGGGGTCCCTGTCGCTATAAAACGCTGATGGCGAACCTAAATATTTACCTCCCTAACTAGCGTCACCAGCGACACTAATACAGCGATCAGAAAAATGATCGCTTAGCGACACTGGTGATGGGGGGTGATCAAGGGGTTAAAACTTTATTAGGGGGGGGTTAGGGGGGTACCCTAGACCTAAAGGGGGCTAACCCTAACTGCCCTAACACACTAACTGTCACAAACTGACACCATGCAGTAATCAGAAAAAAAAAAAAAAAACTGCTTGGTGTCAGTGTGACAGGGGGGGGAGGGGTGATTGGGGGGTGATCGGGGGTGTAAAGTATGCCTGGCATGTTCTACTGTGAGGTGTAGTGTTGTGCAACTCACTCAGATGTCTTCTCTCCTCGGCGCCGGAACGGAAACTGCAGAGCGAGGAGAGATGACATCACATCCCCTGCCTCTGTGTACTACACAGAGGCAGGGGACGATTCTCATTGGCTGGGAGCGATCGCAAGGGGGGGGGCCATGGATGGCCTCCCCCTCATCTCTGATCGCTGCCAGACCAAAGGCGACTGCTTCGGGCACCGGGGGGGGTCCAATCGGACCCCCGCCCGCGGGAAGGCAATCACGTACCGGGTACGTGATTTTGCCTGCCCCTGCCATTCTGCCGCAGTATATCTGCGTTAGGCGGTCGGCAACTGGTTAACACTTTAAGGCGACATTTATGGACACTTTTTATTGATGGACTTTATTTTTGTGGACATTTAATTTGCGGTTTACACTAGTATAGAAAATTGGTACAGTGCATCCAGAAAGTATTCACAGCACTTTACTTTTTCCACATTTTGTCATGTTACAGCCTTATTTCAAAATGCATTAAATTCATTATTTTCCTCAAAATTCTACAAAAAATACCTCATAATGACAATGTGAAAGACGTTTGTTTGAAATCTCTGCAAATTTATTACAAATAAAAAAATGAAAAAAATGTGTACATGTACATGGCAGTATTCACAGCCTTTGCCATGACACTCAAATTGAGCTCAGGTGCATCCTGTTTCCACTGACCATCCTTGAGATGTTTCTACAACTTGATTGGAGTCCACCAATGGTCCACCTGCTCCAGAGCGCTCTGGACCCCAGACTGGGGCGAATGTTCACCTTCCAACAGGACAAGAACCCTAAGCACACAGCCAAGATAACAAAGGAGTGGCTACGGGACAACTCTGTGAATGCCTTTGAGTGGCCCAGCCAGAGCCCAGACTTAAACCCAATTGAACATCTCTGGAGAGATCTGAAAATGGCTGTGCACCGACACTCCCATCCAACCTGATGGAGCTTGAGAGGCCCTGCAAAGAAGAATCGGAGAAACTGCCCAAAAGTAGGTGTGCCAAGCTTGTAGTATCATACTCAAAAAGACTTAAGGCTGTAATTGGTGCCAAAGGAGCTTCAAAAAAGTAATCAGCAAAGGCTGTGAATACTTATGTATATGGGATTTTTTTTCATTTTTTTATTTTCAACAAATTTGCAAAGATTTTAAACAAACTTCTTTCACGTTGTCATTATGGGGTATTGCCTGTAGAATTTTGAGGAAAATAATGAATTTAATCCATTTTGGAATAGGGCTGTAACATAAAAAAATGTGGAAAAAGTGAAGCTCTGTGAATACTTTCTGGATGCACTGTATAGGGTGTTCAAGCAACATAATGGCAGGATTCACACTTATATATTTGAACACAGCATATATGTATGGAGTTTTTTATTTTAGATGTGAAGCACGGCACTTATATTATTTAATTTATATGTTGGGTCTTTTTTTTTTTTTTAGAACCTGTGGTAGTGATATCAACAGATTCTTAAAGTGGTAGTAGCAAGCAGCACCTGAATTTAGTGCATGTGTTTAAAAGCTTTGCAAAATTATTACAAGGCTTTGCTGAACTAGAGGCAGGCTGTTTTAAAGGGAACATACTACCAAACGTTTGTTGTAACATAGTTACTGAATTCCCTCCAATAAGTGTCAAAGGGCCACATGCAGCCCCCAGGTAGCAGGTTGGACACAGGAAGTTCTACATAGTATGAAATTTCAAGGAGACGTTACTGGAAGTGGGAGGAGAGGAGACTCTTGTTCTGCTATTGTGTGGTCCAGTTCCTCTATTGGTATTATCCGCTTGGGATCTGGCACCCTTGGATTGTACCAGTTGGTACAGTGGACGATTCCTGGCAATGGTGGTGTGTGCTTTAAATTTTAGACTTGCACCAGTAGTTTAAAAGAACCAATGATGCCGATCTATGCCCTGATGAAGCAATTAGTTTTTTGCGAAACATGTTGGCTGACAGGAACGAATGAAATTTGAACACAATACTGGATAGTCATACTTGTGTATATATAATTATATCTGTTTTGTATACTCTTCTTTTTTATTGTAATTAAATAAAAACTATATTTTAACTATCTCACTCGTTGATACCTACTGTAAAATAGACGTATTATCTCCCCACAAAAATCCCAGTCTTTTGAAAGAATCTCAATTTTCATTGTATCTGGTTATAATTAGGGATTGGGAGAATCGTCTTAACTCCTGTCTATGTCCACAACCTTTTATCATTTGGTAAAATCATATCAGGTTGGACACTGTTGCTCTGGAGGAGTTATTCTCCTTCAGCAATCCATTTGACCATTGATACAAGTGCTCTCAAATTTGTGAGTACTCCTATGCCCAGCTATTTTGGTTGGGTGCACCTAACCAAGTCCCATATCCCCTCTCCCATTCTTATGGTTTGATTATAGTTGACCATATCTGTGGCCTACCCTTCAGTCAAATGATTATAACATCAGTAAACACTCTGATCCACTCTAATGATGCATGTTAAAAAGCTATATTTATTAAGTAACAAAAAGAGAAATGCACACAGTCATTGTTTACTACCACTCCATGAGTTTAAAGTGGTTTATTAAATGAACAGTGCATTTACCAATCAAATTGCAATGTCCGCTGAAGACTGCAGATGTGTACTTATAGTGCAAGGTATCTCACAGTTTTGCAAACCCCTGAGTCTCCTTTTCTGCAGAGTTCTACCAGACACACACACACATTATATTACACGTTTATTTTCCTGATTGTGTAGTTCATTCTTTCACAAACATAAATCAGTTCCAACAGTATAAAGCTCAGTCCAGAATTATCCATATGCTGATTGATCTTTGGCGATGAAAGTAGGCATATTCTGCCACTAGGTTGTAAAGCTTACTTATTTTGTAAACACGGGCTATGTACGAGTATTGCATAAATGTGTAAGCTCACAGAACAGTGGTTTGCCCTGTAATTGAAAGCTACATACATTCATTTGTCCATCCAGGGTTTGGTTGTCATGGTTTTCTTACAAAATGGTTTCCCGAACAACTCCAATGAGACTGTGAGGTCTGGCGGTCCTCTGGCTCCTTATTCTCTCATCCCTCTGCCTAAAAGTACTAAAAGTGCTTAAGTCCCCACAGCTATTCAAGTGAAGTATTCCTGGGTACCGTCTGCTTGGGATTCTGTGAGTTGTTGTTAAGGATCCCTGGTTTGGTAACATCACCTTAACAAAAGTTAACAGACACAAATTACAGTATAATCCTTCTGTATACAATTACATTCAAAGTGTCAATCATGGAACAGTGTTAGAAAGGCAGGCCACAATGTTCTTGATTGAGGGTGTCAACTGCCTTGTCAATAAGATATTATTGCTGATTCTGTCACAGAAGTGCCACCCTAAGGCCCCTTTCACACGGGACGGATCCGTGTTGATCCGCCCCATGTTTATCCGCTGCTCAGCGGGGATAGCTCCGTTTTCCCCAGCTGAGCAGGCAGATGACAGGGCGGGACCAGCACACTGTGCAGGGACCGCCCTGTCAGATCTCCGCTCTCCCCTATGGGGGATCGGAGGAACACAGACCGTCTGTCCGTGTTCATCCGATCCGCTCTGCAGACGGATAGAAAAATAGGATTTTCTTCCATCCGCAGAATCGGACGAGAGCGGAGTCGGACAACATCGGGTGTTAGCGGATGTACATCCGCTGACACCCGCTATCCCATAGGGATGCATGTATGTCCGTATTTCATCCGAAAACGGATGGATGAAATACGGACATACGGTCCGCATGTGTGAAAGGGGCCTTACACAATAGGTGCCAGCCAGCTGACTTCTACTGCCACATGGGGTTTTATCCCATTGTTAATAACTTAAAGTGATACTAAACACACACTGTTTAATTTACATTATCCCTTCTCTTTCTGTATATGGATGATGGCACTCTAATTATTTCAATGAAATAAAACATCTAAGTACCTTTTTTTTCATTAATCTTTATAAAGCTGTCACAAGGCCCAGCTCTTTCCCAACCTGTCTGCAGGGAAATATAAGCAGGAGTTTGTTCCAACAAAAACAACAAAAAAAACAGCCTTTTTGATAGAGTAAAAATAAATGATTATTAACAAAAAAACTGTTTTAAATTGCCATAAAAATATATATTTTTAATTAAATCTTTATTTTTTTGCAATAACATGGTGTGGGCATGTTTCTGCCAATCACAACATGTGTCACGCCCCTCCAGCCTGTGTCTTAGAATGACAGGGAGGTGAAGCCTCCATTAATCAAGATGTAATATTCCAGCCCCATTGTGTTTGGCTGGTTAGTGGGCATGGAGAAGAAAGGAGGAAGTGGGATATCATTTACCACTGTGTATACGCCCACATGTGTGACTCTACAGCAGTGATGGCAAACCTTGGCACCCCAGATGTTTTGGAACTACATTTCCCATGATGCTCATGCAATCTGCAGTAAAGATGAGCATCATGGGAAATGTAGTTCCAAAACATCTGCGGTGCCAGGGTTTGCCATCACTGCTCTATAGTGACATGAGTTGCTCAGATGTGATAGGGAAGAAATGCTCAGTGTAGAAAATGCACTGAAAACTGAGCATGTGCAAAGCTGCCAACACTGCTCTGCTTAATCCCCAACTGCAGTGGGGACATGGACAGAAGAGGGAGACGAAGAACAGCAGGATGAACCAGGTTTTTTTGCAGAATACAGAAAACTAATCCAATAGTGACTATGAACAGCTTGTTATACAGCATTTATTGATCATTTTTAAAGCGGACCTTCAGTCATTTTTTTCAACTTTCCATCTATTAAATCTTCTGCCCTTGGTTTAACTTTAGATAGTAAAACATTTTTTTTATGCCAGTAAATACCTTATACAGCCCACTTCCTGTTTCTTGTCTGGTCATTAGCCTAGGCTTATGACATCATGCACAGCTCGCTCTCTCTCACTCTCGTGAAAGTTTGCCAGGAAGGGAGGGGGGATGAGTCATAAGAGGGCAAATGAGAGCTGCAGGGCTGCAAAGTTGGAGGTGTGCTGCTGTGTGTCTGTGTAAATCCGGGAAAGCTTCAGCTGCCCACAGTTAAAATGGACCCAGCAAGACTTAGTGGAGGGAGATTTCTGTAACATATTTGGCAAGTACAGAATCACCGTATATATAAAATAATATGCAAAGTGGTTGGAGGGAAGCTTCAGAAAGGCAAAGATGTTTTTATTGCAAAATATGTGAGCAGACTGCAGTTCCTCTTTAATGATGTGGATTTAGTGACACTTTAACAACTTTTTTAGTGATATTATATGATATGCCACTATCTGCCAACCTGGGTCTAGTGCAGTACTTATTAACATAGCTGCCTCTAAACTTGGATAGAGCGGCTGGAACTTAATTTCTATACAGAAGGATGGCCACTTTGTAGCGTTTGTACCATTACAAGAGAACCCTTCACAACCGAGGTTAGAACAAATTTTTTTCCCCTAACAGACTCAAGCTAAGGTTTGTACACGAATAGAGGCATAAGCTTGGAAATTACAGCATTTAGCATGTTAAGCAATAGTTGCTGGGGAGTTGTAGCACAGATCTAATGTTTCCTCCACAAGGAGTTGCTATTGTCACTATATTGCATTGTACTCAAACCTCTTTTGACAAAATAAATCTGCTTATTTAAATGTCAACTTCTGCCTGTTTTATTCAATAAATCCATTTCCACTGTTTGCTAATTTCTTCCTAAACTTCTTATTCTGTTAATTGTCTTCTTATGCCACTTCGTTCATCTTTGATTAGTGGCTGTCATTTTAAAACACATTTTCTTCTGCAACACTGAATATACTAGGTTTTCTTTGTCATTGTGCTTCACAACAACGACAGTACTAATGTATCTATATTAGAATACGCTAGGGCAGGAGTAGGCAACCTTTTGAGCACAGTGTGCCGAAAAATGTTTTCAAAGAAATTAAGAGTGCCGGTTTTATAAAAGAAAATATCAACTTCACACTCACAATCACGAAAAGGAATTTTTATACAGCAAATGCTGTAAACTATACTAGAGTAATAGTGAGAAATGAACATCATGCACCTTCACACCTCGGATCACTGTACCCCCCTGCAATTCTGTTCCACCCTTGTGCCACCCTGCTCATCTGTCCCACCACTGAACCCCCTGCTCATCTGCACCACCTCTGTACTCCCTGCTCTTCTGTCCCACCTCTGTACTCCCTGCTCTTCTGTCCCACCACTGTACATCTGCCCCACCTCTGTACTCCCTGCTCTTCTGTCCCACCTCTGTACTCCCTGCTCTTCTGTCCCACCACTGTACCCCCTGAACATCTGCCCCACCTCTGTACTCCCTGCTCTTCTGTCCCACCTCTGTACTCCCTGCTCTTCTGTTCCACCACTGTACCCCCTGAACATCTGCCCCACCTCTGTACTCCCTGCTCTTCTGTCCCACCACTGTAACCCCTGAACATCTGCCCCACCTCTGTACTCCCTGCTCTTCTGTCCCACCTCTGTACTCCCTGCTCTTCTGTCCCACCTCTGTACTCCCTGCTCTTCTGTCCCACCTCTGTACTCCCTGCTCTTCTGTCCCACCACTGTACCCCCTGCACATCTGCCACACCTCTGTACTCCCTGCTCTTCTGTCCCACCACTGTACCTCCTTTCTCAACTTCACACTTCAGATCAGCCCCAATTTATGCACCTTCACACGTCAGATCACTGTACCCCTTCCTCTTCTGCCCCACCACTGTAACCCCCTGCTCACCTGTCCCACCAATGTACCTCCTTTCTCACCTGCCCCACCACTGTACCCCCTGCACATCTGCTCCACCACTATAACCCCCTGCACGTCTGCTCCACGTTTGTACCCCAAGTTTTTCTACCCCACCACTGTAACCACCTGCTCATCTGTCACACCATTGTACCTCCTTCCTCATCTACCCCACCACTATACCCCCCTGCACGTCTTCCCTCACTGCTGTACCCCCCCCTGCTTTTCTGTCTTACCACCAAACCCCCTTTTCATCTGTCCCAATATTGAACCCCCCTGCTCATCTGTCCCACCACTGTAACCCCCTGCTCATCTGTCCCACCACTGAACCCCTCTGCTGAACCCCCTTCTCATCTCTCCCACCACTGTACCTCCTGCACATCTGCCCCACCACTGTACCCCCCTGCACCTCTGCCCAACGGCTCTACACCCTTGCTCTTCAGTCCCATTGCTGAACCCCCCTCCTCATCTGCCCCACAGCTTTACCCTTCTCCTCATCTGCCCCACCTCTGTACACCCCTGCTCATCTGCCCTACTGGCTGACACACTCATCCCTAATGATCCCCATTTTCTGAAAGCAGTGGGCCTGTGTGCAAGATCATAAGTTGGGCTCTCCCAGCTGGAAAAAAGTGCTAGGGCGTTGCAGCAAAAATTGTGTTTGATGTTCATTGCGCTGAATACTGGCTTTGGATTAAAGGGACGCAGAGCGCGAGGATTCAGTAGTAAGTGACGCAAAGGTTCAGGAGTAAGTAAGGTAGAGTTCAGGGGTCAGGAGTAAGTTACCCAGAGTACAGGAGTTGGGTGTAGATGATGCAGAGGTCGGTAGTAGTAGATGACGCAGAGCTAGGGGGTCAGTAGTAGGTGACACGCACATAATTATTTACATAGATTGTAAAAGAAAAGTGAAATATGACAAACAATAAGTAATTTTAAAGTGTCAGCAAGGTAAATCCCGGATAGACGAGGATGTGGCAAAGGTTTACCACCTGTCCTCACAACCCCAAATTAAAATGGCAAGCATGGTAGGAGAGCAGCAGCAAATGAAAACAAACAGGTAGCTAACTATTGCAAAAGGGAAAACACAGGAAGCGCCACCTAAGTGCAGTATTAAAAGCAGCTTTAATGGCAAGGTATAAAAACACACATTACAAAAAGTAAGAACATTATAGGCTCATCTGTGTATATGGAGTCCCTGGGAAGGTCCCTGTGTCTAGATCCGGTCCCTGTGCGAGGCTGTGTGATGGTCTTGTCGATCTGCAGCACATCCTGTGGCCACCAGGAAGAGGCCGGAACTGCCGTGGAACGCACGTAAGTGACATCATGAGTCGCAGGAACACATCCGGGGGAACTTCCACAGAGGGAGAGAGGAGGCTAGCAGGCTACGCGCTTGGAGCTACAGCTCCTTCTATTGGCCTGGAGTGGGAGTGTCCTAGTGGTGCTATTTATATGTCGGCGCTGTGGAACAACAGGTCCCAGTGAGGACGGATTGCAAAGTAATTATGTTTGGGGGGATAGGTATAAAGGTACTAGCTAATAAGATTAAAAGACAAGTATAACAACATAAATATGGAACAATAAAACCAATAAAAACAATGGAAGAGACGGCCAAAAATAAATTAAACCTAAACACAGAAAGGAAAAAAATCATTCAGGCATATTCCCAAGGCTCACCCTTGATTACAACTACCAAAATATATTACTTTTAAAAGCATATATATGCTTTTAAAAAAAAATCTTCAAAAAGTTCCCTGGAAATTCTCAAAAAACGTTAAAAAAACCCCCAAAACTTTCAGATAAACTTTCAAGAAAATTCCTCGAAAAAAGTTCCTCAAGAAAGCTTTCAAAAACACTCCTCAGAAAATCCCCTAAAAACACATGTTTATATTAATTTTATAACTAAAACTAAAAGATCATGTTCACGCTTAGCCAGGCCATATACTCCCATGCCCATGTAAGTGCATCGTGGGTGTGCACAAATGTGCAAACCTACGCATGCAAAGGCATACGAGCACACCCAACGCATGGATGGGAGCAGGTGTGGGGGGATAAGAAGCTTATTAAATACGACTATAATTATAGCTATAAGCCTTATGGGCCTTGATACTACTGTACTTACTATGGCTGTCAGTCGTAGCTGTAATATGGATTGGATGGGTCTACTATAAAAGGAGAGAGGGGATTTGGGTGTTAATCAGGTTGATGTATTAGCAGGGTTTAAAGATACAAATAGGAGAATAACGGTATAAAAGGATATATCCATTCAGAGGGTTTTGTGAGGAAAAAAGAGAGAAAAAGAAGAGGGGGAGCTCACAACACTGTGTGTACCTCGATATCCTCGCTTAACCCTCCTGGTGTTAAAGTACCCAAGGAATAGATCCAGAACGTTTCCCGCTGGCACAGACGTTTGTATCGTTCAACCACAGGGAACGTTGCCGGAATAGACTCCACGACCCACACCCTGAGACCAACCGTGGACTGGTTATGGTGTGTTTAAAAAAGTTTTGGGATGCTATGGTGATCACGGCCTTTTTCAATAAAGCGCCTGTGTTCACCAAAGTGTGCCCTGAGGGCTCCGATGGTTCTTCAAACATAAAATAATCCACATGGACATGTGAGATAATACATAACATACTCAGTGGAGCAGTTGTAGAATTCTTTTAGAGTATAATTCTTCCCTTTTGCTGTAAATGTTTTTTGATCGTGGTGAACGAACTGACAAGTCAAAGGGTTTTTTTACACTGATACATTCCTTTTAGTGGGATCAAGACCAGTTGGTGCTGAGGTAGTTTGAGCAGACTTAATTTTGCTAGGAGCAATTTTAACTTTTTATGTTTCTAGATTTCCTGTATGCTATTTTGGGTTTAGTATCAACTATGGTCCTTAGATGGGGATCTTCTAGTAGTATGGACCAGTGTGCGGCTAGAATGTTTTAAATTTTTTTTGTATTAAGTGTGAAATTGTGTATTGAATCTCGTGGGCTGTTTTGCGGCAGGTGTTGGTTGTGTGCGAAAACCTGTAGATAAACTACAATAATTCTCAAAGGCCTCATCTACTGTGGTGGGATAACCTTTATCCAGGAATTTCTGTGAGAGAAGTTTGCCATGGGTATCGTATTCGGAGTCCCTAGTGCAGTGATGGTGAACCTTGGCACCCCAGATGTTTTGGAACTACATTTCCCATGATGCACTCTGCAGTGTAGTTGAGCATCATGGGAGTTGTAGTTCCAAAACATCTGGGGTGCCAAGGTTCACCATCACTGCCCTAGTGCAATTTCTGCGAAGCCAACAAAATTGGCTACGGGAAATATTGCTAACCCATCTAGGATGGTGGTAACTATCATAGTGTATGAAGGAATTCCCTGCGGCCGGTTTGCTGAAGTTTTTTGCGTATATAGTTCCATTCTCCAAGTCAAGGAAAGCTAAAGTATTGGGATCGGCAACATGGGTAAAAGATAGGCCCAAGGTGTTTTGATTGCAATAGTGCACAAAATCATAAATATCTTGAAAAGAGCCATCCCATATGATCACTATATTGTCGATATATCGACCATAGTAGATCATATGGGTGGCAAAGGGATGATTGGCACTGAGATACATGTGCTCCCAATATCCCATGGCAAGATTGGCATAGCTGGGGGCAAAGTTAGCCCCCATAGCTGTGCCATTGATCTGCAAATAATGGGTTCCATCAGATTCAAAATAGTTATGTTTGAGGCAAAACTGTAAATCCTCAAGAATGAAATGGGCTTGCCGTGGGTTGGTATGAGGGTCATTGGCCAAAAAATGTTCGACGGCCTGTATTCCTACATCATGGGGTATGGAAGTATACAGAGATGACACATCTAGATAGAGCCACCAATAGCTCTGTTCCCATGTGTAGGTTTTAAGCATACCTAGTAGATGGGGTCCATCACGTATATACGAGGGAAGATGCTGTGCAAGGGCTGAAGGAATTGATCAATATAGACTGTAAAACCGCTAATGATGCTATCCATGGCCGCTATTATCGGGCGGCCTGGAGGGTTGTTAAGGTCCTTATGTATTTTACGCAAGTGGTCAAAATATGGGACTTTATAGAAATTTTTCTTAAGAAAGGAAGCTTCTGTTTTAGAGATTATCTCATCTTCAAGCACTTTATTGATAAGTGTAGTTACTTCTAAAGAAAACTGGGAAGTGGGATCACTAGGGAGAATTTGATATGTGCTTGTATCTAATAATAGCCTTTGTGATTCCAGGGTATAATCAACCTTATCTTGAATCACTATGCTACCACGTTTATCTGCAGGTTTAATAACAATAGACTCATTCTGTGTCAACTGCTCAAGTGCCTTATGTTCCAATGGTTGAAGGTTGGATTTGGGGTAGGTGTGTAGGGGATTGGTTTTACACATTTGGTTAAGTTCAGAATATAACACCTGATAAAAGGTCTGATGACAGGGGCCTTTTTTGTGTGTGGGGTTAAAGATTGATTTGGGCCGTAATGTAATATGTCTGACAGGGGGTGAGGTGGGGCAATGTTGAGCCACTCTATGTCTGCATCACAATTCTCAGCATATAACTCCTCCAATTGGGTGAGTATGGGTAGATCTGTGTCATCTAATGAGACAGCTTCCAGGGGCGAATGTGCTTGACTATTAACCTATGGAATGGGTGCATTTTTGGAAGACTGGATATTAAAGTACCTCTGAACCGTGAGGTCTCTCATTCATTTTTTTGAGGTCTTTGAACAATGTGAAGGGATTCGGTTGCATAGTAGGGGAGAGGTTATAAATCTTTATAGTTTCCTATTCTTCCTTCCTATGCCCCCCCTCCATCCTCTTCTTTGTGTTTTCTTTTTGTAAGGTTTGGTGGGGGGCTTACTACTAAAAAATCTAAATCTAAATTCTGGACTGGGTTGTTACTAGTGGTAGGAATATTGTTGGGTGACTTCAATGTGTGTAACTGAATAAAGGGTAGCAGCTCTAGCAAGGATTGTGAATGTGGATCATTGGTGCTGGTGGCTTCAAAGAGGTCACCTAATTCATGTCGTAAGTAATTTGGTAAATCGCTTCCTGGGACAGGAATGGATACTTGAGTGGAAGTATTATTTCTAGGTGGTTCTTGAGTAGGAATATGACCCTTGGGGTCCTTTTTGTGCCTCCCCCTCAGTTCGGCTGTGGAGTGGGGAATTCTGAGATCAGAACGCATGAGTGCGACAGAAGATGTGTCTCACTGACATTTCCCTGCACTGCTCTGCCCATGGGGAGGGAGTCGCATGCCGGCAAAAGAGGCTTCGCGTGCCGCTTGTGGCACCCATGTTGGCGGTTGCCTACCCCTGCAGTAAGGTATTGAGAATAAGATACTAGACAAATATTTGCAGCTTTTGATGTTTCCACACAAATGCAGAATAGCAACCCCCTCAGTTTGATATCAAATTATTCATTTTAAAGCTGTCTGTTGTCTTTTTAATATAGTGAAAAGTTTGACATATATTTAACTAACCTGATCAAGGATGTTGGCACTTAAAATGGCTTCATCCATGTGTTCTTCATCAGACTTCAGTACAATTTTGATGCTTTCTACCAATTCCCGAATATCAGCAGACATATGACCAGACGGCTCTTCTAGGAACCTGGCCACCAAAAGTTTAGTGTCAATGTAAGATTTGTAATCCACTAGAGACCTTGGCCGTGATCGAACAGCTTTTGCTCTTAAAGCCCGTCTTAATGTGACAGCCACCATTGGTGGTCTCAGTTCTGTTTGTGTAGCAGCTTCACAGCTTGGAGTTGCTCCTTAATAAAGACACACAGAAACGTAATTGTTAATATCATTCTTCTATTACTATCTGCTTAAATCACTTTATATTAGGCATCCTTGGTTATAAATTTTGTATAGGGTGTTAGAGAAACATTTAAATTATGGTGTGAAGGCATTGTTAGCAGCAAAGAGGAATGACATCACCACTGCCAACTGCATTAGCATTCTTACTGCTGACGTCACAACAAAGCTCCTCACAGACCCCTCCTGGATGATGATTGTTTTTAGCACTCCTAGTGGCTCTGTCATTTAATATAACTTCCTTCCAGAGTCACTGGAATCCTTCCACATGTGAATAGCTTCTCATACTTGGCACTACTGCTCGCTGGTAATGCTGGTAGTGGAATGTCATTACTGTTGCCAAGTATTTTGTTAAAACAGAACTGTGATCTGAAACCAATTTTTTTTTTGCAAAAAATGTATTTGTGTTAGTAAACTAACCACTTGATATAATACTTGAATTAAGTATTTTGGAGAATGTAAACAAACCCTCTAAGGTGTTATAATGGTCTATCATCTTATACTTTTTTTTTACAGAAGATACACAAAACCTAGAGTGAGATTTTTTTTTTTAATTAAGGCAGGCCATACATGGTTCAAAGCTCCTGATGAACTGGCCGAGATTCAAACCTGAGCAGGCTAAATGTACCAAGTTGATTGATCGAACTTGGTTACAACCAGCATGCTGGGTTTTACCTGCGATTTATTGATAGCTGCTCTTATAGCCACTATAAGTAATCACTGTCTTCTCCCGCTCTACCTGCCCCCCCCCCCGGCCGGTAGAATACAATGGCCTGGCAGGAGGGATTCCCACATCAACACTGTCTGTGCTGATGGGGGAATCTAACAAATTTCTTTCCCGGTAGTTGCAGAAAAGAAATTTGCTCCATCTATAGCTGGCCTAGGCGTTCTTCATAGATAACCCCTAATTAACCTCTGATAACCACTCTCTCTTCTTCTAGCATAAATAATTTTTTTCATCAATCTTTAAATTGTTTTTAGTTTTTACTCTAGTGCACAAACAACTTACTTGATTACGTTTGTTTTGTTTCATACTGCAGATTTTGCAAAAATGCACAAAAATAACAAACTAAAGTTGAGAAATATCCTGCAAAAGAAAAACGTATACTTTCATGTCCTGACACCTATACTTTGTATCTTTGTTCTTTTGCATAGTTATAGCCACCAACAGAATCTTTAGCATCTGAAACTTGTCTGGGGCAAACCTGAGACTTAGTGGCCAAGGAGAACACCGCAGCACTCAGCGTGGGTGGTGGGGGCACGGGGTTACAAAATACCCAGATGGATACTAAAGACTCAGCCAGCAGCTATAGCTCTGCATCATGTGTCAATGAAGATCCAAAGCACAAACAGTGGACATGTTTGTATAAAGGTAAGGTAAGTATATGATATCATACAGTACAGTGGGGACGGAAAGTATTCAGACCCCCTTACATTTTTCACTCTTTATTATATTGCAGCCGTTTGCTAAAATCATTTAGGTTCATTTTTTTCCTCATTAATGTACACACAGCACCCCGTATTGACAGAAAAACACAGAATTGTTGACATTTTTGCAGATTTGTTAAAAAAGAAAAACTGAAATATCACATGGTCCTAAGTATTCAGACCCTTTGCTGTGACACTCATATATTTAACTATATTTATTTATTTATTTATTATTATATTTAAGGTGTAGAACCATCTCAATGATGATCAGAAGAAATGGACAGCACCCGAGTTAAATATATGAGTGTCACAGCAAAGGGTCTGAATACTTAGAACCATGTGATATTTCAGTTTTTCTTTAATAAATCTGCAAAAATGTCAACAATTCTGTGTTTTTCTGTCAATATGGGGTGCTGTGTGTACATTAATGAGGGAAAAAATGAACTTAAATGATTTTAGCAAATGGCTGCAATATAACATATATAAGAGTGAAAAATTTAAGGGGGTCTGAATAATTTCTGTCCCCACTGTATATACATTACAGACCCACCATACACAAAGACACACACACATATATATATGTATTGTAGTGGGGTGCTTGTGAAACAGGTTAAAATTTCAGGAAAAGTGATTGATGGGATATATGTTCCTCCACGGATTATTGGATTTGCAATCTAAGATAATACCAGCAAAAACTTCAGGGTAAGAAAGGATAGTTCTTTACCCTGTATTGGTAAAGTCCGTTCCGGGGCTGGTTTTATTGGGAGTCTGATAGAGATCTGGGTGGGACAGACTCCCAATTCGTGAACCGCAGTTTAATGTTTTCTTTTTAGGTCTTGATTAAGGCAGCTGGTCCTAGCTCTCAGAGGGAGAGTGTGTGTCTCCATGTGAGGAGGCAACTAGGAGCATGGCTGCTTACCCCTGGCTTTGGATACAAAGTATTTGCGTTTGTAAGGACACTTTCTACAAAACCAAGGATTGGTCAGACTACGGACACAGTAAGGCTCGGTAGAGCAGAAGTTTATTTTTGTTTGATTAATGGCAAGATGCTTTTTTTCTTCTGTTTGGGAATATCCTGAGGATTAAACATGATGTTTTCCTGAAGAAACTGTGAGTTTGTCCCTGCATTGAGTCTGATCCGCTACAGTATATATAAAACACACACAATATATCTATACTAACTGTTGGCATACTTCACCCTCACTGCCTCTGTATCCCACTGGGAGGACTTCTCTTCATGCTGATTCCTTCTGATGAAGCACTCTGATGCGGAGCCTTAAAGTTATTGTAAAGGTTTGGTTTTATTTTTTTTAAATAATATGTCTTACTTACCTGCTCTGTGAAATGGTTTTGCACAGAGAAGCCTCGATCCTCATCTTCTATAGTCCCCTGCTGGCCCTCCTGGCTCCTCTCCCCTACCGAGTGCCCCCATAGGAAGCTGCTTTCTATGGGGACACTCATGCGTGCTTGATCCCAAGCCACGCTGCTTGCGTATATTCAGACGCACAGATCTACAGATTTTGATTGAAGCCAAGCCTCTGAGAGCAAGGACCAGGGAGAAGAGCTGCTGCAAACGTGCACAGCGCCAAATCCTGATTGGGTTCAGGTGAGTATTGGGGGGGGTCTGTGCTACCGTTAAAAGGTTTTTTACCTTAATGCAGAGAATGCGTTAAGGTAAAAAATTGTTTACCTTTACTAAATTACTGTAAAGTTGTTGTAGACATAAGGCACTACCTTCGGCTCTGCGGAGACTTCAGCAAAGTGGCAGTGCTTGCCTAATGAACACCAATATTCGGCATTGCAAAACCGGACCACATGGGAAGAGATGCACCAGGTGCCAGGGTCTAGCAATGCTTATGTATTTCATCCATTCACCTATCTCATGCTGTCAGCCCATACTCAGGCAAAGGTAAACTAAACTGAACAGTTTTTCACAGCTCTGTCAGTCTGCTTTACAGATATTGAATTCTAGCAATCACCATCCCTCCTGTGTTTGAAATAGGCTCACTTTTGATGTTAATATGATATGTGCAAGCACTTCTCAAGTCACTGCTGTGTTGTGACTGGTTGTATTAGATCACACATCAACAATCTAAAAGAAACTCACAGATAAGACATTACCTCTAAAAGGAATATCATGAATGACAGGCTCGCTGTGTGACCTCTTACGTTGAGGCACAGCAACTGGGGTATTTTTTGTAGGTGGTTGTCCATTGCATTCTTGAGCAGGTATAATTTCTGCATTGGAACAGCAGGGAGCTTCTGTAATTAAAAGATGGTTCAGTTTAGGTGAACCTTAAAGGAATTCCAGTTTTATCCGTAACTTTTCATCAGATATTTAAATCATCCATTTTAGAAACACATTCTTACTTGAAGACCAATATTTTAGTCAACAGATACATTCACCAAGGACCCAAAAGTGGACATATAGTATATTACTATGCACAAATACTTTACAGTGGTGCATGCACAATAAATAACAAACATTCTCAGTGAAATGTCATGCTTGTGCAGGGCCGTCTTTAATATTAATTGGACCTTGGGCAAACATTTTTTTGGGCCCCCTCCATGCAATTTTTCTTTTCACCTGCTCTGAGACATACAGTAAATAGCAGCACACATGCTGTCCATTTGTCCTTTTTTCATCCATTCATTGACAGATGAAAAATGGACATCAATGCATCTCTATGGAAAAACTGATGTAAATGGATAATCATCCATTTACATCAGTTTACATCCGCATCCATCATCATCCGTTTTTTGAAACTGATCAAAGCTCTATTTTTCTTCCGTTAAAAAAAAAGAGATCAGATGAAAAATGTAGTCAGTTTATCATCCATGTTTGCATCGGTTTAAGCGCTGCGTAAACTGTTGGCACTATATAAACCCTGTATAATAATAATAAATCGGTAGTGGATGTAAAAAATAAACTGATGAAAAACAGATAAAAAACTGATGAGTACAGATGAAAAATAGATAGAAAAAATGATGAGCACGGATGAAAAACTGATCAATAACTGATGAATACTTCATCCGTTTTGATGTGAATGAACTGATGAAATGAACGGTCTGCATGTGTGAAAGGGGCCCAAAAATCAGTTTACTGAATCAGATCAGGCAGCAATTGTGATTGGTTGCCAGAGGTTACAGTGTATCATTATCAATCACTGACTGGCTGCTAAAGGTCACAGCACATGCCTTCTGCTTGTTGCTAGAGATTACTGTACATCAATACTGCTCACTGATTGGTTGCTAGAGGTCACTGGACGTTCTTACCACTCACTAATTGGTTGCTAGAGGTTACTGCACATTATTACTACTCACTGAGTGGTTCCTAGAGGTTACTGCATATCCTTACCACTCAAGGACTGGTTGCAAGAGGTTAGTTGCTAAAGGTTACAGCACATCATCTCCTCACTGCCTGCACACAATGGACTGGGGAGGTGAGGGGACCCATCAATAGACAGAAAACCCCTAGGAATCCTAGGACTCCTGGGATCAGTGGCAATGCTGGCAGTGGTGGGGGGATGAGATTAGTTAGGAAGCAGTACACTGTGGCAAGGTCTGAATCATGTAGAGCAAAGCTGGAAATCTTTGGCAAGTATAAATAATGATGGACAGGAGACGTGCTATATAGCAGGGAGAAAACAAGGAGAGGTACGTGTGGGAAGGATGGTGCAGAGGTAGACACAGAACACAGCATACATGCCTAGCCACATACTCACATGGACAGTTAAATGTAAAATTAAATGTATTAAAATTAAATGTATTTACTGTAATAGCTATTTTCTATTCTGGCTGTACAGACTTTTTACCTACTGTGTCCTGTCCGAAATGTTAATATTTTGCTTGCTGACATAGGGGAATCCAAAGCACAGTGACAACATCCACAGATCCTCCAGGATGTCAAGCAAATTTGAGAACGTCCCATTAAAGCAACCTTGTAGCTAACTGTACTGTAAGCACCCTGCAAAAGTAGATAGCTATCTTTCTGGCAAGCAGGTAGGCATTCTACTGTGTCCTGTAGTGACATTGGGGTCAGTGGGAGAAACTGCTGTGACCAGCAGAAGACATGCTATCTGACACACCCATGAATATCAATAGCAGCAGTGCCCTTAGCTCTAAAGCCTCGTACACACAATCTGATTTTCTGCAGACAAAGCGTCAGACTTTTGTCCGAAAGACGCGTGCCTGGATTTTGTCTTGCATACAAACGGTACACAATTTTTGGCCAACAAACACGAATGTAGTGACGTACTAGACATACTACGAGCCGATAAAGAGGAAGTTGTTAGGTGCCACCCTTTGGGCTCCTTCTGCTAATTTCGTGTTAGTAGAAGTTTGGTGAGTATTGATTTGCGCTTTTCATTTCACGCTTTTCCTTTCGTGCTTTTCAGTTTGTTCCTAAACGGCCAGACATGTTGCGGAATCAGAGGAGATAACGTGTTATTTATTATTGGCCTTGGAGTTATTGCTTTGACCCAAGTCCAGTCCAGGAACAGGAGGAGGAGGATTTCTTGGACCAAAAATTAGTTGCTTTATTAATAGTGACCAATTATGTCATATGCCTTTGCTGCGGGAGCTCTTGGCATTGTTGACCCTATATATTAAGAAGCAGGACACACGCATGAGGCTTTTATTTTTTGGTTGAATAATGATTTGATTTGGTATATTTTCTATATTTTTGGATGCATAGAATGCACTTTTTGGTTAAGTTATATTGGCAGATAGCATGTCTAATTTTATGTTTTCTTTTTTTAATGCACAATAAAAAAATGTGTAGAATAATACTTGGCTATGTGTTTTACTTCAAATGACAGTTTGGGAGTAGGCAGTTACATTTAAAAAATTATAATATAATAAATAACTATAAATAATTATAACAAATAATAATATAATAATAAAAATTATTCAATAATGTAATCAAATCAAAAACACTGAAATTTACATAGTTGCAGAATTGTCGCTTTCGTTACTTTTAGTGTTTGATGACGGATTTCCCCACAAATCACTATCGCTCAATTCTGCGAGTGATTCTAATTTATTATCGCTGTTTTCTAGCTGGTCTAAAACCACTTTTGATGTAAAGGGACAGTTTTGGTTGTTATGGACAATCTTCAGTTTCCAGGCAGAAAGAACAGTTTTTATAATATAAAACTGCATGCAGGACACTGGACAGACCACTAGGGACAAAGGGGATGCGTAATTACAGTGATTACAGTGTACTGTATGTATAGTGTGTGCTTTACTTTTTGAATTTGGCGCCGAACTCCGTCCCCGTGCATCGCAACGCTCGCATTGAACGGAGCTCGGCACTGTGAATCAAGCGAGACATGTCGGCTCGCAGATCACAGCGGGGAGACATCGCAGGATCCAGGGGACAAGGTAAGTAACATCTACAAGGATCCTGCGATGCTATCCCGAGTCTGGCTCGGGGATACCGCTTTTGGTATTGAAAATCCACCCCGAGCCAGACTCGGGAATACCGCCAGGGGGGTTAAAATACGTTTGGCAGAACTCCATCAGTATCACAAGCAAAGCAGCTTCATTATTACCCCATTAAAGAAGAAGAGAATGTGCGCTGCATTTTGAGATTTCATAATTTGTCGCGTCACGAATGTGAATTCTCCATTACGAACACTAGGTTACAAGACTGACCGCTTCTGGCTCGTCCTTGCTTCCGAGCATGCGTGTTTGTACTTTGTACTTTTGTCCGACGAACTTATGTACACGCGTTTGGAAAATCTGACAACAGACCATTGTCCACGGAAAATTTTAAAGCCTCCCATCCAACATTTGTCCGCGGAAAATCTGAAAACAATTGTCCGATGGATCGTACAAACGGTCGGATTTTCCGCCAACAGCCTGTCATCACACAATTCCCGTCGGAAAATCCGATCGTGTGTACGAGGCTTTAGTCCCTATGCACACAGGGCATTAGAAAAAACAAGCTGCAAAGCCACCACCAACACCAGGAAAAAGCGGCTGTAAAAACACGCATTTAGTAGCTTTTTGCATTGGTGTTAAGGCGCGTTTAGCCGAGTTTCTCTGCCTCCATTCAAAATCATTGGTTCCCTATGAGAGACATCTTTACTGATCTGACTTTCAGCCTATTGATTTGAATAGAAGTCGCATTCAAGTCGGATCATGATGATTTGACTTATGGTGTGATTTGTGCTCTGAGGATCTTGAAGGGGAATCCCTGCAAGACCCTTATCCGAGTATGCAGCTCGGCAGGTCAGGAAAGGGGGGGGGGAGCAAATGCACCTCTACTGGACTGTAACCACGCCACATGCCCTCAACATGGGGGGTGGGTGCTTTGGGGGCAGGAGGGCTCTGCGCCCCCCCCAAAGCACTTTGTTCCCATGTTGATGAGGACAAGGGCCTCTTCCCTACAACCCTGGGCGGTGGTTGTGAGGGTCTGAGGGCAGGGGGCTTTTCAGAATCTGGAAGCCCCCTTTAACAAGGGGGTCCCCAGATCCCGGCCTCCCCCATGTGAATGAGTATTGTGTACATTGTACCCCTACCCATTCACCAAAAAAAAAGGCAGTAAAGTGTAAATAAAAAGAAGAGATGGTTTTGACAAGTCCTTTATTAAAAATTTTCCTTGGGTCTTCTTCCTCCGGTTTTCTCCGCCACTGCCATCTTCTCTGCTGCCGACCCAGTCCTCCTCCGATGCTGTCTCCCGTTGTTGTGCCAGCTTTGCTCTCTGCTGGTTCTTATATAGCCATGGGGCATGGCTATCAGGTGACATCACCATTAGACCCCGCCCTTGTGATAGCACATGAGGAAGAAGAAGATGGAGAAGATCAGAGGAAGAAGACCAGATGGAGAAGACTGGAGGAAGATTTTTAATAAAAGGACTTGTCAAAACTATCTCTTGTTTTTATTTACACTACACTGCCTTTTTTGGGGGGGTTGGAATACTCATTCACATGGGGGGGGGGGGGGCAGGATCAGATTCTGAAAAGTCCCCTGCCCGCAGACTCCCACAACCACCACCCAGGGTTGTCAGGAAGAGGCCCTTGTCGCTATCAAGATGGTGACAAGGTGCTTTGGGGTGGGGGGCCCCCCTGCCCCAAAGCACATACCCCCCCATGTTGAGGGCATGTGGCTTGGTCTGGTCCAGGGGGGGCTACTCGCTTGTCCCCCCCCCCCTTTTCTGACCTGTCCAGCTGTATGCTTGGATAAGGGTCTGGTATGGATGTTGGGGGGGTCCCCACACCATTTCATTTTGGCGTGGGGTTCCCTTTAAAGAACCATACCAGACTCAAAGGGCCTGGTATGGATCTTGGGGGGGACCCCACGCCGTATTGGTGTGGGGTTCCCCTTTAAGATCCTCAGAGAACAAGTTGCACCACAAGTCAGATTATCATGATCCGACTTAAATGCGACTTCTATTCAAATCAATGGGGAAAGTCGGATCAGTAAAGACGGCTCTCATAGGGAACCATTGATTTTTACATGTCAAAAAAAAAATGCTTGACGTGGCTTAATGCTGTATTTAAGCTGCAAACAAAAAAACGTCTGACGCTGGTAAAAGCAGCTGTAAAAATGCCCTGTGTGCATGGGGACTTAAAGTGTGCAAAAATTCCCCTCTGTGATGGCAAAGTCTGTATTTGTCTTCTTCTTTTGCAGGCTGCTTCGAATTTAACATTCTAGGGTTAAGCCTAGTACACACTAGCATTTTTTTTTGTTCAACCCAGCCGGCTGATCGAAAAAAACCTGAAGAGCTTGGGGGGAGCCTCTGTACTTATTAGCCAATGTTAGTATAGCGATCTCCACACTGAGCTATTGTGTTTTGACAGGGGAACACCCCCCGCCAGAACTAACACACCGGTCAGCGCTCTCAGCTATTGGCTGAGTGCGCTAATTGGGTGCAGATCATCAGATCTTTTTAGGTTAATGCCCCTTTGACAGAAGCCAGGAGTTTGGCTGGCTTGTCAGACGTACACATGGGCCGAATGTCGTCTGATAACAGAAAAAGAAAAGACAGAAAAGATGCTTCAAGAAAAAAAGTGGTTGCTTTGCAGTGTTGCATTTCGGTCACACCTGAAGCACTTTCTGTATGGAGTGTGCACTTTCTATGTAGCTTTCATCCCACAATTACAAAACTTGTTGTTAGGTAATTGGCCTCTTCCCAAATTTCAACTGGTATGTTTATGACTCTGGAAGAGACGTCATATTGTGAGTTCCTTTGATAGACAATGGGGTTGATTTATTAAAGACAAACAGACTGTTCACTTTACACTTTGCAAGGAAATATGCCCCAGAGCCTAGTCTTGCATATCCAATTATGTGCAAGAAAAAACTTTTTTTAATTTTCCCTGCAGTAACATGCAGTTTTCTTGACACTCTGGTAATATGTAGCTTTACTTTGTGAGTTTTAATTCATGGTAGCTCTATTACAGTGACATTCTCAGTAACATGTAGCACGTTCTTGCAACGTTGCAATACTGTCTGCTAACAAAGCTGACTGACTATTATTTACCAAATTTAGTGTAGGTGTAATTCTTTCAGATACAATTTCCTGCTTTCCAGCAATAGCAACATATAGATTGGAGTGGACTCTATTGTTGTTTTTACACAATTTAGTCGAGTTGATTTACTAAAGGCAAATAAGCTGTTCACTTTGCAAGGGAATTTCCCCAGAGCTTATTGACTGAGGTGAAGCAGTGCTGACCATCATCCAATCATGTGCAATCAAACTTACTTTTTTATGTTTGTTTTCCCTGTTTGTGAGTGGATATTCTTTGCAAACTGAAACTTCACATTTACTAAGCTCTGTGGCAAATTCTCTTGCAAAGTACAATTTCCCTTGCAAAGTGGACAGTCTGTTTGCCTTTGGTAAATCAGCCCCAGAGTCTAAATGAATCTAAAGACACTAACGCAATGTGTGAAACCTTAATGCTATATGAATACTGGAAATAAATAAGAATAAACTAAGCAGCTAAGAAACCTAAGTGAACTACGTAGATACATTTATCATTTAAAAGATTGGATATTTTATTGCTTCTTCATGCTATATCAAATTCAAGGAAACCCAACTTTATTTTTTTAATAACAGTGAGAAATAATATTATTGTAATAAAACAGACACTTAGTTACCTGAAGTAGTTGGAACACTGTCTGGTTCTACTTCAGAGCTGGGGACAGGGTCTGGTATTTGTACATCTGTTTCCTGTAAATATTAATAAGGTTACAATGTATTTTTCATTGGAACATGAAGTAATGTCACTGATATTTTGTATTTAACCCCTTCACGCCTAAGGGTAAAACAAACATTTATGCCTAAGCACAATTTTGGGCTTTAATTTGGTGATAAATGGTGATGGATATCTTCTTCTGATTTTTTTTTTTTTAATCAAAGGAAAACTGTTCCAAAATAGTTAAAAAAAATAATTTTTTTACATATACAGTGTATCTTTCCTCTCCATTCACAGAGAGAGAAACACAGGGGCAGGCTTCACAGTGATTGATCACTGTGGTAGTCAGGTGACCAAGAATCGGGAGTTCCGCAGACAATTTGGTCACAAGCGGCTAAAAGTTCTTTTTGTACACTCTACAAGGAGAACGCCTATAAAATTATTTTCTTCTGGTATTTGACCCCAGATGTTCTTCGAGCCATCTACCCTTCCAGTTCGGATAAATGCTGGCGGTGTCAGGGAGATAGGGGAACCTTGTACCACATTTACTGGACTTGCCCCAAGATAGTGCCTTTTTGGACGGAGACACAATTCTTACTAACCCGCCTACTAGGTGTGCAGGTTCCTAAAACCCCGTCATTCCTTCTAGGAGTATCTGGTTTAGATACCAAAGCACTCCAAGAAACTGCTTAGACATATCCTGACAGCCGCGAGGTGCCTCATAGCCCTCTACTGGAAACGACGGGACCCACCTACTCAAACAGACCTATATACCAGAATAAAAGATATGGAACTAATGGAGAAAATGACTGCTAGATTACAAGACAGATTGGAAGCACACGATAGGGTCTGAGAAGAGTGGCACAGACGGGAAGATCCTCCTTGAGCTAGTGATTGAGCCTCTCCCTCCTTCTCCCTCCCTTCCCTCCCAGCTCCTTCTTTCTTTTCTCCACTGTATTTTTCTTTTCTATTTTTGTTCACTAGACAATGCTAAGGTCCATGTTAATACCTATATGTTGATTATCGAATTCTATATGGAACCTGATCTAAGCTTTATATAGTTGAATAATTGTTTATTGATGTTGGTTGCTTGCCAGCTTTGTCGTTGGCATACTGATTTTTGTACAATACAGTATCATTGTCTTTTCTACTTTCTTGAATATATGATTAATAAAAAACGTTATTTGAAAAAAAAAAAAAAGAATCGGGAGTTCCAAGTCCCAATCGTTAGTACAGGACCCAGGGCTCTCGGTGAGACCCCTGCGGCACACTCCCAGCACAAAGACAGATAGGCATATATGTGGCCCCAGTCCAGTGAGGCCGCATATATGTGTTATATTGGCATGAAGGAATTAAAGTGGCTGTAAACCTTATGCAGCGTACACACAGTCTGACTTTTTGACCGAACTTGTCCGACGGACCAAATCCGGCGGACAATCTGATCGTGTGTGGGCTTCACCGGACCTTCAGCGGACTTTTCCAAGCAAATCTGACGGACTTTCGATTTGGAACATGCTTCAAATCTTTACGTTGTAACTCCGCCGGACCCAGAAATCCGCTCGTCTGTATGCTAGTCCGACGGACAAAAAACGACGCTAGGGCAGCTATTGGCTACTGGCTTTCAACTTCCTTATTTTAGTACGGTGTACGTCATCACGTACAAATCCGTCAGACTTTGGTGTGATCGTGTGTAGGCAAGTCCGTTCGTTAAAGAGTCTGTCGGAAGTCCGTCAAAAGTCTGTCGAAAGTCAACTGGAAAGTCTGTCGACCAGTCCGGTCGAAAAGTCCGCCCATGTGTACGCGGCCTTAGATGCCTTTTTCATTCAGGTCCGCCCAAAAAAAAAACTGACAGGTCCGCCTGTCAGCTTTTTTTAGGTGGACCTGAATGAAAGATTCGTGGAGCCCTATGGACAGTGGGATGTAAACGGATTTGTGTCCATTTACACCTGCCTACCTCCGAGTCCAACCAGGTCCAGTAAAAAAAAAATGAAAAAAACTGCATCCTTTTCCATTTTGGTGGAGCAGATCGGAGGTAGCCTGATGCAACCAGACAGTGGAGTTCGTATACACCCGGCTGCCCATAGAGCTCAACGGGGTCTGCCCGTGTCCGCCCTGCATAAATTGAATGGACACAGATGTGACACCTGTCCCACTCATCTCCAGTCAGCAAGGGATCTGTGAGCAGATCCCCTGCTGATCCATCTGTGTGGAAGAGCCCTAAATCCAAGTAAATAAGCTCACTAGCACGATGTAATGTACTATTAACTATTACAATAAATTTACCTTTCCAAAAGTCTCTATTAGTCTCTATCAGCCCTCTTAAAACTGCCATCCAAGGGTGTGGCTTAGGATCAGAGAGTTGGGAGGTGGAGACGTGACATTAGATGCTCCCCATACAGCTACACACCCTCCAACAAACTGACAAAAACACTACACTGACAAATTAGCAGCAAAGTTAAAAATGTGATTCTTCCTAACTGATCACAGTGAAGCGCTCCAATATAGCACACTGTAATCATTTTTTGAAGAACTGCCACAACCTTTGTGTAGTTTCAGTAGAATATTTTTTATTGTTTGTTGAAAGCATGGAAGCACTGTAATGCAGTACAATATACCAGATGATTTTGTACAGTATATGAATATTCTATCTGTATTTTATAATATCAGAGCTTTTTAAATATCTAAAAATAACCTAAATAATGATAGAATAGATGAACAAGTACCTCCTGTAAATTACTTTGGCCAACCACAGATTCATAAGATGGAGGTGGTTCCATGGGACAAAACACTTCAACTCCTTTGAATCTGGATCCATAGATATGTGGTAGAGGAATCACCTCGTTACCAGACATTCTGCAGAGAGGACAAGCACAGTTAGTCTATTGGCATGATCCTTTATTTTATTATATAACACGTTTGATAATTAATGGTGCAACATTACACAATTTTCCCCTTTGCTCTCTCACCCACTTTCTCTTATTCCTCTCATACCACCCTCCTCTTCATATGGATATTTTGCATTATTTTGGGGGGTTTTAAGTACCTTTTTTGAAGAACACATCCCTGCATTTCCTGTATTCTCCCTGTGACGGGAGTCACTTTGGGTGGGGTGCTTGTGGAACCCATCTTACCTTGGAGAGCTCTGGAAACTCTGTGTCCAGCTCCCTCGGCCCCTCCTATTTGTAAATAACCCTGTGTCCATTAGGGGCACAAGGTGACCAAGAACCCCAGTCTGATCTGTGCTAGTCGGACTCGCTGTACAGCCACACTGGAATGTTATATATATTTTGTGTATTGTCTCATGCTCTTGTGGACTGTTTGCTGGGATCGTTTGGGGTGTGGCTGTGTCCCATTGTTCTGTTGTGTCTGTCTTAGGAGAAATGCATTATGGGATGGATGTTTTGTATTTGTGTTCCTGGCATGTGGACTGGGGGCAGGGTGGAGAGGGGAGGGGCGGATTCCTCCAACAGCTCTCCTTGCTGATTGGACCGTTTACCTCGCCCTGAATTCCAAAGGGAGGGGTGATTTCCCCTGAGTTGTATATCTGTTTGTACATGTGTTTCAATAAAGAGTTTGATATTTTTCACCCTACATTGAGTTATGGCTAATGACTGGGTGAGCTGGGGTCTTTGATAGTGCTGGTTCTGGACAAAGGAAGCATTTACGGCGGACATAGTCCTGTTGAGTACTGGGGGTCCGTTACACTCCCTTAGGCAAGAATGATGTTGCAGTTGCTCACGGACTCCTGGATCACTTATGTCATGCATCCCAGGAGACCTTGGGGCTGTATCACATCATCTGGGAGGCTGATTGTCTCTTCTTGGCCAGCCAATAGAGCATGCATGTCATCAGGAGAGGGGGTTGTCTGCATAAACCCAGATGACGGCAGAAGAAGATGGCAGCATGGTATTCCTTGTGGAGCGGCAGATCCCTGGAGAACACCGCTGGATTGCTGGGCATTTGTATATTTTTTCTGTGCAGAGCCCAGCTATAATATTATATTATTATTATACAGGATTTATATAGCGCCAACAGTTTGCGCAGTGCTTTACAATGTAGATGGGGGACAGCACAAATTACAATACAGTTCAATACAGAAGGGACAGGAGGGCCCTGCTTGTCGAGCCTACATTCTAAAAGGAGGAGGGAGGTGGTACAAAAGGTAATTGCTGTGGGGGATGGTCTAAGGGGGGTGGCTCAGGTACAGTTCTTAGGTGGGTGTGGGATAGGCTTCCCTGAATAAATGAGTTTAAAGGGATCTCCTAAAGGTGAGTGAGGGAGTTCCAGAGGATGGGAGAAGCCCTAGAGAAGTTCTGGAGGCAAGCATCGGAGGAAGTAACAAGGGAGCTAGAGAGCAGGAGGTCTTGGGAGGAGCGGAGAGGACGATATCTGCAGATGAGGTTGGTGATGTAGCTGGGGGCGATGTTGTGGATGGCCTTGTATGTTGTGGTTAGTATTTTGAATTTTATGCGGTGGGGTAGTGTAAGCCAGTGAAGGGATTGGCAGCGAGGAGCAGCAGTCACAGATCGGTTAGTGAGGTGTATGAGTCAAGCAGCAGAATTCATAATAGACTGAAGGGGGGATAGCCTGTGTAAGGGTAGGACATTGAGGAGAGATGGTGGTGTCGTTAGTCAGAAAGGAATGATTTTTGGAGATGTTGCAGAGGTTAAGGCGGCAATATTTAGCCAGTTATTGGATGTGGCGGCTGAAGGAGAGGTCAGAGTCTAGGATTACACCCAGCACCCTGGCATGTGTGGAGGGACCAATGGTTGTACCGTTGATCTTAATGGTAAAGTCATGGAGAGGGGATTGGGAGGAAGAAATATTACAAGCTCAGTTTTAGAAAGATTGAGTTTGAGAAAGTGTTTTGACATCCATACCGATATGTCATTTTAGTAAAACTGTGATCCGTGAGGAGATCGGGGAGGTAAGTCGAGGAGTAGAGAGATAGATCTGGGTGTTATCGGCATAGAGGTGGTATTGGAAGCCATGGGAGGTTATCAACTGGCCCAGGGAAGAGGTATAGAGAGAGAATAGAAGGGGCCCAAGGACAGAGCTTTGGGGTACCCCAACAGAAAGAGGAGTGGAGGAGATGGTGTTATATGTGACACTGAAAGTGTGCTGAGATAGGAAGGAGGAGAACCAGGATAAAGCAGAGTCACAGAGGCCAAGGGAGTGGAGTTTGTTAAGGAGGAGCAGGTGGTCAACTGTGTCAAAGGCAGCAGAGAAGTCCAAGAGTATGAGTATGGAGTACTGGCCGTTGGTTTTAGCAATTAGTGGGTCGTTGGAGAGTTTTAGTAGAGCAGTTTCAGTGGAATGTTGTGCGTGAAAGCCGGACTGTAGGGGATCGAGAAGGTTGTTGTCAGTGAGGTAGCAACTCATATGGTCGTGGACAAGGCGTTCGAGGAGCTTGGAGGCAAACATGAACAGGGAGATGGAACTTAAGTTATTCAAACAGGTGAGGTCCAGTGAGGGTTTTTAAGTATTGGGGTAACCAGTGCATGTTTGAGCAGGGATGAAAAAGTGCCAGAGGAGAGGAAGAGGTTGAAGATGTAGGTTAGAGAGTTTAGGATAAAGCGGGAAGATGGTCGCAGTAATTGTGATGGGACAGGGTCCAGGGGACAGGTGGTGGGGTGGGCCATGGAGAGGAGTTTGGCAACTTCCCTGGTGGTAACAGGGCTGAAGGAGAAACGTATTGAGTGCAGTGTTAGACCTGATGGGTTGGTTGGGGGGGGGGGGGTTGAATGCTGGATATCTTATCACAAATTGTGTCGATTTTGCTTTTGAAATGGCTGATAATCTCCTAAGCAAGTTGGTGGGTGGAGGCAGTGATGGGTGAAGTAAGGAATTAAAGGTAGAAAAAAGTTGACAAGGTTTGGATAAGAGTGTTTTGATGAGAGTGTTATAGTAGGTTTGTTTAACAGTGTGCAGGAGTTGTATTTGAAAATGACAGATTTCTAGAGGGTAAAATCTTGCAGGGATTTAGATTTACGCCACACTCGCTCAAGAGCCCGGCTGCATCTCTTTTGGTGCCATCTGTTTGCCAGGGATGTAGCAGACAAGGCCTGGTTCTGTGTGTGGAAAGAGGAGCATGTGTGTCCAGTGAGAGTGTTGTTGTAGATGGAAGTGGTTAGGTCTGGGCAGGACAGGAGTGCGATCTTATCATAAAGGCCATCAGTAGCAGAATGAAGAAGAAAAGGGTTGAGGTGGCGAAGTTTCCTGCGGTTAGCAGTTTGCCAGCATGGGAGGTAGGAAACAAGAAGAGTGTGAAACAGAGAAGGTTGTGATCGTGGAGAGGAAAGGGGGTGTTAGAGAGGTTACAGGGAGTGCAGAGATAGGAAAAGTAAGAGGGGAAATCAATAGTGGGGGGGAAAGGGGCAGTGAAGTTCCTCTATAAATTTTCTTAAAGCGCACTGAATGCATCACTCCTGGCACTGCGCAGGAGTTCAGTCATTCTGGCACACAGGATCTGTGCCTCAATGTAAAAGGAGCTGTGCATGCACAGCTCAGTGTACATTCTAATGCCCCATACACATGGTTGGATTTTCCGACGGAAAATGTTCTATGGGAGCTTGTTGTCGGAAATTCTACTTAAAAAGGTTTTATCGGGAGTTCGACTTTACATTTTTAATCACTTATGTATATCCCTCTAAAACTACCAGTCCATTTAACAAAATATAATAAAATATGTGGCGCTACCTCAATCTCAATAAAATCAAAAGACCAATGATATACTGCATGTCCAATCAATTTCTAGTAAAACCACCAGTGATATGAACAATAACTGTGAACCATATCACATAGATAAATTGCGTTTTCAATCAGTTGACACCCTCCCATCAAAAAATAATAGATAATGTGTAGCGATGCTAAGTGCAATGCACCAACATGCGTTGCAATAAACCAATGCAACTCCCAAAAAAAGCAATAATAACAAAGTGCAAAGTGCTAGCAATATGGATTAAAAAGAACAAAAAAGCAATCAATGTGGACAATGTCACATAATAAACTGCGTGTCCAAACAATTATAAACTTCTAGCATAGCCACCAGTGGTGTAAACAATAAATGTGAGTAATATCCCATAAATAAAAATGCGTATTCAATCGGTTAGCGTGTCCTAATAATAGATATAAATAATTATGATGTGTAAAAAATATTAAGTGCACTACATCAACATATAATGCAATTAACCAATGCGACTCCCAGAAACAAATATACAAAGTGCAATGTGCTAACTATATGGATGGTAAAAAATAAATGTGCAAACAAACAAATAAAACATACAATGTCAATATAAACAAATGATATAATAGGTGTCCAATCCTCTAGGGGCTGGTAGCAAACAAAGGTAAAAATAGTGCAGTCCAAACACCATGCAGTGCAATATTCAATAGAACTTAAAGTGAGAATGTATTGTGCAGTCCAAAAACATGCAATGCAATTTTCAGTGCGACTTCCAATATGAACAGCAAACAATCCTTCTAAGAGTGAGAAGAAGTGCAGGTGTAGTGGTGGCAGATGTCTAATTCAAAGGGATGTCATCCCTTTGATAAAGTCACATGTGGTGTGACGCAACGCGTCAGTGAGGGAGGAGCCAGGTGCCGCTGCTTCCAGGGGACGGCCGAACCCAGAAGCCTTACTTTCATCTGCTGATCGTTTTTTATTTCTATGTAAGTTACTACAGCGATTTCATTAAAATTATTTTAATCTACTACACTATGGAGCCCACTTTTTTTCCTTTCGTTATATATCTGAGAAATACCGATGTGAGTGTGGGAGAGTGCCATTCCTTCCTATATCAACTTATACTCCCTCTGGGAGCTGGGACCTCGATTGGAAGTTGTTCTTGGAAGCTGCCCCGGTCTGAATCCACCTGTGGATTCAAGCTTGATTCGGCTCATTGGGGGCCGCCACTGTAGGTGAGAGGCTGGGGGAAATGGTCACCGCACATCGGAACAAAATTGGATGAATTAGACATCTGCCACCACTACACCTGCGCTTCTTCTCACTCTTATGCCCCGTACACACGGTCGGATATTGATCGGACATTCCGACAACAAAATCCATGGATTTTTTCCGACGGATGTTGGCTCAAACTTGTCTTGCATACACACGGTCACACACAGTTGTTGGAAAATCCGATCATTCTAAATGCGGTGACGTAAAACACGTACATCAGGACTATAAACGGGGCAGTAGCCAATAGCTTTTGTCTCTTTGTTTATTCTGAGCATGCGTGGCACTTTGTGCGTCGGATTTGTGTACACACGATCGGAATTTACGGATTTTGTTGTCGGAAAATTTTATAGCAAGCTCTCAAACTTTGTGTGTCAGAAATTCCTATGGAAAATGTGTGATGGAGCACACACACGGTCGGAATTTCCGACAACAAGGTCCTATCACACATTTTCCGTCGGAAAATCCGACCATGTGCACAGGGCATTAGAAGGATTGTTTGCTGTTCATATTGGAAGTCGCATTGAAAATTGCATTGCATGTTTTTGGACTGCACAATACATTCTCACTTTAAGTTCTATTGAATATTGCACTGCATGGTGTTTGGACTGCACTATTTTTACCTTTGTTTGCTACCAGCCCCTAGGGGATTGGACACCTATTATATCACTTGTTTATATTGACATTGTATATTTTGTTTATTTGCACATTTATTTTTTACCATCCATATAGTTAGCACATTGCACTTTGTATATTTGTTTCTGGGAGTCGCATTGGTTAATTGCATTATATGTTGATGTAGTGCAC
The DNA here is from genome assembly GCF_042186555.1 of Aquarana catesbeiana. Taxonomy (NCBI): domain Eukaryota; kingdom Metazoa; phylum Chordata; class Amphibia; order Anura; family Ranidae; genus Aquarana; species Aquarana catesbeiana. Next base: position 396,819,576 of record NC_133324.1, read on the forward strand.
TTAATATTTTTTTACACATCATAATTATTTATATCTATTATTAGGACACGCTAACCGATTGAATACGCATTTTTATTTATGGGATATTACTCACATTTATTTACACCACTGGTGGCTATGCTAGAAGTTTATAATTGTTTGGACACGCAGTTTATTATGTGACATTGTCCACATTGATTGCTTTTTTGTTCTTTTTAATCCATATTGCTAACACTTTGCACTTTGTTATTATTTCTTTTTTGGGAGTTGCATTGGTTTATTGCATAGCATGTTGGTGCATTGCACTTAGCATTGCTACACATTATTATCTATTATTTTTTGATGGGAGGGTATGTCAACTGTTTGAACACGCAATTTATCTATGTGATATGGTTCACAGTTATTGTTCATATCACTGGTGGATTTACTAGAAATTGATGGGACGTGCAGTATATCATTGGTCTTTTGATTTTATTGAGATTGAGGTAGCGCCACATATTTTATTATATTTTACCATTAGGGTTATGTGAGTATACCATTTTTATGTTGGCGGCTCCTTGTGTTTTATTTATCAGTGTGGGTTTTGCGCATTAGTTGTTTTCCATTTATTTACCAGTCCATTTAACACTACCCTCTCTACTGATTGAAAATGTTGCTGTCCCAGGGTGGCTATGTTGCTCCTCCATAGATAGACGAGTGAATGTAGCCACTCTAAGACAGTATGTATATCCCCTTTAATTTGCGGGGCTAGTGGGGGCACGTGCCCGCCACGTATTGCGTGACTGTGCTCGCAGGTCCCGCGGACTCGATGTCCGCTGGTGTCCTGCGATCGTGTCAAGGAGCGGCAGAACAGGGAGATGCCTATGTAAACAATATACAAGAAAAAGTTAGCCCCTCCTCATTACCTCCTATTTAGTGGCCACCAGTGTTTAGGATGTATCCCTTTCAGTTCTCCCACATAGAGGAGTTCAGCTCCCATGGTTGAGACAAAGGATCTTCCATTCTATTACTAGTGTAGGACCCACTAATTCGGGGTACTTTGTCGCAGTAAGTGGGCTTAGCACTATATGACCATATACTGTGACCAAACCCCTGTATTTTTTTAATATGTTCAGGTGTTTTTAACAAGCTCTGCAGGAAATGTCATTCTTGTATGTGTGCGCTGTAAAATATTTTGTACTGCCTATGTAAACAAGGCATTTCCCTGTTCTGCCTAGCAACATGAGAGAGATCTACTGCTCCCTGTCATCGGGAGCAGTGATCTCTGTCATGTTGTAGTGAGCCCATCCCCCCCTACAGTTAGAATTACTCCCTAGGACACACTTAACCCCTTGATCGCCCCCTAGTGTTTAACCCCTTCCCTGCCAGTGTCATTTACACAGTAATCAGTGCATTTTTATAGCACTGATCGCTGTATAAATGACAATGGTCCCAAAATAGTGTCAAAAGTGTCCGATGTGTCCGCCGCAATGTCGCAGTCACGATAAAAATCGCAGATCGATTACTAATAAAAAAAATGAATAATAAAAATGCCATAAATCTATCCCCTTTTTTTTAGACGCTATAACTTTTGCGCAAACCAATCAATATACGCTTATTGGGATTTTTTTTTTTTTTTTTTTACCAAAAATGTAGAATACATATCAGCCTAAACTGAGGAAAATTTTTTTATATATATATATATATATATATATATATATATATATATATATATATATATATATATATATATATATATATATATATATATATATATAATTTTTTTTTTTTTTTTTTTTTTTTTTTTTTTTTTTTGGGGGGGATATTTATTATAGCAAAAAGTAAAAAATATTGCTTTTTCTTCAAAATTGTCGCTTTTTTTTGTTTATAGCACAAAAAATAAAAACCTCAGAGGTGATCAAATACCACCAAAAGAAAGCTCTATTTGTGGGGAAAAAAAGGACGTCAATTTTGTTTTGGTGTAACATCGCACAACCGCGCAATTGTCAGTTAAAGCGACACAGTACTGAATCGCAAAGTGCTCTGGACAGGAAGGGGGTAAATTCTTCCAGGGCTGAAGTTGTTAAGTTAGCCAAAAAATGGTGTACACGTTACCATAATGTCAAGACCCCTTTCACACCAGGGCCGCTTTGCGTTAGCAGTAAAGCGTTGCTTGTTTTGGCTTCACTTTACCGCTGTTTAACCACTTCAATACCAGGGACTTTCGCCCCTTCCTGCCCAGTACAATTTTCTAAAACGCCTGAAAACCACCTCAGTGTAAAAGGGGTCTTAATACTAAACTACTATATTCTTCCAAAGTTTCCAAAAATGGACCTTTACTTTCTCAGCCAACATTACCTATTTTTAATCCTCATGCTGCTAGCATTAGTAAATAGATAGAAAGATATATTATATTTACTTGGTTTAACCTTTTTTTTCCATTGCATAATTGTTCAGTCGCTTTCTGGTTTCTGGCCTAGGTCAAAATGATGTCATACATCCCAGAATTCTTTATGGGCATTTTTTTTCCTTTCATCTGCAGGAGGGGAGGAGTGTTTTTCTCAGCTATAGACACCCTCCTTCCCGCATGAATGAGCTAAGGGCAGATGGATTCCAGGAAGTAATTGCTACATAAATCACTTGCTCTTACTAAAAATGGCTGCAGCTAGGAATGCTAGGGGGTGCTTTTCAAAGTGATTTCTCAACAGAATAAAGCACAGAGACGTGGATGGATGGGTGAGTTTGCTTTGAATAATACAAATAAAATTGAAATAGCGTTTTTGCTTTGTGGTGCTCATATACAGTTAAGTTTTGCTTTATGTAGGTGTGGCCCTCAGTAGACATAATGTGGATGCTGATAGGTGATAGTAAGCCTATTCTTCTGCACCAACCAAGTCAAGCTTCCAGTACGAAATAAGCCCTGCATTCTCCCCAAAAAAGCTCTAACTCCAATACCATGATGGTACATTATTCTAGGTAACCCATAACATAGAATACAACCTATCATGGTAATCAAATAGTTTATACATGTATTAACTAGAAACCATTTTGTCTTGTATAATGCAGAAATTGTTGTGATTATGTGATATTTGTATATGCTAATAAAGATTTTAGTGTGAAAGTATTGTTTTGGTAAACATTTGAGCAACTACCATGGGACATACAGAATCCATAGTACCATCTTGTAAATCTATAGATCCTACCCTTTCAACAAACAAGGGCCAATGGGGTCATTGTTTCCAAACTTCCAAGACTGTAATGTGCATGTGAAAAAACGCAAAATTGGTCAAGCCATGAAAAACCCAAAATGGGGGGGGGGAGCCCAACAATGAAAGGGCTAAAGCTGTACAGGTTCCTCTTCTGTGCCGGTTCACACTTTTGTGATGTCAGACATTGCATGTGATTCGCACCGCACTGCTGTGTGGATCACATGCAATGTGTGTGCATTGCGAATTCAGCCATACAGATTGTATGGCTGAATTTGCATCGCCTTCGGACCAAAATCATGCAGGACCCTTTTTTTTGTCCTCACCAGAATTGGATTGCCTGGGTGTTCACACCCATGCGATTAAATTCCTGTTCAAATTGACAGAGAGTTCACACTGCGATTTGAGAACCGATCCGGGGGTGTCATTAACTTTCTATTATCACCCGCAGCGGTTCGCATAGGGCAGTGTGAACTGCCTGCGAGTTCTATGCAATGCGGGAACCAGTACTGGAATCGCACTGGTGTGAACCAGCATTAAATGTTTACTCTGATTTCACTGCACACTGTAAGCTTCTCATAGTATAATTTAGCTACAGCAAGTCGGATAGAGATTGCTTCATTGCCTGTCCACCCCAACCTTACCTGTCCCTGCCTCGCCCCTTTCATCATTGGATTTCAGTTCTTTCCATCATGGAGGCTCAGAATGTCAATTGGGCATTTCCTAGGGCATATGCAAGCCTACCTAGTAATGATCATCATAGTCATTTTCATATTTATATAACTCTACCCACGAGGAAGCATACTGCTTACATCAGGGCTGAGGGCTTATTAGAGGAGTACTCAGGTAGGGTGCTCTTTCAGGAAGCTATGTACAGCACCCTGCTGGCCCCTAGCCATGATCTTCCTGCACTGCATTGAAAAGCACAAATGCCCAATGATAATGTAGCTGGGTCCAAAATAAAGTATGTAATAAAAATTGATAGATTTTATTTAAAAATGCAATTCGCTTGTTGATGAAGGGGAGAAGGGAGAACCTGGGGAAGGCAAAATGAACACAGATTAAACTTCAACTTTAAAAATGATGATGCTGCATCCAGGGAAATGTCACATTCATTCAGTAAAAACATTGTCATCTGTGACAGACAGGCAAATGGTTTTTATTGCTAATCATCCTTCAAATATTTTCTTTGGTGTCAGTTTTATGGCTAAATAGGACTCTGCCAACGAGTATCCAGAAAGCAGGAGAAAATGTATTCTTTGCCAGTAAAAGCAATTACAAATAATTAAACGTTCAGGCTACTACAAACATCTGCTCTGATCCTAACAGCAAGGAAAATTGAACTTTCACTACAGCAATCCTCTTATGATGATGTTCCAGACAAATGAGTCTGTTCTCTAAATTGTTTTCATCACTAGCAGTGAAAACTCCACCGTGCAGATTTCCTAAGCCAAGAAAAGCCAACACAATTTCACAGAAAGGAATTTAAAAAGCTGGACGTATTGTTGAAAACCACTCGTTCAATAGCTTTGAATAATGCAAACATGCTGTAGCAAACCTATACTAGTATATAACCCTTTCGTGAGCAGCAGTCACTGATACATGCCCAAGCCAAATTTTACAGTATCAGCATGTGATTTGTCTGTCGACTTAGCAATACCTATATAACTAATTTGCACACATAAATTTTTATGTATATTTTTTAAGACATAAAGGTTTTTACTTCGTACAGTGTTGTTAAAAAAAAAATACAGATTTCAGGGGCGTAACTAAAACCTTCAGGGACCCGGTGCAAGAAGCCATGATGGGCCCCCCTTAACACCCCCTCCATCCGACCCCCGAGCTTCCAATTTTGGGAGGGTGTCCACGGATATCCTCCCTGAACTCTGCCTCCCATGCCCCCTGGAACGTGCATCCAGAGTAATCATGGCAGCCCTTTACCATGTGATTAGCTGATCACATGTAAACAGACTTGCTGGGTATCGGCAGCCCTTTCCTCCCACGTTGTATCGGTGTACGGAAAGGAGAGACGTTAACTGGGCAGAATGTCAGTAAATTGTTTACACTGATAATCAGTGCTGCCTATCAGTGCCAACTATCAGTGCTCATCAATGCCACCTATTAGTGTCCATCACTGCTGCCTATCAGTGCCACCGCACCGATCAGTGCTGCTTTTCAGTGCCGCCTATCATTGCCCATCAATGCTGCCTATCAGTGCCCAGTGCCACCTATTGGTGCACATCAGTGCCACCTATTAGCGTCCATCAGTGCCATCTATCGGTACTGCTTATCATTGCTCAATGCCGATCAGTGCCGCCTATCAGTGCCCATCAATTCTGGCTATCAGTGCCACCTATCAGTGCTCATCAATGATGCCTATCAGTGCCACCTATCAGAGCTTATCAATGCCCATCAGTGCCACGTTGTCTATCCATGCCACAGATCATTGCTCATCAATGCCACCTATCAGTGCTGCGTATCAGTGCCCATCAATGCCTCCTATCAGCACTGTCGATCAGTGCTCATCAATGCCGCCTGCCTCCTCAGCACGGCTCTGAGCGGAGAGCTTCTCTCATACAGCTCAGAGCTGACAGTTCCCTCTGCTCCCCCCTCCCTCCTCTCTCGCACAGGATGACACAGCTGATCTTCTGCTTCTCCCCCTCCCGTATGTGTACCGCGGGAGGTGTGAGCTCATTAGCTTCACACTTGACTTCCTGCAAAGCACACAAGAGGGGAGGGGGGAGAAGGAGCAGATCAGCTGTGTCATCCCGTGTGGGAGAGAAGGGAGGGGAAGGGAAGGGAGGGGAGGAGCAGAGCAGAGCAGAGAGAACTGTTGGCTCTGAGCTGTATGAGACATGCTCTCCATTCAGAGCCTTGGGATTAGCAACCCCGCTGGGGCCCCCGACAGTGGCGGAATGCCAGGGCCCGGTCGTAAGTGTGACTGCTGCGACCCTGGTAGTTCCGCCACTGGCTTTTTTTTTTTTTTACAAGGGGATACATCCAAGAAGCGCTGGGACTTCAATACATATTGATACAGAGTAGGGAAGGGGAAGGCCAACAAACATTTGAAAAGATCACAGGCTTTGGTTAGGTGACTCACTCCAGAATGAAACTCCCGCTTTAAAGCAGACCTTCACCCTAGACGAACATTCATTTTGCCCTGCCTCCTCCCACTCCCTCTCTCACATTTGGATATTTATTGTTTTTTTTTTTTGGGGGGGGGGGTGCTGTGAAGCACTTCTGCATTTCTTACATAGGCCAGTATGATGTTCATGTCCCCTGCCCCCCTCCCTCTTGGATTCTGTGCATGTGCAGATGCCACAATCCTGGATCCTGCCAGAGACCTGTGGCACATTTGCACATGACCTGCTTTCCCGCACATTTACACATGCACGAGGTTCCCCCCACGTGCATGCACAAAAGATAGCTGTTGTGGAACTTTCAAACCTTTGCCACATTTGTGCATATTGGGTAATTCTCCTGCATATGTATCGAAAAGCTCTGCCAGGACCCCTATGCCGGACAGAGGCCGGAATAATCAAAATGGCACTGATGGATGGGGCGTGGAGCCAAACAAAAGGGGACTGAACTTTTCATTTAATAAATTACAAAACGAAGGTAGTCTTTATTAGGGCTTACTGATGTTTGAAAATGTTTGAATGAACTCAAAAAAACTGATGCCAGAGAAATTGCTTGCAACCAGATGGGGCAGAATTAGCTCATGCATTCGGGCATATGAAGTTTAGAAACATTTTTGCTGCCAGTAGTTGCCTCTAATCTTGCATTTAAGTAAGGTTGTTGAGCATTTATTCACATATGGCATAAGTTCAATCTATTGGCTGGAATATTCATGTATTCTAGTCACTAGAATAAATAAACACGTATAAGCCCACATTTGGACGCTTTTACGTAGAAAAAGGCAAAAACACACCTGGGCCATTTTTTCCTCCCCTGCACATAAAAACACACTAAAACGCCTGCATGTGCCTGGACACATTAGCTAACATGAAGGTGCATTCAAAGATGTAAAAAAAAAAAAATAAGCAAAACGCCCCTGAAAGCGACGTTTTTTTTTTTTTGCGTCCATGTGCATGAGGCCTTATACCACACAGGGGAATCATTACAGGGGTTTATACATTTTTTTATGAAGGTCCTTCTTTTGGTTTAAGTTCTGCTTTTATTACAGGCTGACAAAAATTTAGACCAAAAAAACAAAGAAGAAAAAGAAAAAAAAAGAAAAAACTAATCTTGCGGAACCAAGAACCATTAATGTGGTTATCTCACAAAATCCAAGATACTGTACACCCACTAAGGTGCTGTTGCTGTAGCCAAAGAACTTAGGCACAACATACACAAGAAACCCAGTATTGCTACCAGGATCAAACAGATAGCTACTTTTGCAACAGAAATTCCAGATAGCTTGGTTCCAAAAATCAAGTACAAAATTTATTGATAATCTAAATATGTTTCATAACATGATTATTGAAATAAAATTACGTGACAACTCAAAATGTAGTGCTTACCGGGTCCCCTCCATGGGAGGGATGATCCGAAGAGCACTAAATATATTCTAACACAAAGAAAACGAGAAACAACACGTACACAGTGCTACAAAATTAGACAAAAACACAAAAACCCCATCCCTCACATACACACAGACAGTCCGGACATCTACCTAACGAATTTATTCACAGGGAACTTGCCGACTGTAGAAAAATGCTAAATTGCATATATAAAATTTAATATTCAATCATAATCATATGAATTCTACGTTGTGCAAGTTACCAATGAATGGCCCCCTGGGGGATATTATGAAGGAATTTGCATATAAAAATATACAAAGACCTTCCAACTGAAAAGGAAAAATAGAGTGGAATTGGTGGGGATCACATCCTGAGCGATGCCTAATACTACAAGGCTATCTTTTTGCTCCCTATATGCACTGAACAGTCCTGGTATTTAACTGGCAGTCAGTTTCCAAGTTTGATAAGTAAACATATATTATCCTTCCTATGGACTAGGAGATTCTCCCTTCCATCGTGCAATGACCTCCAAGGAGGAATAGTAAACCTCAACTTGATCTATAGTATAGGAAGGTATATAGGAAGGATAATATATGTTTACTTATCAAACTTGGAAACTGACTGCCAGTTAAATACCAGGACTGTTCAGTGCATATAGGGAGCAAAAAGATAGCCTTGTAGTATTAGGCACCGCTCAGGATGTGATCCCCACCAATTCCACTCTATTTTTCCTTTTCAGTTGGAAGGTCTTTGTATATTTTTATATGCAAATTCCTTCACGATATCCCCCGGGGGGCCATTCATTGGTAACTTGCACAACGTAGAATTCATATGATTATGAAATTATGATCGAATATTAAATTTTATATATGCAATTTAGCATTTTTCTACAGTCGGCAAGTTCCCTGTGAATAAATTTGTTAGGTAGATATCCGGACTGTCTGTGTGTATGTGAGGGATGGGGTTTTTGTGTTTTTGTCTAATTTTGTAGCACTGTGTACGTGTTGTTTCTCGTTTTCTTTGTGTTAGAATATATTTAGTGCTCTTCGGATCATCCCTCCCATGGAGGGAACCCGGTAAGCACTACATTTGGAGTTGTCATGTAATTTTATTTCAATAATCATGTTATGAAACATATTTAGAATATCAATAAATTTTGTACTTGATTTTTGGAACCAAGCTATCTGGAATTTCTGTTGCAAAAGTAGCTATCTGTTTGATCCTGGTAGCAATACTGGGTTTCTTGTGTATGTTGTGACAAAAATTTAGACTGCAAAAATATAAAAAGAACAAAAATATGTCTTTTCTATTTTTAAATAAATGGATTATTATTATTATTATTTTTTATTTTTTTTACAGTACAACTGTACCGGACAGCTGCACTATTAAAAACATGGCATTTCAGATGGACATTGCAGCCAGAAGATGGAAGTGTCCATCTGCGGGCTGAAGGTTTTTATTTATAATCAATGAAGCCTGCAAGTGATAGCAGAGCTAACAGTGACCACATGATCAGAAACCACCATTCATTCAACACTCCTGGGGGTGGTGTATGTAAAATAACATGTTCTCCTTTAGTCACTATGGTTCCTCCCACCAACCTTTATGTCACTATTGCATCCTGCAGGGACTAGGGGTCAGCACGAGGAACCACAGCAGTAAGCAGTGGGAACTGCTGTTTCAGCAGCCCAAGATGTCAAAGAGCTCTGCTACAAAGTGAACTTTTAACAAACAGGGACAATCTGCTTTCATTACAGAGTACTGCCATTTTAATTCTGTTGACCCTCTGACAGAGTCATTTTATAGGAAGAAGGGTAGGGAGGAATTAAATATGGTCTATTAGCGTTAAGAGGTTAAATAAGAATAATATTTATTAAAAAAAAACTTTTTGTGATGTTATTTTAACTGGCATTATGTACAGATCAAATGATACTTTTTTAACCTGCACATAAAAAAATAATGTAAATTTGTTGTAACAATACAACGTTTGCAAGCATTATTTCCATAGGATCTGTAGCAATGGCACCTGAGACACAAACTGGGTCCGAAGACAGCCAAATGTTACCTAGACCTAATACTAGTGCCGCGTACACACAAGCGGACTTTATGGCAGACTTTGCCCGGCGGACGGGATTTCATCGGACAATTCGATCGTGTGTGGGCTCCAGCGGACTTTGTTTGCTCAAAAGTTGGACGGACTTAGATTTGAAACATGTTTTAAATCTATCCGTCGAACTCGAGTCCGGTCAAAAAGTCCGCTCGTCTGTATGCTAGTTCGATGGAAAAAAAGCCACGCTAGGGCAGCTATTGGCTACTGGCTATGAACTTCCTTGTTTTAGTCCGGTCGTACGTCATCACGTACGAATTCGACGGACTTTGGTGGATTGTGTGTAGGCAAGTCCGTTCATTGGAAAGTCCGTCATAAAGTCCGGCGTAAAGTCCGCCGAGCAAAGTCTGCCGTAAAGTCCGCTCGTGTGTACGCGGCATTAGGGTCACTTATTTTATTCTGTAACATTACCTGTATAAACCCATTTACCTTGGTGTCATTCTAGGAGTGTATGAATAGAATGTCGAAAAATATGAAGGTGGGGGTGCAGGTGGAACAAAATCATCAGGGTCTGGCACCTGATCTTGCTCTTCTATTTCTTCTGCAGACACCTGGGATTCATCCTAAGAAGTGGAATAAGCGGTTAACCCTAGAAGAGTAAAATCAAAAACTTCATAGCTGAATTCCAGACAAACAGCTAAATATACACGTGAAAGACATATATGAGAGCTGTTTTACCTGTTAAGGATTTGCCCAGCCAGTTCTGATGTTTACACAGCTCTGTAACACAACACAGCCTTGTCTAGCAAAGGAGGACACCTAATTTGATTGTGCCATTCCACTCCCAGTTATACAGTTACACAGGTGAGTGATGGGCTCATCACTGTGCTGCTTCACCTTTCACTCTTCAGCCAAAGGCTGGGGCAGGTCCGTGACCACCTGGGCTCAGAGGAAGTGGGTTAAAAGATGTTGACCTAGGACATCTAGTTGTTATGGATTTGGGAATAAGCCAAAATTTTGGGATGCTGGTCTTTGTTGATTTTCCTTGTAAAGGTTTATTATTCCTAGTAATATCTGAGGCTTGAAATGTTTTTCTTTCTATCTGTGGAATGTGCCTTCTATAATAGGACTCATTTACATCTATATACATACTTTTCTTTTGATATAGATATTATATTGTCATCATGCTGTAATCATACACTTACATCATTATACAGTATCTCACAAAAGAGAGTACACCCCTCACATTTTTGTAAATATTTTATTATATCCTTTCATGTGACAACACTGAAGAAATGACACTTTGCTACAATGTAAAGTAGTGAGTGTACAGCTTGTATAACAGTGTAAATGTACTGTCTCCTCAAAATAATTCAACACACAGCCGTTAATGTCTAAACCACTGGCAACAAAAGTGAGTACACCCCTAAGAGAAAATGTCCAAATTGGGCCCAATTAGCCATTTTTCCTCCCCGGTGTCATGTGACTCATTATTGTTACAAGTTCTCAGGTGTGAATGGGGAGCAGGTGTGTTAAATTTGGTGTTATCGCTCTCACTCTCTCATACTGATCACTGGAAGTTCAACATGGCACCTCATGGCAAAGAACTCTCCGAGGATCTGAAACAAAAATATTGTTGCTCTAAATAAAGATGACCTAGGCTATAAGAAAATTGCCAAGGCCCTGAAACTGAGCTGCAGCACGGTGGCCATGACCATACAGCGGTTTTACAGGACAGGTTACACTCAGAACAGGCCGCGCCATGGTCGACCAAAGAAGTTGAGTGCACGTGCTCAGCGTCATATCCAGAGGTTGTCTTTGGGAAATAGACATATGAGCGCTGCCAGCATTGCTGCAGAGGTTGAAGGGGTGGGGGCTCAGCCTGTCAGTGCTCAGACCATACGCCGCACGCTGCATCAAATTGGTCTGCATGGCTGTCGTTCCTGAAGGAAGCCTCTTCTAAAGATGATGCACAAGAAAGCCTGCAAACAGTTTCCTGAAGATAAGCCGACTAAGGACATGGATTACTGGAACCATGTCCTGTGGTCTGATGAGACCAAGATAAACTTATTTGGTTCAGATGATGTCAATCGTGTGTGGTGGCAACCAGGTGAGGATTACAAAGACAAGTGTGTCTTGCCTACAGTCGAGAATGGCGGTGGGAGTGTCATGGTTTGGGGCTGCATGAGTGCTACCGCCACTGGGGAGCTACAGTTCATCAAGGAAACCATGAATGCCAACATGTACTGTGACATTCTGAAGCAGAGTATGATCCCGCTCCCTTCTGAGACTGGGCCGCAGAACAGTATTCCAACATGATAAGGACCCCAAACACACCTCCAAGACGACCACTGCCTTGCTAAAGAAGCTGAGGGTAAAGGTGATGGACTGGCCAAGCATGTCTCCAGACCTAATCCCTATTGAGCATCTGAGGGGCATCCTCAAATGGAAAGTGGAGGAGTGCAAGGTCTCTAACATCCACCAGCTCTGTGATGTCGTCATGGAGTAGTGGAAGAGGATCCCAGTGGCAACCTGTGAAGCTCTGGTGAACTCCATGCCCAAGAGGGTTAAGGCAGTGCTAGAAAATAATGGTGGTCACACAAAATATTGACACTTTGGGCCCAATTGAGACATTTTTACTTAGGGATGTACTCACTTTTGTTGCCAGTGGTTTAGACATTAATGGCTGTGTGTTGAGTTATTTTGAGGGGACAGCTAATGTACACTGTTATACAATCTATACACTCACTACTTTACATTGTAGCAAAGTGTCATTTTTTTCAGTGTTGTCACATGAAAAGGTATAATAAAATATTTCCAAAAATGTGAGGGGTGTACTCACTTTTGTGAGATACTGTACGTGTAACCAAGTCAGTGTTTTTAAGCGCAGTGAGGGGGAATTAAAAAATGCTGGAGCACACAGAATCTGGAGCAACTGTGCATGGCAACCAATCAGCTTCTATCCTCAGCTTTTTCAGTTAACCTTTGAAAATGAAAGCTAGGAGCTGAATAGTTGCCATGCACTTCCCCTCAATGTATGTAACCAGTCAGGTGTATCTCACATATCACTTAAGCCAGGCATAGACAGATCAAAATTCTTGATTTGAATTTTGATCCATCTATGGGCAGGCTGGTTGTGCTGAAGTCGATCCCTCGATCGACTTCAGTACAACCAGCCTGTCAGTTTTTTTCGCCCGATCACTGCCAGCCGCTATAGTCACCATAGTGATCATTGTATTCTGCCGGTGGGGACGGCTCCACTTTCTTTCCGCCTGCAGAACACAATAGTGGGGCAGATTCAGAAATATTCCCCCATCCACATTGACACTGGGAACTGAACAATTTTCTTGCCTTTAACCAGTGCTTGAGGGAAAGAAAACTGCATAATCTGTGACCTGCCTTACGTTTAGTACAACCAAGTGAAACTCTGACATTTAAAGGGGTCGCACCCCAATTTGTTGGCCCCAATCCGAAATGTTGAAGTTCTGGATTGATGGTAACTATTGCGTCCAAGGTTGAGCTGGCCATAGATGGATTAGTTTTGTTTTGTTTGCTTTTTATCAGCCAGCTGATCAAAAAGATAAATAAACCAATTCCCCCATCCACAAGTTCAAGGTGGATGAGGGAATCCTCTCTGCTGCACTATTGTATCATGACAGCAGAGATTCCCCCACCATCAGAATGCACTGATCAGCATAGAAGAATAAAAAAGGAGTTTTGTACAATTAGTTATAACCTTCTGTTCATGACAAACCTGTTAAATCTGATGTTGGCTCAAAAGGCCCAGGATTTTGGAGAGTTTTTTTTTTTCTTGTGAGAAAGGCACATTTCCTTGTCCTAATGGAACAATGGGGATATCACCCCTGTGAGGGGACAATATTTAAAATCAAAGAAGACAGTCAAAGAAGGTAAAGAAGTAAGCCATTTGAATTAAAAACCTGGAGACCTCAACACTTCATGATCCTAATAGGGAATATGATCTGACACATTATTATGACTTTTTGTTTATCAATGTTTTTTTTCTGTTTAGATTTCATTTTTTGGCATTATGGATGTGTGTTTTTTATCATGGTATAAATATTACTGATTAATGATAGCATTAGAGCAGGGGTCTCCAAACTATGGCCCTCAAGTTGTTCAGGAACTACAATTCCCATCATGCCTAGTCATGTCTTTGAATGTCAGAGTTTTACAGTGTCTCATGGGACATGTAGTTCCGCAACAGCTGGAGGGCCGTAGTTTGAGATGCCTGCATTAGAGGAATCGTATATACAGTATGTAAAACCCAATCTTGACAGCTAAAGGGATGGACCTATTTTTTCTTTAAGTTCATTCCCAAATACAGTATAGTTTTTTTTCAGGACATAAAATTAATCCATTACATTTTTGATAATAAAATAGGTCCATTACTTGGTATTTTAGGGCCTTGTGCATACTGGTTTATTGTAAAATGCTATTTCTTCTAACAGGAGAAAGTTCAGCGTTCAAAACTCACCTAAGCTGAATTATTTCAAACCAGTTTCGCAGCGTTGGGTGTTTGGGCATTTATTTATTTCATTGGCCAGATTTTTAATTTATTCTGGCTTTTTAAATAGACGTTGGGCGTGTTTAGCAGCATCAGGTGTTTTTTTTTTCTGCCAAAACTCTGCTGCTCCTGGACACACTGGCTGTGGGGTTTTTTTTTCCTGCCTCTAGACTCTCCTGCCACTAAATGCTGCTAAATGTCTATGTGTGGACAATTAAAGGAGAAGTGTGGATAGCCAGCATGTGAACCAGGGTGGACGTGCTTTGCAAGAGCTCCGATCCTGATATCCATATACCAGCACATTTCCAGCTGTTCCAGGCTTCACCCTTCGTTCCAAAGCCCACCATTCGCCTCCTGATTCTCCCAGGATCACAGCCATCCCTCCGGCTCAGCTCGGATAAGACCGCCTAGGACCCGCTCCACACAGCCAGACTCCAGTGTTCTCCCCGCATCTCAGCCGGTGGCCATCTTGGCCACACGTGCGCCGACTGGCGCCATGACATCCAACAAACAGCCTTCGGATGAGGCCGGAGACATGGCTTATCCCTCCGGAGCAGCCATCCTGGCAGCAATTGCAGAATGCAAGACATCCCTGACGGCCAAAATTGATTATGTGGCAACGGATGTCAGCCACATCCGCCAGGACTTAGACAAATTCCGGGCCCGGATTTCAGAGGTGGAAGACCGGGTTTCTAGTGTGGAGGATCTGGCCAGATCAGACTCCAGGGACATCAAGGCCCTACAGCTGCAGGTACGTGCCTTACAAGAACGGGCCATAGACACAGAGAATCGCCTAAGGCGAAATAACATCCACATCTTAGGCCTACCTGAGCGGAAGGCTCTAGGCCCACCGAATTTACTGAAAAACAGTTTGCTGATTTATTCGATCTGACCGACCTGCCACCGACCTTTATCGTGGAGCGCGCCCACAGAGTCCCACCAACCCCACCTAGGCCTGGAGCACCACTGCGCCCCTTCCTGCTACGGTTCCTGAATTACAGGGACCGGGACCACATCCTGGCTGCTGCCCGGGCCAAACATGACATCAAATATGAAGATACTAAGCTGCTTTTCTTCCCTGATTATTCCCAAGAAATAAAACAACGGCGTAATTCTTTCACAGAGCTTCGCAAGAGGCTGAGGGAAAAAGGCATCCGGTTTATTCTCCTCTACCCCAGCAGGATGAGGATTACAGACGGCGACCGCACATGCTTCTTCGATACCCCAGAGGCTGCATCAGCTTGGCTGGACACTGGCTGATCCTGTTAGTACATCAAGCAACCTGCCTGCTCCACCGCTTTGCCTCCTGTCTCAGCTAAGTACTCTGCCTGTTTACCTTCATCTGGCTGACACCAGCATTTTCCCTGATGTTGTTTTTTGGGCCTCCCCCTTTAACTGCTATGGCTGATTCTCCTGCTGCCTGCTGGACTGATCTGCAAGTTCTCATATCCCCTTTCTCCTGTCTGGCCCTCCTGGCTGCATAGCTCTAACACCTCCACAGGTACCCCTGCTGCATCTGCCGCTTACCCCCCCTCCGAACCCTGCTGGTATTGTCTGCGAGTAGCAGACGGCCCCCCTCCCCTACCCTCCAGGTACTTGGTTCAGGTTTGTACCACGCTATTGTTTGGAACCTGCTTGCCCTACCTGAGAACTTCCACAAGTGTTGGACTACAGCACTGAACTGTTGCTAGTTAAAGGGTTTACTGTTTTTGAGTTCTGGGTATAGGCCCGGTCTGATCACTCCCAGGTTTCTAGGGATGTCATCAGATGAGGGCAGGACTGACACTCTGATGTCATCACAGGTATTATTTATTAGTTATGTATATATCTATGTCTGTCTGTCTAATTGGTCTTCCACTGGTCATGATTCCGCCTGGTACAGGCTCCCTGGGTTCTTGCCTTTCCTGAGATGTGCACATACACTTGATACGCTCGTGAGCTACACCTCCACTTCACCGAGGTTACTAGACTTGACCTTTACCGGAACAAACAACGGTTCTTCGAACAAGGAGACTGTAACGGTCGCCTTCTGGTGATGCTGGCACAACATGACTAACCCCAGCTCTACTCCCAATGTTTGTGCCCTTCCAGCTTCCATGGATCATGCCCACGTCATCCTCATCCATAAAGCTTCTAAAGACCCCACATCCTGCAACTCCTACAGGCCAATCGCCCTACTTAATGCAGATTTCAAGATCCTCACTAAATTACTAACCACAAGACTACAGCCCCTACTACCATCTGTCATCGAGACTGACCAAACTGGCTTCATGGCCAACAGGGCAACAGACATGAATTTGAGACGCCTGTTCACCAACATACACGCGCAAAATCTCATGAGGGATCCAGGGTGGTGGCCTCCCTGGACATTGAAAAGGCCTTTGATATGGTCGAGTGGCCTTTTCTCTGGGAGGTCCTCTGGAGGATGGGGTTCCCCCTGATTTTCATTGAGTGGATAAAGGTCCTTTACCGTGACCCCACCTTAGCCATTAAACTGGTAGGGGGCCTGTCACAGTCCTTCCATCTGTCCAGGGGTACGCGGCAGGGTCGCCCTCTCTCTCCAGCCTTATTTGCCATCGCGATGGAACCACTTGCGGAGGTCCTTCGCACCTCTCCACACGTTAGGGGGCTGCGGGTTGGCTGGCTGGAGGAGAGGGTCGCCCTGTACGCGGACGACCTCCTCCTTTTCCTCAATGACGCGGGTCCATCACTTGAGGGAGCCCTACAGGTCCTTAATTCCTTTTCCTCTGTCACAGGCCTCAGGGTTAACTGGACAAAGTCTCTCCTGTTTCCTACAGACCCTGAGGTTGTGCCTCTGCTCCCACAGACATCCCCCTACAATGGGTCAAGAACTTAAAATACCTTGGGGTGGTGGTTTCTAGCCAGGCTTCTGACTACTTATCCCGAAACCAATAATTCAGGAAGTTCGGCAATGGCTTAAGGCATGGAAATCATTGCCTCTCTCACTGTTGGGACGTATAAATTTGTTGAATTGTAGTGAAATGTAGTGAGTGTACATCTTGTATAGCAGTGTAAATTTGCTGTCCCCTCAAAATAACTCAACACACAGCCATTAAAGGGGTTGTAAAGGTAAACATTTTTTCACCTTAATGCATTCTATGCATTAAGGTGAAAAAACTTCTGACAATACCGCCGCCCCCAGCCCCCCCGTTTTACTTACCTGACGCCTCGAAAGTGAGCTTCTCGTTCCCGACATCTATTCCTCCGCTCACCCTGGCCGCTGATTGGCTACAGTGGATGGATTGGAAGCAGCGCAGCCATTGGCTCGCGCTGCTCTCAATCACATCCAATGACGCGGCACGCTGGGGGGCGGGGCCGAGTGATACAGTGAGCGGCTATAGCCGCCGGCTGTATCACGGGAGCGCGCCCGCAAGCACTAACCACCATGCGAGGGAGCTCGCATTAAGGTGGTTAATGCTTGCGGGGAGGAGCTGAAACAGCCGCCGAGGGACCCCAGAAGACCAGGTTCGGGGCCACTCTGTGCAGAACGAGCTGCACAGTGAAGGTAAGTATAACATGTTTGTTATTTTTTTTTTTTTTTAATTTTACCTTTACAACCCCTTTAATGTCTAAACCGGCAACAATAGTGTGTACACCCCTAAGTGAAAATGTCCAAATTGAGCCCAAAGTGTCAAAATTTTGTGTGGCCATGATTTTCCAGCACTGCCTTAACACTCTTGGGAATGGAGTTCACCAGAGCTTCACAGGTTGCCACTGAGGTCCTCTTCCATTTCTTCATTATAACATCACTGAGCTGGTGGATGTTAGAGACCTTGCGCTCCTCCACCATCTGCCCCACAGATGCTCAATAGGGTTTAGGTCTGGAGACATGCTTGGCCAGTCCTTCACCTTTACCCTCAGATTCTTTAGTAAGGCAGTGGTCATCTTGGAGGTGTGTTTGGGGTTGTTATGTTGGAATACTGACCTGCGGCCCATTCTCTGAAGGGAGGGGATCATATTCTGCTTCAGTATGTGACCGTACATGCTGTCCTTCATGGTTCCCTCAATGAACTGTAGCTCCCCAGTGCCAGCGGCACTCATGCAGCCCCAGACCATGACACTCCCACCACCATGCTTGACTGTAGGAAAAACACAATTGTCTTTGTACTCCTCACCTCACTGCCACCACACACGCTTTACGCCATCTGAACCAAATACGTTTATCTTGGTCTCATCAGGCCACAGGATATGGTTCCAGTAAACCGTGTCCTTAGTCTACTTGTCTTCAGCAAATTGTTTGCGAGCTTTCTTGTGCATCATCTTTAGAAGAGTCTTCCTTCTGGGACAACAGCAGACCAATTTGATGCAGTGTGCGGCATATGGTCTGAGCACTGACAGGCTGACCCCCACCCCCCCACCCCCTTCAACCTCTGCAGCAATGCTGGCAACACTCATACGTCTATTTCACCAAAGACAACTTCTGGATAGGACACTGAGCACGTGCACTCAACTTCTTTGGTCGACCATGGCGAGGCCTGTTGGAACCTGAGTGGGACCTGTCCTATTAAACCACTGTATGGTCTTGGCCATCGTGCTGCAGCTCAGTTTAAGGGTCTTGGCAATCTTCTTATAGCCTAGGCCAGTGATGGCGAACCTTGGCACCCCAGATGGTTTGGAACTACATTTCCCATGACTGCAGAGTGCATGAGCATCATGGGAAATATAGTTCCAAAACATCTGGGGTGGCATTGGTTCACCATCACTGGCCTAGGCCATCTTTATGTAGAGCAACAATTCTTTTTTGCAGATCCTCAGAGAGTTCTTTGTCATGAGGTGCCATGTTAAACTTCCAGTGACCAATATGAGAGAGTGAGAGTGATAACACCAAATTTAACACACCTTTCACCCCATTCACACCTGAGAACTTGTAACGCTAATGAGTCACATGACAACAGGGAGGGAAAATGGCTAATTGGGCCCAATTTGGACATTTTCACTTAGGGGTGTACTCACTTTTGTTGCCAGCGGTTTAGACATTAATGGCTGTGAGTTATTTTGAAAGGACAGCAAATTTACACTGTTATTCAAGCTGTACACTCACTACTTTACATTGTAGCAAAGTGTTAGTGTTGTCACATGAACAGATCTAATAAAAAATTTACAAAAATGTGAGGGGTGTTCTAACTTTTGTGAGATACTGTATGTATATATATATATATATATCTATATATATATATATATCTATATATATATATAGATATATATATATATATATATATAGATATATCTATCTATATATATCTATATATATATATAGATATATATATCTATATATATATATATATATATATATATAATTATATCTATTTCAGAAAAAAAATGGTAATTCTGGCAGTACTGAAATCGTGGTTGGTTGATTTCGTGTGAGATATGTTATATCATTGGCTGAATTAATGCTAGTTCCCATCAGGTCCTTCTCTAGGAGGATGGAGGTGGAGCCTGTATTGTTTACATGCTGTCATGCTGTTTTTTTTAACGGCTCTATTCTGTTCCCCATCGGGTCTGTATCAAGGACGAGGTTAGCGGGGAAGGTGTTTATTGTTTACCTGTTATCACCTTTTCAGCTCCCCTTCAGGTCATTATTAATGACTGTTCTATTGCCAACATCTATTAATGTTTAAATTACATATTACAAAAAGGTGTGTTTTAAAATGACCGGTGTTTGGTGATAGCTGTAACTATGTAAAAGTGCTGAGGATAGTCATTATTTGTACTCTATGCTTGAAAAAAAGCCTGTTTGGCTGCTCAAAACATTGCATTTTCTATGAAGGATTATGCACTTTAACTTGTTTTACACTTTAATAAACTGAAAAAAGATAAGAGCAAGCATTATGGTTTAAGGCATGCCATTAGGCTGCAATCTTGTTGCGCGAAGCATCTGATGAATAGTAGATTAGAGTGCGATTCAGGCTGGGTTCACACCACAGCACACTCCAGCTCACAGCAGGAGTCCGGTGCGTCTCCATTCAGTTTTAGGTCCGATTTCCGCCCAAATTTTGGGCTGAATTCGGACCTGAAACGGACCAAAAGACACACAGGGCTCCTGTGCAATTCGCACCGGAGCCGCTGCGTAGATGTGTGAAACGGCTCCATAGAGAGTCGGTCACAATCTCCTGATATGCAAACTGGAAGCGGAGAAACCCACATCCAATTCACAATAGTGTGAACCCAGCCTTAAAGTATATGTTGAGCTCATTTACACCTTTACACATGTGTTAGGGAAGGTGTGAATGAATTAATATAGTTTATTTATTACAGGTACCTATGTGGCATCATCAATTTACACAGAACTTTACTGCAAAGTTACAGTCAGGTCCATAAATATTTGGACATCGACACAATTCTAATCTTTTTGGCTCTATACACCACCACAATGGATTTGAAATGAAACTAACAATATGTGCTTTAACTGCAGACTTTCAGCTTTAATTTGAGGGTATTTACACCCAAATCAGGTGAACAGTGTAGGAATTACAACAGTTTGTATATGTGCCTCCCACTTTTTAAGGGACCAAAAGTAATGGGACAATTGTCTGCTCAGCTGTTCCATGGCCAGGTGCGTGTTATTCCCTTATTATCCCATTTACAAGGAGCAGATAAAAGGTCCAGAGTTAATTTCAAGTGTGCTATTTGCATTTGGAATCTGTTGCTGTCAACTCTCAATATGAGATCCAAAGAGCTGTCACTATCAGTGAAGCAAGCCATCATTAGGCTGAAAAAACAAAACAAACCCATCAGAGAAATAGCAAAAACATTAGGTGTGTCCAAATCAACTGTTTGGAACATCCTTAAAAAGAAAGAACGCACCAGTGAGCTCAGCAACACCAAAAGACCCGGAAGACCACAGAAAACAACTGTGGTGAATGACCGAAGAATTCTTTCCCTGGTGAAGAAAACACCCTTCACAACAGTTGGCCAGATCAAGAACACTCTCCAGGAGGTAGGTGTATGTGTGTCAAAGTCAACAATCAAGAGAAGACTTCACCAGAGTGAATACAGAGGGTTCACCACAAGATGTAAACCATTGGTGAGCCTCAAAAACAGGAAGGCCATATTAGAGTTTGCCAAACAACTAAAAAAGCCTTCACAGTTCTGGAACAACATCCTTGTACCAGAGTGATGGGAAGAGAAGACTATGGAGAAGGAAAGGAAGTGCTCATGATCCAAAGCATACCACCTCATTAGTGAAGCATGGTGGTGGTACTGTCATGGACTGGGCATGTATGGCTGTCAATGGAACTGGTTCTCTTGTATTTATTGATGATGTGACTGCTGACAAAAGCAGCAGGTTGAATTCTGAAGTGTTTCAGGCAATCTTATCTGCTCATATTCAGCAAAATGCTTCAGAACTCATTGGATGGCGCTTCACAGTGCAGATGGGCAATAACCCAAAGCATACTGCGAAAGCAACCAAAGATTTTTTTAAGGGAAAGAAGTGGAATGTTATGCAATGGCCAAGTCAATCCACTGACCTGAATCCGATTGAGCATGCATTTCACTTGCTGAAGACAAAACTGAAGGGAAAATGCCCCAAGAACAAGCAGGAACTGAAGACAGTTGCAGTAGAGGCCTGGCAGAGCATCACCAGGGATGAAACACAGCGTCTGGTGATGTCTATGCGTTCCAGACTTCAGGCTGTAATTGATTGCAAAGGATTTGCAACCAAGTATTAAAAAGTGAAAGTTTGATGGATGATTGTTAATCTGTGCCATTACTTTTGGTCCCCTAAAAAGTGGGAGGCACATATACAAACTGTTGTAATTCCTACACCGTTCACCTGATTTGGATGTAAATACCCTCAAATTAAAGCTGAAAGTCTGCAATTAAAGCACATCTTGTTCGTTTCATTTCAAATCCATTGTGATGGTGTATAGAGCCAAAAAGATTAGAATTGTGTCGATGTCTCAATATTTATAGACCTGACTGTATATTGTACATTCACATGAGTCCCTGCCCTCAAGGAGCCAACAATCTAAGGTCCCTAACTCACATTCATACATACACATACTAGGGCCAGTTTAGACAGGAGACAATTAACCTACCAGCATGTCTTTGGAGAGTGAGAGGAAACCCACATAGGCACAGGGAGAGCATGCAAACTCCATGCAGGTGGTGCTGTGGTTGGGATTCAAACTGACAACCCCAGTGCTGCCAGGTGGAAGTGCTAACCACTTCGCTTACCTTTGAAACACACTAAACTGTAGTACTATAGATGTGAACCAGATTTTTACTTGAAATGCATTTTCATGCTGTAAAAGTCATGTGTTTTTAATGCAGGAAAACATAAAGCTGTCACTAGGCCTTAAGAGACTGAGCAATACATTCACCACAGAGGCTTACCTGGATTTGCTCCCCTTCATTTAAAGGATTAATTGCCATGTGTGGAATTTAAAGTAACAGATACAGTATATATATATACACACTGTAGTTATCAATTCTAAATCATCTGAATTTTGTTGAGATACAGTAATGTTTTTTTTTCTTTCATTCCTTTTTAGTTGGCCATATAAGAAATGTATGAAATATATGTTAGTAAACGTTTCACTCACTTACTGTGCAGGGTCTTCTAGTGGTGAGTAGCTGTAGGTATCGCAGGGCAGCTGCTACTAGGCACACAGTGGTTGTCAGAGCATTCAGGGCACATAGAGCAAAAAACACTTTCTAGAGGCAGAATAAGAGAAAAATATTTAGCTACAATTAGCTATGACTTACAGCCAAATGTGTAATCCTCTCCTGAAATTTCCCTAGCAATGCATTGACACCAGGTCTGACTATAGTGCCAGTTCAAACCACTGCATTGTAACATGCGATATAATGCCAATTCTTAGCCCAAAACAACAGTGAAAATAGTTCCCATTATGATTTCTAAAGCTCTTCGCATTAGTGCAATGCTTTGCAGTACAGCGTGCAGATTTTTATTAAAAAAACCTTGCCGCATATTTCAGGCAGTTCTTAAATGCATGTTACGTTTGAGTCAATAATACTGCTTTGAAAACACACTAAAAACTTAATGCAAATTTCAATTAGTCCGTTTTCAGTCATGTTCACCATTTTACATGTTTGCAAGGGAGTCAATTGAACAAAAAAGAGTAAATAATAATGTAAAATGCAGGTAAAGTGCATCTTAAGGTGTGTTAGATTTCACCACTCAACAATAAAAACCTTGAAAATAACACATATATGTTTTCCAATCCACTCGTTTAAACAGGTCCCAAATCCACTTTTGGTCCTCCTTGAGTCATCCTTGTTGATAAATGAGCTCCTACTGCATCCTTTTAAAATCTAGACAGGAAAATTCTTCTTTAGCTAACTACAAATGTTAAAGTGGAACTCATAACAGTTTAATAACAATAAATGTTCTTTAATAAAAAAAATATATTCCATATTAATAATTGTGCTGCCAAAATTAGTGTGCTGTAAATTGCTTCCAGCATTGCTCCTGTTTCTTCTTGCTGGAGGCCGCCTCTTTGTTAAAGCTCACAGCATTTACTTCCTCATTGGAAACTTTCCCCCTGTCCTTAGTGTCAAAAACCATATGTCACATTCATCAAACAAAATATGTATATTTCCAGCGTTGATTGTATGCCTTGGCACAGACAGAGAGAAAGGCTGACAGAAGCTTTAGGCTAAGTTCACACTGGCATTAAAAACAGGTGTTTGAGGGGCTTTAAAAACGCCCCTCAAATGCCTATGCAAATGATAAAATGGACAGCACACAGTGCTGTTCACATTATCAAAACATGAAGCGTTATCGTTGTGTTGCGTTGGTTCGCTTCAAAATTGAAGCCTCATTTCGAGCCAGGAGGCATTTAAAGCCTTTCAAGGCCTCCCATTCAATTCTACGCTTCGCAAACGCTCTGGCAGGTGTTTGCGGTGTGGTTGCGGAGCTTTAGGTATAGTTTATTTCATGTAATGGCATAGGCATTCATAGGACGGTTGGGGGGCATTTTTAACTCGTCATTAACACTTGTAAAACGCCAGTCTAACGCCCATACTAAAGCTTATTGATGCCAGGCTAACACCCATACTAAAGCTCATTAACGCACATCTAACGCCCATACTAACGCTATAGGAGCATTTGTTAAGTGTTAGAAATGTAGTCAAGTGTGAACGAGCCCTTACAGTGCTGAAGTTCACAGGCTGCTGTTGAGTGAGAAAATAGAGAATATCAGGGAGACAAAAGAAGACATTTGTAAGTTTAACTCTTTTGTGTCTCCTTGGCAGCAGAGTTTGTCCTGTCACCTCTCCTACTTTTCTTTTCTCCCTCCCTAATCTGTGTTCCCTCAGCACAATCTATGTCATTCCTGTTGCTTTCTTCACCCTTCAGCAACAGTAACTATTAAAGCTGTTGGCCTCTAGTGACTCTGATTTTATGCACAGTGCTGAGAATACACAGCAACTGAGCACGTGCAGAACATGGTGAGACAGTGCATTACTGGATTTTAAACAGTATAGGCACTTGTATGTGTGTGTCACCGGCGCAAAACCAATATCTACCGATTACTTTAATAGTGATTGCCTTAGCTGCTGCATCCAAAAAACTTCTCATAGAAATAGATTACAAATGCTGTGTGTGTGAATGCGCTGCTCCCATCTAAATACGCTTATATCCTATCCATAAAGTGCAAACTTATTTCATATACAACATGGATCCATATAGAATCATTACATTAAAAAATAAATTATATCAAAAATTATATCAAAAAAATCCAAAAATTCAACAGTTCAATGATGTGTGTCACATTTGTGGCAAAGTCTCCCAGTATGTATTCAAATCTTCTATCAATTGCCGTGATTGGCGTGCTCTTGTGCTAATTCAATGTACTAGTGACTTAGTGCTCCACCACCACCTGTGAGATTGGCCACTCACCAGATGTTTCTTTAAAACTACACCTTTGGTTCATTCATAGGGATAACCACTCCACTCAAAGGGAACTTCTTCAACAGTTATGATTGGACCTTAGTGTTCCTCATAAAACATGAATAAAACGATCATCGCGCAATACCATTTAAACTGTTTATTGTAAAAAACAAATAAAAACTGTGCACTCACATTTATATGTGCCCTTGAGCCGGCACCAAGCTATTCCAACAGTTAGGGACGGGTAGGTATAGCAGTCTACTGTATGCTGTGCGACCTCCGTTCCTCCCCTCGTACCCGTTCGCGTCCTCACCAACCACGTTCGTACTTGATCACGTGGGTGTATATCTCCCAGCAGCCTCTACGCGTTTCGCAATTTGCGTCATCAGGAAGCTGCCATTTAATTGGTTCCTATTCTATTTATATTAAACATGGGCGGAAGTACCCATGCCGCCATCTTAACTATGGGTATTCCCTTACCATGCTCTCTAGTAGGACTTCCTCCCACTTGGCGCCATTTTATCTGTGGGCATTAGCCCATTCCTGTAGTTGTGTATTGCGCATACCCTTTCCCCTGCTCTCTCTCTGTATGTCAGTGTTCCGGTCTAGTCCCTAATATACTAGAAATGTATGGATATATTTACAACTACCCCATCCGTATCTGTTGGAGAGGCTTTCACATACTATTAAATACTTAACCCTTGGGTTATGTGACATTTAAAACGTCTTTGTACATGTTATTATTACGCATCAATTATTGCACGATTTACAATATGGAACAGCAAAATCTTCCACATTACTTTATTTCAGCGGAATACCTGTGCGCCCCTACCCTTTATTAAAATTAGTCTCTAACCTATGGTCAGTACTTAGAGATATCTTGTTACCAAGAAAAAATGTCTTGAACTGCTAAAAATAAAAATAAAAAATAGAAAAAACGAAAAAAACGAAAAAAACTAAGAAAATGAAAAAAAATGAAAAAAATAATAAAATGAAAAAAATTTAAAAAATGAAAAAAACGAAAAAAACGAAAAAAATGAAAAAAATGAAAAAAATGAAAAAAATAATAAAAAAATGAAAAAAATAATAAAAAAATAAATAAAATAAAAAAATATATAAAAAAATAATAAAAAAATAATAAAATAAAAATAAAATAAAATAAAAATAAAAATAAAAATAAAAATAAAAAAACAAAAATAAAAAAATAAAAAAATAAAAAAACGAAAAAAACGAAAAAGATATATATAAATAAAATAAAATAAAATAAAATAAATAAAAAATAAAAAATAAAAAATGAAACAAAAATAAAAATAAAAATAAAAATAAAAATGAAAATAAAAATAAAATGAAATATTAATATTATTAAAAAATCAAATAAAATAAAATAAAATAAAATAAAATGAAATAAAATAAAATAAAAAATAAAATAAAAAATGTATGAAAATATAAAAATAAAAAATAAAAATAAAAATTTATATGTATATAACATATATGCTTAAACCTTCAACATTACAGCAATTACATGTTAATAATCTTCCAAAAAGCAATTTACATCAAGTTCCACGTTTAACCCCTGTGGCCTCATCGTGTCCAATCTAAATATCCAGTGGGTTTCATTCTTTGAAACTTCCCTTTTCATATTGGTATTTCTCCAATTACGTACTACTCTGTCTATTCCATAAAATTTCAAGTGTTGGGGATTTCTATCATGTACCTCTCTGAAATGTTTTGATACGCTGTGATGTTTGAATCCTTTTTTGATGTTTCTGACATGTTCACCTATTCTTACTGATAGGGCTCTAGTTGTTCTACCCACGTACTGTAATCCACAACTGCACTCCAGCACGTATGTAACATGAGTACTGCAGCATGTTATCAACTTATCTATTTTGTATACTTGCTCCTTGGTGTTTGACATAAAGCTTGTGATTTTCCTATCATTCTTATTAGTGGATCTACAAGCTTTACATTTCCCACATCTAAAAAAACCCCTCTGGTTGAAAAGTGTTGAGAAATCTTTAGGGGGGTCTGGCACATTTTTTACCAATTTGTCTCTAATCCTTCTTGCTTTTCTATATACGAATGTTGGTTTCCGGGGTAGTACCTTACTTAATTGTGGGTCACTGCTAATAATCGACCAATTTTTCTTTATGATATCCTCTAATTCTTTGTATTGTGTGTTGAATCCCGTGATGAACGGTATGCTATTATCCTGATTATGTTTTCTTACTTTGTTACTCAGGATTAATTCCCTGTCCATGTTAGCCACTTTTGACCGTGTGTTCTCCAGTATATTTCTTTTATAGCCCTTGTCTATAAACCTATCTATCAGGATATCTGTCTGTTGTAAATAGTCCTCCATTCGATCACAATTCCGCCTAATCCTGATGAACTGGCTTTTCGGGATGGCTGCCTTCCACTGGGGGTGGTGACAACTCCCCATCGGTATGTATCCATTCCGATCCGTTTCTTTAAAATGTGTTCTGGTTCCGAGCTTATTCTCATTTTTGTATATTTCTAAATCTAAGAAATTGATTTCATGTTGATGTACTGTAGCAGTGAATTTAATCCCATACTGGTTGCCGCTGATAAGTTGGATAAACTGTTCCAACTGTTCTCGGCTTCCCTTCCATATTATCAAAATGTCATCAATATAGCGTTTGTATAGCAGCAAGTGTGGCCAGCATCTTCCGTAAATGTCTTCCTCCTCCCATTTACTTAGGAAGATGTTGGCCACACTCGGTGCATACTTATTGCCCATTCCTACTCCTTTGATTTGCCTATAGTATTTATGGTTGTGCCAGAAAAAATTGTTCCCCATGGCCATTCTTAATCCTTCTAGGATGAACTTTCTCTGTTTTAGTTGCAAATCTGATAAGTTTTTCATTCCCCATGCTACTGCTGCCAGGGCGTCTGTCTGCTTGATATTGGTGTACAGCCAATGGGAGGAAGTCCTACTAGAGAGCATGGTAAGGGAATACCCATAGTTAAGATGGCGGCATGGGTACTTCCGCCCATGTTTAATATAAATAGAATAGGAACCAATTAAATGGCAGCTTCCTGATGACGCAAATTGCGAAACGCGTAGAGGCTGCTGGGAGATATACACCCACGTGATCAAGTACGAACGTGGTTGGTGAGGACGCGAACGGGTACGAGGGGAGGAACGGAGGTCGCACAGCATACAGTAGACTGCTATACCTACCCGTCCCTAACTGTTGGAATAGCTTGGTGCCGGCTCAAGGGCACATATAAATGTGAGTGCACAGTTTTTATTTGTTTTTTACAATAAACAGTTTAAACGGTATTGCGCGATGATCGTTTTATTCATGTTTTATGAGGAACACTAAGGTCCAATCATAACTGTTGAAGAAGTTCCCTTTGAGTGGAGTGGTTATCCCTATGAATGAACCAAAGGTGTAGTTTTAAAGAAACATCTGGTGAGTGGCCAATCTCACAGGTGGTGGTGGAGCACTAAGTCACTAGTACATTGAATTAGCACAAGAGCACGCCAATCACGGCAATTGATAGAAGATTTGAATACATACTGGGAGACTTTGCCACAAATGTGACACACATCATTGAACTGTTGAATTTTTGGATTTTTTTGATATAATTTTTGATATAATTTATTTTTTAATGTAATGATTCTATATGGATCCATGTTGTATATGAAATAAGTTTGCACTTTATGGATAGGATATAAGCGTATTTAGATGGGAGCAGCGCATTCACACACACAGCATTTGTAATCTATTTCTATGAGAAGTTTTTTGGATGCAGCAGCTAAGGCAATCACTATTAAAGTAATCGGTAGATATTGGTTTTGCGCCGGTGACACACACATACTAGTTTATTTATATTTTATATATAATATTTTTTCACGGGCAGCATAACATGGAGGTTTTTTCATTTCTGGCCAATCGAAAGCTAGACTTGGGCGAACTTTTCCATAATTATGACACTACCACGTCACTTAATTTGGAGCAAAATTTCAAACATTTAAAGAATGCTATGGATAAGCAAATCAGAATATGGTGGGATATCCACACATTAGATCAATATAGAGAGGCCAAAATCACCCCCAGAAGGCTGAGATGGGATCTAGGCCCCAACGATGGACTAATAGATGAAAATCTATCTAGAACCTGGTTTGAGTTTTTCAACAGCTGTGAAAACAAACTGTTGGACACTATAATTGAAAGAAGAAGAATCAAGCTAAAAAAGATAGAATCCACCATTGGCACCATTAAGGATAATATGACACCACATGTAGAAACAAATGAGTACAAAACTAGAGCGGCCAAATTACAAGAATTTTTGACCAAACTTGACAATGAAGTAAAAAACAAAAAGGTTAAAAAATACCAAAGGGATAAAAAAGACTATTTGGAAGGGAAAGTGTACAGGTGGCAGGAGGAGGAAACACCCACCAATTCTGCAAACACATCCCTGAATGAGGAGGTGATTGTCGGGGAGATGAGTGTAGAAAATAGGACCAAAGGCACACCAGGTACCCCGATCGCCAACTTACCAAGAAGGGAAGCTAGGGCGCCAGCACATACCCCAAGCATTAACCAGAAAAAGGTAAATAAAAAATTTGAACAAGAAAATCACACTCTAAATGGACCCCCCCACCCACCCCCACCCCCCATGGGACAGTATCCCAGACCCTGGAGGGGAGGGTATAGGGGTAGAGGTAGAGGATATTACAACTATAACCCTAATTACAATCCACACTATGGTCCAGCCATGTGGCAGGGGGAATGGCGGGATTGGAGGGAACCCTACAAACCACCCATGCCAGTGTTTCAAACCAGCAGGGGGGGCTGGAACAGGAACCCCCAGGAATCTGGAGGAAATACAAATCAAAGAGAAAACGAGGTTGTAGAGGGGGAAGCAAAAAGGAAAAGAGAAAATTAGGTGAGGGTATTTTTAACCTAACTGACGTAACTTTCACCCAGGAAGAATTATTAGTACTAGATAGCGGAATTAAATATGCACCTAGCGCAAGTTTTAATCAGTTTGAGGCATTTATAGATTTGCAAAAGTTCATTAGAAAATTAAATTTAAAGAAACACTTTTTAGAAAAAGGAGAACCCCAACACCAACCAATGGAGACAGGATACAAGCACAGTAATCTGAGGAACAGATCCACGTTCAACCCCAGGTCCAATACTAATCAACACATAGAAGTGTTCAAAAGGATAGTTGAGAAAGAGATTAAAAATATTAAACCATCAAAACATAACAAAGATAGAATATGGCAGGGAATAAAAAAACTGGAAAATAGGAAGAACATAGTGATACGCCCAGCCGATAAGGGGGGAGGGATAGTGATCCTAACAAAAGAGGACTACTATAAGGAGTTGGAGAGACTGGTTAATGATCTAAGTACATACCAACCCCTCAAAAAGAATCCCAATAGAGAGCTAAAGAAAAAACTAAAAGAATACCTGAATAAGGGCATAGCAGACAAAATTCTAAATAAGAAGGAAGGAAAATATCTGCTGACAGAGGCACCAAGAATACCAATAATATACCAAGTCCCAAAAATTCACAAAAATAAAACCAAGCCACCAGGAAGGCCAATAATCAGTGGCATTGAATCGGTGCACTCTAGACTGGGGGAGTACCTAGATGTGTTCCTTCAACCTATAGCAGGAGAGGGAAAGGCATTTCTTAAAGACAGCAAAGATGTTATCAACAATCTAAAGAATTTAAATGTAGACAGCTCCACACTACTGGTAACACTAGATGTGGAGTCGTTGTACACCAATATCAAGCAGACAGACGCCCTGGCAGCAGTAGCATGGGGAATGAAAAACTTATCAGATTTGCAACTAAAACAGAGAAAGTTCATCCTAGAAGGATTAAGAATGGCCATGGGGAACAATTTTTTCTGGCACAACCATAAATACTATAGGCAAATCAAAGGAGTAGGAATGGGCAATAAGTATGCACCGAGTGTGGCCAACATCTTCCTAAGTAAATGGGAGGAGGAAGACATTTACGGAAGATGCTGGCCACACTTGCTGCTATACAAACGCTAGATTGATGACATTTTGATAATATGGAAGGGAAGCCGAGAACAGTTGGAACAGTTTATCCAACTTATCAGCGGCAACCAGTATGGGATTAAATTCACTGCTACAGTACATCAACATGAAATCAATTTCTTAGATTTAGAAATATACAAAAATGAGAATAAGCTCGGAACCAGAACACATTTTAAAGAAACGGATCGGAATGGATACATACCGATGGGGAGTTGTCACCACCCCCAGTGGAAGGCAGCCATCCCGAAAAGCCAGTTCATCAGGATTAGGCGGAATTGTGATCGAATGGAGGACTATTTACAACAGACAGATATCCTGATAGATAGGTTTATAGACAAGGGCTATAAAAGAAATATACTGGAGAACACACGGTCAAAAGTGGCTAACATGGACAGGGAATTAATCCTGAGTAACAAAGTAAGAAAACATAATCAGGATAATAGCATACCGTTCATCACGGGATTCAACACACAATACAAAGAATTAGAGGATATCATAAAGAAAAATTGGTCGATTATTAGCAGTGACCCACAATTAAGTAAGGTACTACCCCGGAAACCAACATTCGTATATAGAAAAGCAAGAAGGATTAGAGACAAATTGGTAAAAAATGTGCCAGACCCCCCTAAAGATTTCTCAACACTTTTCAACCAGAGGGGTTTTTTTAGATGTGGGAAATGTAAAGCTTGTAGATCCACTAATAAGAATGATAGGAAAATCACAAGCTTTATGTCAAACACCAAGGAGCAAGTATACAAAATAGATAAGTTGATAACATGCTGCAGTACTCATGTTACATACGTGCTGGAGTGCAGTTGTGGATTACAGTACGTGGGTAGAACAACTAGAGCCCTATCAGTAAGAATAGGTGAACATGTCAGAAACATCAAAAAAGGATTCAAACATCACAGCGTATCAAAACATTTCAGAGAGGTACATGATAGAAATCCCCAACACTTGAAATTTTATGGAATAGACAGAGTAGTACGTAATTGGAGAAATACCAATATGAAAAGGGAAGTTTCAAAGAATGAAACCCACTGGATATTTAGATTGGACACGATGAGGCCACAGGGGTTAAACGTGGAACTTGATGTAAATTGCTTTTTGGAAGATTATTAACATGTAATTGCTGTAATGTTGAAGGTTTAAGCATATATGTTATATACATATAAATTTTTATTTTTATTTTTATTTTTTATTTTTATATTTTCATACATTTTTTATTTTATTTTTTATTTTATTTTATTTCATTTTATTTTATTTTATTTTATTTGATTTGATTTTTTAATAATATTAATATTTCATTTTATTTTTATTTTCATTTTTATTTTTATTTTTATTTTTATTTTTGTTTCATTTTTTATTTTTTATTTTTTATTTATTTTATTTTATTTTATTTTATTTATATATATCTTTTTCGTTTTTTTCGTTTTTTTATTTTTTTATTTTTTTATTTTTGTTTTTTTATTTTTATTTTTATTTTTATTTTTATTTTATTTTATTTTTATTTTATTATTTTTTTATTATTTTTTTATATATTTTTTTATTTTATTTATTTTTTTATTATTTTTTTCATTTTTTTATTATTTTTTTATTATTTTTTTCATTTTTTTCATTTTTTTCATTTTTTTCGTTTTTTTCATTTTTTAAATTTTTTTCATTTTATTATTTTTTTCATTTTTTTTCATTTTCTTAGTTTTTTTCGTTTTTTTCGTTTTTTCTATTTTTTATTTTTATTTTTAGCAGTTCAAGACATTTTTTCTTGGTAACAAGATATCTCTAAGTACTGACCATAGGTTAGAGACTAATTTTAATAAAGGGTAGGGGCGCACAGGTATTCCGCTGAAATAAAGTAATGTGGAAGATTTTGCTGTTCCATATTGTAAATCGTGCAATAATTGATGCGTAATAATAACATGTACAAAGACGTTTTAAATGTCACATAACCCAAGGGTTAAGTATTTAATAGTATGTGAAAGCCTCTCCAACAGATACCGATGGGGTAGTTGTAAATATATCCATACATTTCTAGTATATTAGGGACTAGACCGGAACACTGACATACAGAGAGAGAGCAGGGGAAAGGGTATGCGCAATACACAACTACAGGAATGGGCTAATGCCCACAGATAAAATGGCGCCAAGTGGGAGGAAGTCCTACTAGAGAGCATGGTAAGGGAATACCCATAGTTAAGATGGCGGCATGGGTACTTCCGCCCATGTTTAATATAAATAGAATAGGAACCAATTAAATGGCAGCTTCCTGATGACGCAAATTGCGAAACGCGTAGAGGCTGCTGGGAGATATACACCCACGTGATCAAGTACGAACGTGGTTGGTGAGGACGCGAACGGGTACGAGGGGAGGAACGGAGGTCGCACAGCATACAGTAGACTGCTATACCTACCCGTCCCTAACTGTTGGAATAGCTTGGTGCCGGCTCAAGGGCACATATAAATGTGAGTGCACAGTTTTTATTTGTTTTTTACAATAAACAGTTTAAACGGTATTGCGCGATGATCGTTTTATTCATGTTTTATGAGGAACACTAAGGTCCAATCATAACTGTTGAAGAAGTTCCCTTTGAGTGGAGTGGTTATCCCTATGAATGAACCAAAGGTGTAGTTTTAAAGAAACATCTGGTGAGTGGCCAATCTCACAGGTGGTGGTGGAGCACTAAGTCACTAGTACATTGAATTAGCACAAGAGCACGCCAATCACGGCAATTGATAGAAGATTTGAGTATAGGCACTTGCAGTATTTTTTATGTTTTACATAGATATACCTGCAAAAGAGGTCAGTATGAAGTGATTTATCAGTATGAAGTGATTTATCAAGGCTTAATTTTCTGTAGATTTAATATTGGCCGCAATCTACAGAAAAAAATCCAAGCACTCTTCTGGAACTTCTCCAACAGTGCATCATTTTTAGACCTCCTCAAAGGAGTACAAAAGAAGACTGTACTAATGAACTGAACTAAAACTTTTATTTTCAGCTTTGGATAGTGAGCAGAAATCCATAAAACACAGAGAGAACACATAAATTCCATGTATGTAGTGTCCCAAGTGGGCTTTAAAGCCACAATCCAAAGCAGAGAGACAGGAATGCTAACCTCATACAGTACATACCCTGCTGTAGTTAATGAAGTTGCCCATTGCAAAGCAGTGAATCAAAGTGGTAATGCCATGGAGAATAAAATGTTTTGTGTTTTTCATGAACAGACAAAAGAACGGTGAAAACCACTAAACTACGGCACAGTTGTAAAATTTACTGAACATATTTGACTAAACATCTGATGACCAGGGCAATCTGAAAATTGTTTACATGGGTCCTTCCAATTCAAGGCATGGACTACTTATTTAGTAAATCCTGCAAGCAGATACATTTCATAACCTAATAACTGATTTAAGGACTTATTCAAACTATCACACTATGGTTAGCTGCAGTGCCATTCTGGGTGGCATCCCAATGCACATTACCAATAGATATGCACTGAGCTGCCACAAATGCAACATGCGCCTTTATTTGGTGCAGTAGGCAGCCTATTTAAATAATTAGGCTGCCTTAAAGGAACTTAAGTTAACATAAGAGAACTAACACAGCACAATGGCGTAAAAAAAAATGAGACATCACCAGCAGTCTGTTGCAAACATATATACACTCCTTTATTAGTGCAATGGCACATTAGTCAAATAACCCAATTTTTTTTGGGTCAAGTAGGGTCTTTTTAGGGTGAACTTCACTATGTCACCTTGAGGAAGGGACCCTGCGTATCCCTAAAATATTGGCTTTTTTTACTGTGTCACATTGTACTAATAAATAAGTATATTCATTTACAATGGAGAGCTTGTGACATCCCATTGTTTTACTGTGATTTGTGTGGCGCCAAGGTCGAACACTGAAAGGAGTGCGGTCCTCATCCTTTGATTTGAGTCTTCAAACCGTGACAACACCGGAATTACTGATCCAGAGCATAACATGTAAGATTAAACATAGACCAAACCTATTTAATTTTTTTTATGCAAATACGTACAGAATTTGTATTATAAAATGTCATTCTGTCATATTATAAAATGTCATTCTTAAAATGTCATTCTTTAAGGGTACTTTACTTTAAGGGTTTTCTTCTTTTTTTTTCAAATTCTTTGTAAAGAAAAATAAAGTATCCATCAATAAACAATACAACGCAAGCATCGGGGGTGCCATTGAACATCAAATTTAGATACAGTCCAGGGTAGTACAATCAAATGCAGGGTTGCTCTGAAACAAGTTAGTATAACATCACTGACAATCAGGTGAGCTTCTCACTTCAAAAGATCTGGTGGTAACCATGTATCCGTGTTGTATTGCACGAGCGGACACTTCACATTTTTGGATAGAAGAAAGCTAAATGGTATAGACACCAAGAGGGTGCCAAGACAAGAAGTGATGAAGAGGGGGAGTGGAAAAGGGAAAAAGAAGAAGGGGGGACCAGGGTGATGGGACGCGTGGATGCAACAGTACGAATGACAGAAGGACCTCAATTCCCAGAGCAGCTCTCCAGGAGGGACTTCCCTTCGTCCGAATACACGAACGTGTTCCAGTATGCTCATTTTTTCGTATATCGTTTTCTGTTATTTTGAGCAGTAAGTACCAAGTCTTCCAGGGTATTGACACTTCTGACCTTATTGAGCCACATGGCGACGGAAGGAGGATTGTGGTCTTTCCAACACAGAGTGACACAGGCTTTGGCAGCTTTAGTCAAGTGACGAAGGATTGATTTTTTGTAAGCCCGAATCAGTATCTGTGAGCAGTGGAGCATGAAGAAGGCTGGATCCCTCGGGATAGGGAAGTCCGCAAATTGTTGGGAGATCCTCTGTACCAAAGACCAGTATTGTTGAAGCTTCAAACAGGACCAGAAGACATGAAAAAAAGTTCCCTTCTCGTCTCCACATCTCTAGCAACACTCCGAAGTTACTCAAAACTGACAGGGTAAGATACCAGTGCATCAATATTTTATAGTTGGATTCCTGCGTACACGTGCAGATGTATGATTTCAGGGAAAGGTGGATGATATTTTGACGCTGGGTAAAGGTTCTATCAAGATCCCTTTCCCAGCTGTTAAGAATTGGCATGATAAAATGATCTGAAGGGGAGATGAGCAAGGCATACATCTTAGACAGGGCACGGGGGAGGGGGTCTTTGTCTTCACAGTAAGATTCAAACAGAGTTCGCTGACTCCGGAAATGAGTCGGGAAGCCCAGGGTTTGGAAGAAGTGCTGAAGTTGAAGCGCTTGCCAGAAAGAAAAGTCTAAACTGACCATCTGGTTGCATCAATATAGAGATTGTGGGCCAAGCGTTAGCCTTTAAAAAATTACTTGAAAGCAGTTTCTCTCCTGGAGATTCGGAAATGGACCTGTTCTACACCCGGAGGGAATCCAGGGTTTCCCAATATGGGAAACAGCGGAGAATGGGCGGAGAAAAGCTCCGGTTTCGTACATGCCATGTGACCGCCTCGGATGCGACTTGAGGGAAGCAAGTAGAGAAGCAAAGCACCATGGCGCCCTGTTTAGAGGAATAGGGTTAAACTGTTGTTCTAAATGTGTCCATACCTTAGGATCTTTATGTCTGCACCTATTACCCTGCCAAGATGGGCTGCTTGGTAATATTTAAGCGCATCCGGGATGGCTACCCCCCCCCATAGATTTTAGGTAGCGTCAGAAGGCGTCTGCTGATCCTAGGCCGTTTGTGTGCGAAGATGAACTTGGTAAAGAGGGTATTGATTTGACTGAAGAAGGCCGAGGGAATGGAGATAGGTAAAGTCTGAAAGAGGTACAAAAACTTTGGCAAGATGCTCATTTTGATGATGTTACAGCGGCCAAACCAGGAATGTAATCCTCGATTCCATTTGTCTAAGAGGGAACGGACTTCACTGAGCAGGGGTGAAAAGTTCCTCCTAAATGTATCAGCTAGATTTGGGGGGATATGGGTACCCAAGTACTTCAAAGCCGAGGACATCTATTTAAAGTTGAAGTTGAACTGTAAGGCGTGACACAAAGGAGAGGGCAGGGCGACTCCCATCGCCTAGGATTTGAAATAGTTAATTTTCATATTTGATAGTGCTACGTAATGGTCAAATTCTTTCAAAAGATTCGGCAAGCAAATGTGCAGATTGGTCAAGGAGAAGAGTAGGTTATCCGCGTAAGCGGAGACTTTATGGGTGAGATCGCCCACCTGAATGCCAGAGACATCTGGGTTTAATCTAATCCTGTTCAAGAATGGTTCCAACGAGAGGGCGGATAGTAGGGGTGAGAGAGGGCATCCCTGGCGGGTACTGTTACTTTAAGGGTTTTCTATTTGGGTACAGATGAGTAAATAAAACATCAAAGAAAAGTTTAAAAAACCTGGTAAACATTATTTGATATGGGAAAATTGCTATAATATAATCTAAAATAGGAGGCTTGTAGATTCTTGCTGGAACCTAAAGAATGAATATAGTGCTTTGTTTTACAGCCCTTCAACCTTTATTAGACTTTGAAGTGTGCAGTGTCAGCATAGTCGATTGGTAAATTAAGACGACTACTAAATTCCTGGAACATTACAGCACAAATCAACCTCTTTGTCTTATATTTCTGGAAGGTCACCCTGTCCCCAAAACACCCAACTCCTTGCCAGAAATCCTGAAACAATGACACTGTGTCAGTGACTTACCTAAAAGATAACCCTCTATATATCTGATGCTACAATAGTTCCATGAAAGAAACAAAAGTGTAAATCCATTGTATCGAACACTAATTGTAAGAGTAAAGTTTATATATATATATATATATATATATATAATCGCCCACCTGAATGCCAGATATATATATATATATATATATATATATATATATAATGTGTGTGTATATATACAGTGGGGACGGAAAGTATTCAGACCCCCTTAAATTTTTCACTCTTTGTTATATTGCAGCCATTTGCTAAAATCATTTAAGTTAATTTTTTTCTTTCTGACATTTTTGCAGATTTATTAAAAAAGAAAAACTGAAATATCACATGGTCCTTAAGTATTCAGACACTTTGCTGTGGCACATATATTTAACTCTGTCCATTTCTTCTGATCATCCCTGAGATGGTTCTACACCTTCATTTGAGTCCAACTGTTTTTGATTATACTGATTGGACTTGATTAGGAAAGCCACACACCTGTCTATATAAGACCTTACAGCTCACAGTGCATGTCAGAGCAAATGAGAATCATGAGGTCAAAGGAACTGCCTGAAGAGCTCAGAGACAGAATTGTGGCAAGGCACAGATCTGGCCAAGGTTACAAAAACATTTCTGCTGCACTTAAGGTTCCTAAGAGCACAGTGGCTTCCATAATCCTTAAATGGAATACGTTTGGGACGACCAGAACCCTTCCTAGAGCTGGCCGTCCGGCCAAACTGAGCTATCGGGGGAGAAGAGCCTTGGTGAGAGAGGTAAAAAAGAACCCAAAGATCACTGTGGCTGAGCTCAAGAGATGCAGTCGGGAGATGGTAGAAAGTCAACCATCACTGCAGCCCTCCATCAGTCGGGGCTTTATGGCAGAGTGGCCCAACGGAAGCCTCTCCTCAGTGCAAGACACATGAAAGCCCGCATGGAGTTTGCTAAAAAACACCTGAAGGACTCCAAGATGGTGAGAAATAAGATTCTCTGGTCTGATGAGACCAAGTTAGAACTTTTTGGCCTTAATTTTAAGCGGTATGTGTGGAGAAAACCAGGCACTGCTCATCACCTGTCCAATACAGTCCCAACAGTGAAGCAGGGTGGTGGCAGCATCATGCTGTGGGGGTGTTTTTCAGCTGCAGGGACAAGACGACTGATTGCAATCGAGGGAAAGATGAATGCGGCCAAGTACAGGGATATCCTGGACGAAAACCTTCTCCAGAGTGCTCAGGACCTCAGACTGGGCCGAAGGTTTACCTTCCAACAAGACAATGACCCTAAGCACACAGCTAAAATAACGATGGAGTGGCTTCACAACAACTCCCTGACTGTTCTTGAAAGGCCCAGCCACAGCCCTGACTTTGAGCATCTCTGGAGAGACCTAAGAATGACTGTCCACCAATGTTTACCATCCACCCTGACAGAACTGGAGAGGATCTGCAAGGAGTAATGGCGCAGGATCCCCAAATCCAGGTGTGACAAACTTGTTGCATCTTTCCCAAAAAGACTCATGGCTGTATTAGATCAAAAGGGTGCTTCTACTAAATACTGAGCAAAGGGTCTGAATACTTAGGACCATGTGATATTTCAGTTTTTCTCTTTATGTAACACTTTATTTAACACTTTAAAACAGGGGTGTCCAATCTGCCGACCACATGTGGCCCGAGAGCTCAGCATGTGGCAGAGACATTTCTGGAGGGATGCCGTGCAAACATAGAAGCCACATCGGTCAACAGAGACAAGTTAGGCACATCCACGTACGGAGGGATGCCGGGGTGCCGTGCAAGCATAGCAGCTGCTGTGGCCATCAATGAAAAGCCAGGAACAGGCCACCCGAAGCTTGGGTTTTATTTAACCACTTCAGCTCCGGAAGATTTTAAGCCCTTCCTGACCAGGCCATTTTTTGCGATACGACACTACGTTGTTTTAACTAACAATTGCACGGTCGTGCGACGCTGTAAGTAAATAAAATTGATTTCCTTTTTTTCCCACAAATATAGCTTTCTTTTGGTGGTATTTGATCACCTCTGCGGTTTTTATTTTTTGCGCTATAAACAAAAAAAGACCAACAATTTTGAAAAAAAAATCCAGGAAAACTGGTGAACTCCGGTTAGTAGATTCCACACTTCAAGTGAGCCTGTGACATCTGCCAGGGTGGCCTGCCTGTGTTCCTATCCTGCTGGTTCCTGTGTAAGCTTCCACTGCTATAGCAACTGGTCTTCGAGCCTGACCCCTTAATCGTGACAATACCATTTGTTTGTGCTGATTTGTACCACAAAAACAAACTGTTTTTTGAGATTTTTTTTTTCCAATTCTTTATTTAGCTAAGGCATACTGTAATACAGAAACCTCAACACTGGTGTACATATAGTGAAACACTTCCACGAATAACACCCTAGTCACAACACCATATTGTCGTAAAGGATAAACAAATAACTGAAGACCAGATAGCGGACCTTGGGGTCTAGGAAGTTTTTGCATCTTGCACAACATTTTGACGGTATACACCGTTTTATTAAAAGTGTAGAAAGAGCGAGTTTGATCCTGAGGGCCAAACAGCAAAGGAGAGCAATAGAAAAAGTAAAGAAAGAGGAGGGGGGGAACCACCAGCCAATCTCGCCATGCCGGCCTGGGGAGCCGTCACATTTACCTCCACTCCTAGGGGAGTTAAGTCACCAGCTCCTCATGCTCCTCAAAATAAACAAACTCGTGTCAATAAAACCATTTTTTTAGGAATTTTCAACGAAGGCCCCTATAGCCACCAAGTCCTCTGTTGCATTCATTTTGGCTACCTTTTCAACCAAATGGCCACTGACAGCGTCTGTGTCTGCTTTCAAAACAGTGGGATACAGCTCTTTGTGGCTGTGAGCAGGAGAGGTAAAATGGATCTCCTATAGATCTTACTTGGAATCTCGTGGTGGTGCAGGAGAAAGAATGTAGGGGTCCGTGGTAACTCCCGATCAGTGAACTTCTGCAAAATGCGGTGGACCTTTGGCCAAAAGGGAAGCAGAAGGTGGCAGGACCATCTTTTTTAAAAAGATGTTTATATTTACATTTAATGCTGCTTTAATAATATTACAATATTAATGTCACTTAAAGTGGTTGTAAATCCTTACAATCCACTTTTGACTACAGGTAAGCCTATAATAAGGCTTACCTGTAGCTACCCCGGATATCTCCTAAACCTGTTTAAAAGGTTTAGGAGGTATCCCCTGTATTTGCATGTGCCGACGTCACTGGCACATGCGCACTGAAGCAACGGCACGTTTGTGCCATTGCTTCAGTTAGTGTACCTTTACCGTGACATCATCGCGGCTCCAGCCAATCACAGCGCCGGAGCCCGCGATACCCGGAAGTAACTCCTGGAGCGATGTCGCTGGCCAGAGTGGTGTACGGGGACTGCTGTGACGGCTTCGATCTAAGATGAGTATTTCATAATGAGCTAGTATGCTATGGAGTCGGGTAGTATGATGCCGTGTACTATGACTGCTATTACATTTATGTACAAATATTCCTTGTTTATGTATCTTTTTTAAATTGAACTGTTGGTGATATCTATGCATGTAAACAATTTTACTTGAATAAACCATATACTGTATTTACTACTGTTATGTTTACTGACGGAAACGGTATCCACTTCATTTAAAGTCCTGGGGCAAATCCTTCATTTTTTAATACTGCTTGAAGGACAGGATAGGGTGATTAACAACAAACACATGAAAGGGTAGGCAGGGATGAAGATATACCATAATCCAAACTGGTGTACAAGAACGCCAGTACCAGAAAGATAAAAATGGACTCCTTCCAACCAACACCTGTAACTGTTTCTGAGGTGTAATAGTCACAATGCAACCCTGCCTATCCACTTACCAACCGTTCTAAGAATCACAAAACCTACTCCATTCAAGAGCAGAAGCCTCCGCCAAGGAGCAAGGGCTAGGAATCCCAGTACTAGTGCTATGAAAATAAGAGAGAGGAAGGACATTAAGGAGACTTCCTCAGAAAAACATAGCCAGAGTCGGATTAAGTCCATCATGGGCCTGGTGCTGAGGATTCTGGTGGGCCTTTTTATGGAAATAAATAAAATGAAAAACGCAAAAAAAATTTTTGAAAACAGACTAAATATTTTAACCAAACCGCTCATTCACACTGTATGTGCAAGAGAACCTTTGTGAATAAGCCCTACATTTTTAAAAAAATATTTACATTTGTTTTTACACTTTTTTTGCAATGCTTTTGGGGTGGCAGTGGATGGTGTCAGTAGGGCAGTGGACACTGTCACTAGAGCAGTGGATGGTGTCAGTAGTATTTTAATTTTTTTTAATTTTTGCAGCCCTCCGTCTCGCTGGTATAAAACAGGGCAAGTGCTTTCCAACCCAAGAGCAACGGGCCAGTGACCAACG
Organism: Aquarana catesbeiana; assembly: GCF_042186555.1. Lineage (NCBI taxonomy): Eukaryota > Metazoa > Chordata > Amphibia > Anura > Ranidae > Aquarana > Aquarana catesbeiana. The sequence continues at coordinate 396,861,867 of NC_133324.1, forward strand.
GGCATTGCAGATGGCATTCCTGGGAGAGCAGCCCCAGGAGCAATGGGTGACTGAGTTGGACAGGTTGGTCCAGCAGGAGATAGAGCTGGACAATCATTATCGGGCTCTGCAATGGTACGCAGAGGAGGGATATTTAGGGGAGACAACAGAATGCTCTCCGGAGGGATATGACTTTGGCGGCCCTGGATTGCTGTGGGAGAACCTTACAGATCTTTTTATGTTTGGCGATGAAGGGGAACCTGACCTTGAGGACCTGAGAGACTATAGAGAGTCTATGTTCGGTCTTGCAGGGGTCTCAGAGCTCAAACCTGATCTGGACCATTTGCTAAGGAAGGAACAGCATCTGGAAAGGGCATACAGGAAACTGCTAGAACAAGTTCAGCAGCATGCCAGAGAATCGGCAGTGGAAAATCCGGAGATTGCCGTCCCCAAACCTGAAGTGCTGACAACAGGGCAGAGCTCTGCTAACCTCTGCCCAGAAATGATAGCATCTTCTGGGTTCCATGGACAGGAGATGGTGAACCTCTATCCCCAGACATCAGTTGCAGAGACATGGGATTTGATAGACTTTTCTGCTGAGGAAAAACAACCTGATGAGCCTCCAGCAGAAGAGCTGCTATCAGGGCCAAAGTTCACTGTGTTCTGCCCAGCACCAACAGTGGCTTCGGCCTTCTTGAGAGAAGAGGTAGTCGGCCTTTCTCCCACAACACTGACAGGGACATGTAATTTTCTGCCAGCAGCATCTATGGAGTTAAAACAAACTTCTCCAGCTGAAGATCTGGTAACTGAACAGAGGGTCCAAGACCTCTGTCCCACACTTTTACCAATTCCAGAGACTGGGGATTTAATAGACGTTTCTGTAGAGGAGGAACCACCTGGCAAAAGCCCAGCAGAAGTGCTGGCAACCGGACAGAGGGTCCAAGACCTCTGCCCCACACCTGCAGCAAATGTGGAGGCTCAGGGTGAGAAGATGGCAATCCCTTCCCAGCAGCAGATACAGGGGGAGAAGGGAGAGGAGGTGTGTGTTGTCCCTCCCCAACAGTTGGCCAGGGTGGAGGAAGTGGGCTTTCCTCCCCAGCAAAGATCCGTGTACCTGGGAGACAGTACCATCGACATGTCATCCTAGCAGCCAGATGAGGGAATGGAAAAGGAAGCAGCCGGCTCACCACCCCAATGGCAGCTACACAGTTTGGGAGTGGAGGAAGCCAGCCTCCTGCCCCAACAGTTAGCCGGAGCAGAGGATGCGGAATCCCCAGCAGAAGTGCTGGCAACAGGGCAGAGTGCTACCAACCTCTGCCCAGCACCGGCAACAACTACAGAGTTCCAGGGAGGCGGGGCAGTCGGCCTCCCTCTCCAACAGTTAGCCGGAACAGATGGTGTGGGGTTTCCAGCAGAAGGGCTGGCAACAGGGCCGAGGACTGCTGGACTCTGCCCTCAACTAACAGAGGATGGATTTCCTGTGAAGGTGGATGGGACTTCAGTCTCCACCTGTATACCCCAGGGATGGTGGGCAGTGGGCCCCGATCCCCAACAGCATGACAAAGTGAGCCCAAACACCCTGTCTCCTCTCCAGTGGCAGAAAGGATTCCAGGGAGAAGAGCCAGTCCAGGCCTCTCCCCAGCGGCAGATATGTTCTCTGAGAGAGGCAGAGGTTGGCTGGGTGAGTAATACTCTGTTTGGAACAATTTGTTTGGGGTACTGTGTGGGTACAGGCAGTAGAGGACTGGAACTACTTACTAACTTTGGAGTCAACCCGTCTGGGGTCTCCTCCTGTGTTAGTCTCCTGCCGAAAGGGGAGAAATGTCACAGACCAACCGGGGACAGAGGCTGTTGGAGAGGACTGTATGCAAGCCTGTTGCCTTTTGATTATGGGCCCTGGATTTTCAATGGATTCATTCTGTTGGGACACATCCTGTGAGGAGATGCTGGTGTCATCAACCTGTGTTTATGTTAATTGAATGAGCTGATGACATTGTCCTCTATACAATGTAGGAGATGGGATGACTGCTATTGTGTTAATTAACTGTGTGAAGCTCGGTGCCCACAAGTCTGGGCGAAAGGTCAGGTCTCAGTCACCTAGGCTGTATAAAGGATTAGATAATTAGCTCATGTTAATTAGGTTACATTGTATTGTTAGAGTAATCTTCTCCTGTGTATATAAGACTGTATTCTGGTTCTGAATAAAGTCAGTTCTTGGTAGCAACAAGCAAGTGTCGCCTTGTTTGTGCTCAGAGAGGTTGGGATATCTGTATACAGACTGGGAGGAAGTGGTATATGACGGAAGCACTCAAGCGGAGTGTGGGACGTTCCGTGACATATATACATGACACTTTCATGAAGGCTCCCAGGACTATAATCTTGGCTGATTACTACAGCTTTCTTCTCATTGCTGGTGGGCAATACAAGCTGGTTTGACCCATACAGCTTATGCTGTCTTGGGTTTAAACTTTCCGGTAGGCCTCCATTTACTTCGGTGGTGGCATTTTCACTATTTACTTTCTTTACGCACATGGTGACCATGATGGCTTCATACAATGATGGACTATGATTCACTATTATATATGATGGACATTTATAAATATTAGAGATTTTCATATTCATTTTATTTTATTTTCTATGTATATTTAAATCTTTAGCGCTACACTTTGTTACACTTATTCCTTCAGATTATACTGCATTAGCGGGCTCTCCACACTTCCTGTTTTTATTGTCTGCCTGTGTTACCAGGATCTGTGTTGTTCAGTCGATGTGGTTCACAGCCTGAACCACATCCAGGGAATGGAGTTAAATTTTCTTTTGATGAACTGCAGCTGACACAGGGACAGAAGAAATTATGTCATGTTGTCAACATCAACATTGTCCTTGTGAAAAACAACAAAAGGTTAAAGCAGCCAGTTTAGATACATGGCTCACAAAGGTGATGGCTACACCTTATGAGAGAGAGCAGAACCTGTAGGACAAGAGGAACATGACCCTACCTACGACAGAGGGACCAATGGTACAGGTGCTATCGGCTAAGGAAGTCTGCCTGCCATTTGTATACCTCTGGGATATACATGGCAATCAAGGCTGGAATAGAAAATTCTACCCAGAACAGGATCTGGTCCATCTCTCTTGCCATAGTGAGACATCTGGTTCACAGAAAGAGGCAAGGCCTTAGGACAACTGGTAGAAGGTGAAGGTCAGATGACTGGAGTTGTGATGGGGGAAATGCTGCGCTGACCCAAAAAATTATCAATAAAGTGAACAGCAGCTGACACACAAACAAACCAAGTCACACCAACATGTATGTAAAACAAGTGCAGCGCTAGAGCGCTGCAGATGACTGGAGTTGACCAAAGTCACTGTAGGTGGGCAGTAGGAAAGGATCAATGTTTTCTATGGCTCTCTGTAGCAGGAGCAGTAGCAGGGATATGCTTTCTCAATGCTGCATGGAGGTAAATAGAATTTAGAGCATGCACATGACAGTCCACCCAGCACAGGGCGTCAGCTCTCAGTACTACAAGGTTAACCCCTTCTGCAGTGGAAACAAGTGGGAAACAGTGAATTTTAAAGGCACCCAGTAACCTTTGTAATTGAGAAAGCTCTCTGTGCTCAGCCCAAGTGGCTCTTTACATAATGGGTTTGATTTACTAAAACTGTAGAGTGCAAAACCTGGTGCAGCTCTGCACAGAAACCAATCAGCTTGCAGGTTTTGGTCAAAGCTTAATTGAACAAGCTGAAGTTAGATGTTGATTGGCTACAATGCACAATTGCACCAGATTTTGCACTCTCCAGTTTTAGTAAATCAACCCCAGTGAGTCTTAAGAGAGAGATCGATACCAGGAGCTCTGGACCTGAGATGCACTCTCTGGCTAGACTTTACCAGCACAGAGTCTGGAAAGCACCCTATGCAGAACCCAGTGCCCAAAGGTCACGTCCAGGCTTTCCTCCCATGCTGGTAATAGGAGGGGTTATCCTTTAATAGCCTACAGTTTTTTCTTACCAGTTTTCAATCCTCCTGTAGTCAGCAGCATAACCTGAAGGTTTTAAAAGCTTCCTAGGTCCCTCAATGGACTAAATAGACATAAAGATTTGTACAGTCTCCCTCTGGTGGCTAAAAGTACAATATAGTAATAGTAATGTAGAGTCTCCCTCTATTGGCTAATAGTGTATATAGTAAAACTGTCCCAAAACCTTAGCTAGTTTGATACATTTTATTTAAAACGTACATAATATAACTTTTATTCTATTTGCCTGTTAGTGATACCTTTAATAAGAGATGAACTGCATTACAGGAATGGATCATGACAAGCTTCAGAACATTTCCATTCTCAGGGCACTTGTTAGCGTGAGATTCTTCACAGCATACACACATTCTTCCTTCCGCCAGTCCTACCTGTAAAGACAATCTGTAAGTCAAAGTCTTCCTTAAAAAATGTGAGCATAGTCTACTCATTGTTACAAAACAACCTTCCTATTAAAATGATTTCCCCGGGTAAGTAAAGTGAAAGGCAAGTGAGTTTGACCTCCTGCTTTTAATCTCTCCATGTAGCAATACACTTTTGAATAAATATACACATTTGTATTTAATATTTTATAAAGTTACAGTCTCATTGTTAGCGCAGAATACATAATTCTCCACTAAAATGTATTCCTAATAAAAAGAACATTTACATTTTTAACAAAGGAAAATTAATGATACAGCCCAATTTTGAAACTCTAGACTAGAACTACATATTAGGAACTACATAAAAGATAATGCATAGACCGTATTTTGTTACCTACTAATGTTATTGTTATTGATCCTCCTAATTCTACATGTTGAGATAAGTGAGATTGTTTTCTTGTTCTAAAACATTGGCATAATATGCATGATTGTTAGTTAAAGAATATATTATGGATCTAGCTTCCGGATTTCTAATAAAGAAATACAGGCTGTCAGATATTATTGGTCAGCACAGGGGCTTAGTGGTTAGCAGTTCTGGATTGCAGCACTGGGGTAATTGGTCCAAATCCAAACTGTGACACTACCTGCATTAAGTTTGCATGTTCTCCCTGTGCTTGCTTGGGTTTACTCCAGTTTCCTTCCACACTCCAAAGACATGCTGGTAGATCAATTGGCTCCTACCTATACTGGCCCCTATATGTGTATGTATGTAAGATAAAGACAGTAGATTGTAAGCTGCTTGAGGACAAGGACTAATGTGAATGTACAGTTTATGTAAAGCACTATGTAATACTTATAATAAATAATACACCTTATTTAACCCTTGCCACTGCGTGTACACATATACAGTATCTCACAAAAGTGAGTACACCCCTCACATTTTTGTAAATATTTTAGTATATCTTTTCATGTGACAACACTGAAGAAATGACACTTTGCTACAATGTACAATGCTACAATGCTAGTTACAAGGTTACAAGGTCTCAGGTCTGAATGGGGAGCAGGTGTGTTAAATTTGGTGTTATCGCTCTCACTCTCTCATACTGGTCAATGGAAGTTCAACATGGCACCTCATAGCAAAGAACTCTCTGAGGATCTTAAAAAAAGAATTGTTGCTCTACATAAAGATGGCCTAGGCTATAAGAAGATTTCCAAGACCCTGAAACTGAGCTGCAGCACCGTGGCCAAGACCATACAGCTGTTTAACAGGACAGGTTCAGAACAGGCCTCGCCACAGTTGACAAAAGAAGTTGAGTGCAAGTGCTCAGCGTCATATCCAGAGGTTGTCATTGGGAAACAGACGTATGAGTGCTGCCAGCATTGCTGCAGAGGTTGAAGGGGTGGGGGTCAGCCTGTCAGTGCTCAGACCACACACCGCACACTGCATCAAATTGGTCTGCATGGCTGTCGTCCCAGAAGGAAGCCTCTTCTAAAGATGATGCACAAGAAAGCCCGCAAACAGTTTGCTAAAGACGAGCAGACTAAGCTCATACTGGAACCTTGTCCTGTGGTCTGATGAGACCAAGATAAACTTCTTTGGTTGTGTGTGGCAGCAACCAGGTGAGGAGTACAAAGACAAGTGCATCTTGCCTACAGTCAAGCATGGTGGTGGGAGTGTCATGTTCTGGGGCTGCATGAGTGCTGCCGGCATTGGGGAGCTAGAGTTCATTGAGGGAACCATGAATGCCAACATGAACTGTGACATACTGAAGCAGAGTATGATCCCCTCCCTTCAGAGACTGGGCCGCAGGGCAATATTCCAACATGATAACGACCCCAAACACACCTCCAAGATGACCACTGCCTTGCTAAAGAAGTTGAGGATAAAGGTGATGGACTGGCCAAGGATGTCTCCAGACCTAAACCCTATTGGGCATCTGTGGGGCATCCTCAAATGAAAGGTGGAGGAGCGCAAGGTCTCCAACATCCACCAGCTCCGTGGTGTCGTCATGGAGGAGTGGAAGAGGACTTCAGTGGCAACCTTTGAAGCTCTGGTGAACTCCATGCCCAAGAAGGTTAAGGCAGTGCTGGAAAATAATGGTGGCCACACAAAATATTGACACTTTGGGCCCAATTTGGACATTTTCACTTAGGGGTGTACTCACTTTTGTTGCCAGTTGTTTAGACATTAATGGCTGTGGGTTGAGTTATTTTGAGGGGACAGCAACTTCACACTGTTATACAAGCTGTACACTCACTACATTGTAGCAAAGTGTTATTTCTTCAGTGTTGTCACATGAAAAGATATAATAAAATATTTACAAAAATGTGAGGGGTGTTCGCACTTTTGTGAAAGACTGTGTGTGTGTGTGTGTGTGTATGTATGTGTATATATATATATATATATATATATATATATATATATATATATATATATATATATATATATATATATATATATATATATAAAATATATATATCTAGATATAGATATATATATATATATAGATATATAAAAAATATATACCGTATATACTCGTGTATAAGTCGAATTTTTCAGCCCCTTTTTTGGGGCTGAAAGTGTCCCTTCGACTTATACACGAGTCACCGCCGTCTGCCTACATGATCAGCATGTCATGCAGGCAGACGGCGGCCAGCGTGTGCTGCATAGACTCGGCAGCGGCTCTCACTGTTCAAAAGCCGCGCCTCCTCGTCTGTGATAGGCAGTCAGTGTACAGCCTATCACAGACATTCTCTCATCCTCGTCCGTGGTATGAGGATGAGAGAATGTCCGTGATAGGCTGACCGCTGACTGCTGGGAAATGGAGTTTTCTGGACGAGGAAGAGGCGCGGCTTTTGAACACTGAATGGCCGCCGAATACTACACGCTGATCGGTGCAGAGCGGCGCACGGAGGATGCACAGGACACAGGTAGGATACACACACACACACACACACAAGCACACAGGTACATATACACATACACAGGACACAGGTACATATACACAGGTACATGACACAGGTACATATACACAGGACACATATGCACAGGACACATGACACATATGCACAGGAAACATGATACATGCACAGAACACAGGGAGGTATACAGCTGCAGATGAGCATTGCTGACCCTCTTTTTCCACTTGCAGTAGCTGCTGCATTTCTCACCCTCGTCTTATGCTCGGGTGAATAAGTTTTTCCCATTTTTTTGTGGTAAATTAGGGCCTCGACTTATACTCGGAACGACTTATACTCGAGTATATACGGTATAAAAATTATATTTTATATAATAGTGTGTATATATGTGTGTGTGTAGATAGATAGAGAGAGAGAGAGAGAGAGAGAGAGAGAGATCTATATATATATATATAGATCTATATAAATCTATATAGATATATATACATACACTAATTAATTTAATTTTTTATTTTATTTATTTTTTTACTATGTTGGGACAGTTTTCCTTTGATAATAAAAAAAAAAATAGGAGCTATCCATTATCATTTAGCGCCAAATTTGTGCTGAAAAAAAACAAGGCATAACTCACCTGGATACACAAAGTAATTGCGATGATACAGTATGTACAGATTTACTAACACATGTCAAAGTTGCAAAACTGTTTAGGCATTAGGATTTATTTTACTCTCCATCATGAAGGGGTTACAGAATGGTATTTATAACATCTATCATTTGCACATAAATAATCTTGGAAGATTTAAGAGTATCCATGGTCTGAATTTTTCAATTCAACAGCTACATACCTATATGAAGTTAATTTCTTTATAGGTTTTTTTTGCCTGAGAACAAGGTCCTAGCCAAATATCACTAAATAGTGTTATGTTTAATATTCACCTCTTTTAACGAAAACCTATTCAATTCAGGTCAATTGTACTGTCATTTAATACCTACAAAAAATAGTTCCAAAATTTTAATTAAAACAGCACTCTGATCAATTAGAGTACCAATGCTGACATATTTATAGTAAATCTACCTGTATATAATGACTATTGTATAGACAGCAAGCTTGCCCCTGATCTCCTTGCTCACTTGAGTGTCAGCCACCACCTTAAACTTCGTCCAAAATTTCCACCTTGCCTATGTACAAAGATACTTATGCTAACAGGGACTGTTTTAAAAATTCTGACCTCCTGTCATCCCCTCCGCAGGCTCTGACCTCCTGTCCCCCCCCCCTCCGCAGCCTCTGACCTCCTGTCCCCCCCCTCCCCTCCGCAGCCTCTGACCTCCTGTCATTCCCCTGCAGCCTCTGACCTCCTGCCCCCCCCCCCTGCAGCCTCTGACCTCCTGTCATCCCCCTGCAGCCTCTGACCTCCTGTCATCCCCCTGCAGCCTCTGACCTCCTGCCCCCCCCTGCAGCCTCTGACCTCCTGTCATCCCCCTGCAGCCTCTGACCTCCTGTCCCCCCTGCAGCCTCTGACCTCCTGTCATCCCCTCCGCAGCCTCTGACCTCCTGTCCCCCCCTCCCCTCCACAGCCTCTGACCTCCTGTCATCCCCTCCGCAGCCTCTGACCTCCTGCCCCCCCCCCTGCAGCCTCGGACCTCCTGTCCCCCCCCCTGCAGCCTCAGACCTCCTGTTCCCCCCCTGCAGCCTCAGACCTCCTGTCCCCCCCGCAGCCTCTGACCTCCTGTCATCCCCCCGCAGCCTCTGACCTCCTGTCATCCCCCCGCAGCCTCTGACCTCCTGCAGCCTCTGACCTCCTGTCATTCCCTCCGCAGCCTCTGACCTCCTGTCCCCCCTGCAGCCTCTGACCTCCTCTCCCCCCCTGCAGCCTCTGACCTCCTGTCATCCCCAACGCAGCCTCTGACCTCCTGTCCCCCCCTCTCCTCCGCAGCCTCTGACCCCCTGTCATCCCCTCCGCAGCCTTTGACCTCCTGTCCCCCCCTGCAGCCTCTGACCTCCTGTCCGCCCCCCTCCTCTCAGCAGCCTCTGACCTCCTGTCATCCCCTCCGCAGCCTCTGACCTCCTGTCATCCCCCCCGCAGCCTCTGACCTCCTGTCCCCCCCCCCCTGCAGCCTCTGACCTCTCCTGTCGTCCCCTTCGCAGCCTCTGACCTCTCCTGTCGTCCCCTCCGCAGCCTCTGATCTCCTGTTGTCCCCCCTCACAGCCTCTGACCCCTCCTGTCGTCCCCTCCACAGCCTCTGATCTCCTGTTGTCCCCCCCACAGCCCCTGACCCCTCCTGTCATCCCCTCCGCAGCCTCTGACCTCCCCTGCTGTCCCCTCCGCAGCCTCTGACCTCCCCTATACCATCCGCAGCCTCTGACCTTCCCTGTACCATCCGCAGCCTCTGACCATCTCTTGTCTTATATGACGTCTGCAGTCTGGAGTGGAGTCAAAAGTGGGAGTGCTGCAGGGATGGGGGTCATGGGAGAAGTCAGACATGTATGGCCTGTGGAGAGGAAACTATGGGATAAAAGCAGAGCCACCAAGCTGGAGCCGACTGACTGAGCCCTGCTTGGTGCACATGAGAGGAGGTCAGTGACAGCACTGCTAGGCCAGTCTGAGGGGGGGGGGGGGTCAATACATTATTGTAAGGGGGCACTGATATAAAGGTTTACCCCTTATATCCGTAAACCCCCTTACTTTAGTGTTTTCAGAGGACCAGAGTCCTCCCCACATTCCCAGAGTTCCCCTTTACATCATAGTCTGCAGGATTCCACCTTACAATGCAAGGGGGAACTCTGATGTAAAGGGGAAAGCAGTGGACTCTGATATAAGTGGGGTCTCTGGTCACCAGTGCCCCCCTTTTATATCAGAGTTCCCGCTTAGATCATGATCTGCAATGTTCCCCTTTATGTCAGAGTTCCCTTGCACTGTAAAGGGGAATCCTCCTGATATATGGGGGAACTCTGTGTTGGGTTATATTAATTTCATGTAAATGGAGAAATATGTTTTTTGACTTTTGTTTAACTTAACACAATGCTAATAGCAGTTTATAGCTTAAATATTGATATTTGCACTGAAAACTGCCATTTACGGCACCTTTTTTTTGCAGTGTCAATAAAAAATGTGCCAGTAAATGCCATGATTTTTGCCATTAAAAAATTGCTGCTGTTTGTAAACTCCATGTCTCTCTTATCTATATATATAATACGCTCTTCAAATGTGCTTTAAAATGCATGGTTTTCCCTTTTGTGAACAAGAAAATAACGACGTTATGCGGTTGGGCTGGTATAAAAATGCTATGGGGCTGGTATGAAATTATTTCCAGGGCTGGTTTTTATTCCCAGTCCGGCCCTGATGCTATATATCTGTTTCGATGTATGAGCTGCTGAAAGGACATAGTATGGGGTACATCTGCTTTTTTAACCACTTGACGACCGCCTCACGCCGATGTACGTCGGCAAAGTGGCACGGACAGGCAAAATCACGTACAGGGTACGTGATTTGCCTTCCGCGGGTGGGGGGTCCGATCGGACCCCCCCCCGGTGCCTGAGGCGGTCGTCTTTTGTCCAGCGGCGATCGGTGATGAGGGGGAGACCATCCGTTCGTGGCCCCCCCCTCGCGATCGCCGCCGGCCAATGAAAACACTCCTTTGCTGCTGTATGCTAAACAGCAGCAAAGGAAGTGATGTCATCTCCCCTCGGGTCGGTATTTTCCGTTCCGGCCCGAGGAGAGAAGACATCTATGTGAGTGCACCAACACACACACACACAGTAGAACATGCCAGGCACACAAAACACCCCGATCCCCCCCCCGATCGCCCCCCGATCCCCCCCCAATCACCCCCCCCCCCCCTGTCACAAACTGACACCAGCAGTTTTTTTTTTTTTTTTTTTCTGATTACTGCATAGTGTCAGTTTGTGACAGTTACAGTGTTGGGACAGTGAGTACTACCCCCTTTAGGTCTAGGGTACCCCCCTAACCCCCCCTAATAAAGTTTTAACCCCTTCATCACCCCCTGTCACCAGTGTCACTAAGCGATCATTTTTCTGATCGCTGTATTAGTGTCGCTGGTGACGCTAGTTAGTGAGGTAAATATTTAGGTTCGCCGTCAGTGTTTTATAGCGTCAGGGACCCCCATATACTACCTAATAAATGTTTTAACCCCTTGATGGCCCCCTAGTTAACCCTTTCACCACTGATCACCGTATAACTGTTACGGTTGACGCTGGTTAGTTTGTTTATTTTTTATAGTGTCAGGGCACCCGCCGTTTATTACCAAATAAAGGTTTAGCCCCCTGATCGCCCGGCGGTGATATGCGTCGCCCCAGGCAGCGTCAGATTAGCGCCAGTACCGCTAACACCCACGCACGCAGCATACGCCTCCCTTAGTGGTATAGTATCTGTACGGATCAATATCTGATCCGATCAGATCTATACTAGCGTCCCCAGCAGTTTAGGGTTCCCAAAAACGCAGTGTTAGCGGGATCAGCCCAGATACCTGCTAGCACCTGCGTTTTGTGCCTCCGCCCAGCCCACCCAAGTGCAGTATCGATCGATCACTGTCACTTACAAAACACTAAACGCATAACTGCAGCGTTCGCAGAGTCAGGCCTGATCCCTGCGATCGCTAACAGTTTTTTTGGTAGCATTTTGGTGAACTAGCAAGCACCAGCCCCAGGCGTCAGATTAGCGCCAGTACCGCTAACACCCACGCACGCAGCATACGCCTCCCTTAGTGGTATAGTATCTGAACGGATCAATATCTGATCCGATCAGATCTATACTAGCGTCCCCAGCAGTTTAGGGTTCCCAAAAACGCAGTGTTAGCGGAATCAGCCCAGATACCTGCTAGCACCTGCGTTTTGCCCCTCCGCCCGGCCCAGCCCAGCCCACCCAAGTGCAGTATCGATCGATCACTGACACTTACAAAACACTAAACGCATAACTGCAGCGTTCGCAGAGTCAGGCCTGATCCCTGCGATCGCTAACAGTTTTTTTTTGTAGCGTTTTGGTGAACTGGCAAGCACCAGCCCCAGGCAGCGTCAGATTAGCGCCAGTACCGCTAACACCCACGCACGCACCGTACACCTCCCTTAGTGGTATAGTATCTGATCGCATCAATATCTGATCCGATCAGATCTATACTAGCGTCACCAGCAGTTTAGGGTTCCCAAAAACGCAGTGTTAGCGGGATCAGCCCAGATACCTGCTAGCACCTGCGTTTTGCCCCTCCGCCCGGCCCAGCCCACCCAAGTGCAGTATCGATCGATCACTGTCACTTACAAAACACTAAACGCATAACTGCAGCGTTCGCAGAGTCAGGCCTGATCCCTGCGATCGCTAACGTTTTTTGGTAGCGTTTTGGTGAACTGGCAAGCGCCAGCGGCCTAGTACACCCCGGTCGTAGTCAAACCAGCACTGCAGTAACACTTGGTGACGTGGCGAGTCCCATAAGTGCAGTTGAAGCTGGTGAGGTGGCAAGCACAAGTAGTGTCCCGCTGCCACCAAAAAGACAAACACAGGCCCATAGTGCCCTTCCTGCTGCATTCGCCAATCCTAATTGGGAACCCACCGCTTCTGCAGCGCCCGTACTTCCCCCATTCACATCCCCAACCAAATGCAGTCGGCTGCATGAGAGGCATTTTTATGTCCTCCCGAGTACCCCTACCCAACGAACCCCCAAAAAAGATGTCGTGTCTGCAGCAAGCGCGGATATAGGCGTGACACCCGCTATTATTGTCCCTCCTGTCCTGACAATCCTGGTCTTTGCATTGGTGAATGTTTTGAACGCTACCATTCACTAGTTGAGTATTAGCGTAGGGTACAGCATTGCACAGACTAGGCACACTTTCACAGGGTCTCCCAAGATGCCATCGCATTTTGAGAGACCCGAACCTGGAACCGGTTACAGTTATAAAAGTTAGTTACAAAAAAAGTGTAAAAAAAAAAAAAAAATATGAAATAAAAAAATATAGTTGTTGTTTTATTGTTCTCTCTCTCTCTATTCTCTCTCTCTATTGTTCTGCTCTTTTTTACTGTATTCTATTCTGCAATGTTTTATTGTTATTGTTATTGTTATTATGTTTTATCATGTTTGTTTTTCAGGTGTGTAATTATTTACACTTTACTGTGCTTTATTGTTAACCATTGTTAACCATTTTTTTGTCTTCAGGTACGCCATTCACGACTTTGAGTGGTTATACCAGAATGATGCCTGCAGGTTTAGGTATCATCTTGGTATCATTCTTTTCAGCCAGCGGTCGGCTTTCATGTAAAAGCAATCCTAGCGGCTAATTAGCCTCTAGACTGCTTTTACAAGCCGTGGGAGGGAATGCCCCCCCCCCCCCCACCGTCTTCCGTGTTTTTCTCTGGCTCTCCTGTCTCAACAGGGAACCTGAGAATGCAGCCGGTGATTCAGCCAGCTGACCATAGAGCTGATCAGAGACCAGAGTGGCTCCAAACATCTCTATGGCCTAAGAAACCGGAAGCTACGAGTATTTCATGACTTAGATTTCGCCGGATGTAAATAGCGCCATTGGGAAATTGGGGAAGCATTTTATCACACCGATCTTGGTGTGGTCAGATGCTTTGAGGGCAGAGGAGAGATCTAGGGTCTAATAGACCACAATTTTTTCAAAAAAGAGTACCTGTCACTACCTATTGCTATCATAGGGGATATTTACATTCCCCGAGATAACAATAAAAATGATTAAAAAAAAAAATATGAAAGGAACAGTTTAAAAGTAAGATTAAAAAAGCAAAAAAATAATAAAGAAAAAAAAAAACAAAAAAAAAAAACACCCCTGTCGCCCCCTGCTCTCGCGCTAAGGCGAACGCAAGCGGCGGTCTGTCGTCAAACATAAACAGCAATTGCACCATGCATGTGAGGTATCACCGCGAAGGCCAGATCGAGGGCAGTAATTTTTCCAGTAGACCTCCTCTGTAAATCTAAAGTGGTAACCTGTAAAGGCTTTTGAAGGCTTTTAAACATGTATTTATTTTGTTGCCACTGCACGTTTGTGCGCAATTTTAAAGCATGTCATGTTTGGTATCCATGTACTCGGCCTAAGATCATCTTTTTTATTTCATCAAACATTTGGGCAATATAGCGTGTTTTAGTGCATTAAAATTAAAAAAAGTGTGTTTTTTCCCCAAAAAATGCGTTTGAAAAATCGCTGCGCAATTACTGTGTGAAAAAAAAAAATGAAACACCCACCATTTTAATCTGTAGGGCATTTGCTTTAAAAAAATATATAATGTTTGGGGGTTCAAAGTAATTTTTTTGCAAAAAAAAAAAACTTTTTCATGTAAACAATAAGTGTCAGAAAGGGCTTTGTCTTCAAGTGGTTAGAAGAGTGGGTGATGTGTGACATAAGCTTCTAAATGTTGTGCATAAAATGCCAGGACAGTTCAAAACCCCCCCAAATGACCCCATTTTGGAAAGTAGACACCCCAAGCTATTTGCTGAGAGGCATGTCGAGTCCATGGAATATTTTATATTGCGACACAAGTTGCGGGAAAGAGACAAATTTTTTTTTTTTTTTTTTTTTTTTGCACAAAGTTGTCACTAAATGATATATTGCTCAAACATGCCATGGAAATATGTGAAATTACACCCCAAAATACATTCTGCTGCTTCTCCTGAGTACGGAGATACCACATGTGTGAGACTTTTTGGGAGCCTAGCCGCGTACAGGACCCCGAAAACCAAGCACCGCCTTCAGGCTTTCTAAGGGCGTGAATTTTTGATTTCACTCTTCACTGCCTATCACAGTTTCGGAGGCCATGGAATGCCCAGGTGGCACAAAACCCCCCCAAATGACCCCATTTTGGAAAGTAGACACCCCAAGCTATTTGCTGAGAGGTATAGTGAGTATTTTGCAGACCTCACTTTTTGTCACAAAGTTTTGAAAATTGAAAAAAGAAAAAAAAAAAATGTTTTTTTCTTGTCTTTCTTCATTTTCAAAAACAAATGAGAGCTGCAAAATACTCACCATGCCTTTCAGCAAATAGCTTGGGGTGTCTACTTTCCAAAATGGGGTCATTTGGGGGGGTTTGTGCCACCTGGGCATTCCATGGCCTCCGAAACTGTGATAGGCAGTAAAGAGTGAAATCAAAAATTTTCACCCTTAGAAATCCTGAAGGCAGTGATTGGTTTTCGGGGCCCCGTACGCGGCTAGGCTCCCAAAAAGTCCCACACATGTGGTATCCCCATACTCAGGAGAAGCAGCTAAATGTATTTTGGGGTGCAATTCCACATATGCCCATGGCCTGTGTGAGCAATATATCATTTAGTGACAACTTTATGAAAAAAAAAAAAAAAAAAAAAAAAAAGTGTCACTTTCCCGCAACTTGTGTCAAAATATAAAATATTCCATGGACTCAATATGCCTCTCAGCAAATAGCTTGGGGTGTCTACTTTCCAAAATGGGGTCATTTTGGGGGGTTTTGTGCCACCTGGGCATTCCATGGCCTCCGAAACTGTGATAGGCAGTGAAGAGTGAAAGCAAAAATTTACACCCTTAGAAATCCTGAAGGCAGTGATTGGTTTTCGGGGCCCCGTACGCGGCTAGGCTCCCAAAAAGTCCCACACATGTGGTATCCCCATACTCAGGAGAAGCAGCTAAATGTATTTTGGGGTGCAATTCCACATAGGCCCATGGCCTGTGTGAGCAATATATCATTTAGTGACGACTTTTTGTAAATATTTTTTTTTTTTTTTTTTTTTGTCATTTTTCAATCACTTGGGACAAAAAAAATAAATATTCAATGGGTTCAACATGCCTCTCAGCAATTTCCTTGGGGTGTCTACTTTCCAAAATGGGGTCATTTGGGGGGGTTTTGTACTGCCCTGCCATTTTAGCACCTCAAGAAATGACATAGGCAGTCATAAACTAAAAGCTGTGTAAATTCCAGAAAATGTACCCTAGTTTGTAGACGCTATAACTTTTGCGCAAACCAATAAATATACGCTTATTGACATTTTTTTTACCAAAGACATGTGGCCGAATACATTTTGGCCTAAATGTATGACTAAAATTTAGTTTATTGGATTTTTTTTATAACAAAAAGTAGAAAATATCATTTTTTTTCAAAATTTTCGGTCTTTTTCCGTTTATAGCGCAAAAAATAAAAACCGCAGAGGTGATCAAATACCATCAAAAGAAAGCTCTATTTGTGGGAAGAAAAGGACGCAAATTTCGTTTGGGTACAGCATTGCATGACCGCGCAATTAGCAGTTAAAGCGACGCAGTGCCAAATTGGAAAAAGACCTCTGGTCCTTAGGCAGCATAATGGTCCGGGGCTCAAGTGGTTAAGTACGAGCCACACACTCACACAAGCTGTACTTGCCAATTTAAATTATGTTTTTGTTTGGTGCTTGGTGCCTTTATTTTCTGTTTCTTACACAAGTTGGTGCACCACTGTGTGGGCCACACAGCCTGAAGTGTTTTTTTGCTATAATGGAAAATACAAATAAACAGATTTAAAAAAACAAAAAAACAAAAAAAAAACAACTTATTTCTCAACTTTTTACTAGCTTTTTGGACGTGTATTATTTTGTGCCAAACAATTGTTTAAATTTGAAGTCAAATTTAGGAGACAGAGCTTTATTGTTCTCACTCTAAAAGACACCCACTTTAACCCCAAATTATGCTTGCATATAAAACATGACAGATACCATTACAGGCCAGGAAACAATTATATAGTTTTAAATATATACTGTGAATGGATATAAATACATATTTATATATATAATGTGGTAGTTTAAGTACTTTTGTGTTGTTTAGGAACAGGATGGGAGCTTGAGTTTCTCTTTAAATGGTTGAGGAAATAATACATTAATGCACTTAATCTATTCTTCCTGTAAGTAAAGTGCTCATTATAATGCAAGTCAGCTAATGGGTAACAGGAGATGAAGGTCCGCTTGATCCAACTGGAAAAACAATCACAATATAACATGTCTTCACAGGATGCTGGTGAGCCCAACATTTACATCATGAGTGCTTGAGTACGGAAACCATGTACAGTTCACATTGTTAATTGTTCATTTTTATTGATGATTTTAAGGCAAAGCGCCACAACAATGACAACATGTGTCTTTAATATACACATATTTATTTTTTGTTAAGAAAACAGTCTGGGCTGATGTGTCTGCCTTACCGTTTATAGTCTTGTGATGTTGATATAAATATGCATTATTTATTTCCAGTGTCCAGAGAGTAAATGAATTTTATATATACACACATTTTTTTTTTTTTTCGTTTTATATTTTATGTTTAGCTTTTCAAGAAGATGAGAACTGTATTTAAAACTGTCACATAATAAGAAAATTACAAATTAGACAGGATAAAAATAGAACCGTATAGATATACTGCTTATTGTTAGAAATTGATAGTCTCCTTTTTTTGTGTTCAGTCAATATTTTACTGCAGCAATGCTTGTTGCCTGTATAGGTCTAAAGCTGGCCATAGAATTTTTTTTTTGATAAACCAGCAAGTTGAACAAAAGCAAAAAGACAGATACCTCCACCCACACAAGGGAGGTGAATAGAGGAATCCTCCCCTTCTAGGATATTGTTTTTTGACAACAGGAGTCTCCGCTGTCAGAACACACTGATCAGTGACAGCAACCAGTTGGCTACAGCTGGCTGATCAGGAAAAGGTTTTTCAACAAGTCCATTTTACAGAAATTGCTCCAACAATTGACTTCTGTTGAAAAGGCACTGTCAAACATGGACTGAAATTTGGCCAGACCCTACTGAAGCGACCAAATTTCAGCCCATTCATGGCCAGCTTAAGAGTCAGTAACAGACTACTACAGTGTCACTTATTGTCCTCTGGGAGTTGGAAAGGAGGCAAATAAACCTGCTTTAATTAAAAAAAAAAAAAAAAAAAAAGCCAATGCTCTTGCATTCAAGTTTTTCTTAACGCAAAAGAGATATAAGAAGCAAAAGAATGGGAGCGTGTTACTTTTATTTGACAAGACAGATCATTAATTTAGCGTTAAGTGTTCACAAGCATTTCAGTCAGGTTTCCTGCTTTGGGCAACTACAGCACTCACTTTTTAGTAAAGGTTGCTTTAGGCTAAATTCTCAACTTTAAGCTTAGGATTGCAAGTGCTAAAAGCCGTGTTTAATGCACATTAGCACACTGCATGGTAAAACTGTGAATGTACGTTGCCATTAATTCTTAACGTCACCTTGCCAGTTGCCTAAACAAATTCAGATAATAATTCTCTGCAATAAAATAAGCTATTATACTCATCTCTTCAGCAGCCCATGTCTCCTACCTTCCGTTTCAATGTGCAGCCTCAGCCAGGCTCTTCAGCATTCACCACTTCCAGGGGTGTCCCCTGCTGTACACTGTAGTTCCATCTGTAGACCCCTACATTACTACAGGACAGTGCAATGAAGTAGGGCCGGAGAAAAAAAAACCAAATGCCTTGGGGGCATGCCACAAACATCTGACACCCCCCAGAAGAGTGGAATGCCTAAAATTCTGAGGGAAGCTGCTGGAGAAGGGTGAACCTTGTCAAAGGCATCACTATCTAGGGGAGCCTCAAAGGGGTTGTAAACCCTCATGGTTTTTCACCTTAATGCATTCTATGCATTAAGGTGAAAAACCTTCTGTGGTGCTGCAGCCCCCCCAAGCCCCGTTTTACTTACCTGACCCCGATCCTTCTCCGGCCGCGAACGAGCTGGTGTCTCCTGTCTTGATTGGACAGATTTATAGCAGCGCAGCCATTGGCTCCCACTGCTGTCAATCAAATCCAATGATGCAGTGCCGGGGGGGCGGTGCCGAGCCCTGCATTCTGTGTGAACGGACACAGATGTGGGACTCGGGAACGCGCCCGCACGGGTATCCACCAAGGAGAGCGCTTCTCCAACGTGGACACTCGATGCAGGGAGGAGCCAGGAGCGCCGCTGAGGGACCCCAGAAGAGGTAGATCGGGGCCACTCTGTGCAAAACGAACTGCACAGTGGAGGTAAGCGGTCCTGCCCCCCGTGATTGGGTAGTGTGCCGCGGCGTGTGCCGCATTGCCAGGGGACTCAAGGGAGGTGGATGGCGTGATATGTTATCGCGCCGAACCCTCCCATCTTCTCTGCACCAGCTGTATTTGATTGCGATTGGCTCTTGTCTTTTTACACATGCTCATATACCGGCCCTCGTATCTCTTTAGAAGACACTGAGGGATCGTCCGGGTGTGAGCAAACAATTTCCATTTGTAAGGTCAGTTTACTAAATACTTTTTGACAGGCTTTGGCACTCTCTGTCCTGTACATACACTGTCAGAGCACAGGCTTGCTGCAGCCTTATTTGATACAATTTTTCAGCATATTTATTTTATACAGATATCTACATATATGTTTTTGTATCAATTTAGAACAGTATTGGATCCAGAGTTTTGGTGGGGGCGTTTAACTAATGCCTGAGTCCTTGTAGTGAAGCAAGCCTCAGGTCCTACATATGATTCGGTTGTCGGGTGGTTCTGGACGGTGAATGAACAACTGACCAATGAGTTTCCTGACCGAGCATAATCCCTTCAGTCAATCGGTTCATGTCAATGGTTTGCTACATAAGTAAACAAATCCATGTATCAGACTACATGTTATGCTGTGTGTTGCATGGTTTGCTATTTAGCTGAACAGTTATGATGATTATTATTATGTACTTATATGTATCTATATATATTTTTATACTCCTCTTCTCTTTGTAGAAACCTTACACCAATTTGATTCAATAACATAAAACATCTGAAGAAGGACTATGTGTCTCTAACATGTAAGGTGTTATTAACACTGCATTGATCTCCGCCAATCCTCTGCACTAGGATGGTGATTCTTCTATACAACTGTATCAATCAGGGTATCAGATATGGTTTTTATGCATTGTATGTATTGTTCGTACATGCTGAATTTGTGTAATAAAATTTATACTTTTATACTATTGGCTTGATCTGTCTATTAACAACCCTAAGGGGTTCCTCACCGTACCTTTTGATACCAGGTGGTTTTTCTATGTTTGCTATTATTGGGTCAGACAGACCAAGCTTTTTCACATACAGCCACACTCCTCACCCAATTCTTTGTTCCTATGTATGACATGTTTGTTTTTTGTTTTTTTTTAATAAAATTACCACTCAGCTTCCTGCTTCTTCATATTCTGAGGAAATCTTCTTCCCTAACCTTTTACTATTTTCCTGTAAGATTAGCAATGTCTATAGTAACAAGGAATTCAAGCTCAGGTTATAATTTAGGAAAAGGTGTGGAACAGCTTTCTAGCGCTGCCTTTGGACACACAAAGAAAGTAATTTTTTTGGGCTGCACTGGTGCAAGCTGGTTACTTACTGATAGACAGTTAACTGAGATGCCAGGCTCAATTCTGAACTTAATATGGGGATTTCATTCAAAATATGCAAACCACAGCAAACTATGCAGCTTTGTTTGGATTACTATATTGTTCATATTAAATGACAACCTTCCAAAAGGGTGTGCTTGTGAATAAAAATAGAAATTGCTGTTCCATTCACTCAGAAATGTTTGTCCTGTCCCCTATGAGGTTTGCCAAACTTTACAAGAAACTGCTCCATCATGTACTCATGTACTCACAGCGGCAAGATGTCTCATATCTGAAAAAAACACAAAGCCACCCACCTCAACTGCCTTGTATGCCAGAATCAAAGACATAGAACTCATGGAAAAACTAACAGCTAAACTTTATGATAAACTAGAGTCCCATAATCATGTGTGGGAACTGTGACATCTATAAGAGAACCTGCCCTGACGGCCCTGCCTCTGATCTCGTCTGTTCCCCGACGATGGGGCTACCCCTATACCCCTGGAATGTTGCGACACCCCTTTTCCCTCTTTCCCATCTTCTTTCCTTACTCTCCCTTTGTACTTTCTCATCTGTGATCTATAATTTTTCCTTTTTTCTTTTCCCATCCTGACATCATGGAATACCTGATACTTCAGAAACCAGGACTCCCCTTATAGGTTTCTTTGAACCTTTACTCCATCACCATGACAAAGTACACTGTAAATGATGTGACATGACTATTTACATTATGCTACCATTGTTGGAAACTTAATACGTTTTCCCCCTCCTACTCAGGGATGTTCTTGCTGTTTTATACTTTGTATAGCTCACAGTATTGCAGGTTAGAAAACAACAATGTGAAGCAATGTATTTCATGCTTGTATTGTCTTTTATACAAATTCTAAAAAAAAAAGTTGATTGATGAAAAAAAAGATAAAAAAAAGCAGGAAATAAAGCAAGATTCTTTACAATCTGGGCTGTGTTCACACATGACTATGATCACCATTCTTAATCAAAAGTTACCATTTTCATTTAAAAGTTAAAGAAGTTGGCTTACCACTTGACAGCTGGGAACACTGGACACAAATTGTGCACCTTGACATCCTAAGATGAAGCCGGCCAAGTTTAGAAGGACGCAGACCACAGACAGCATTACAAACAGGTTGACCTTGTATAAGGAAAAGGACAGTAAGTAGGATACATTTCTACAGCATTTTTACATAATATACGTTTTTTTTTCACATTTTGGGAAGAACCACTAAAAGGATAAGAGACAGACTGAGGGATTATTTTAATAATACTATACTATAATACTATGTTAAACTATATACTATAATACTAAGGTTAGGTTCACACTATTGTGGTTTCTCTGTGGCCTCATGGGCACGAGCACAGAAGCTTATTTATTCAACTGGGCTGCTTACAGAAAATGCAGGTTCCTGCACCTTTTCCAAAATTTCAGCCGCTGGGAAGCCACATAGTGCTATGGGGTTCCCAGCAGGAGAAAATGACTGTGGTTCCCCATGTGTATGAGTGTCATGAAGAATTAATGGCACCCCCACACATCTACTACCAGCAGCGCATTTTTGTGGCAGGTGTGGGAAAGCGTGCAATTTACATGCAGTCCCACACATGCAGAAGTGTAACCCTAGCCTAAGATGAACGTGAATGTAGAAAAACACTTTGTGGAGCACCATGACCTAAATGTATCCTCAGGGAATAGAGAAAGTCCAACCTGTTAAGAGAGGGGAGCATTTTTCCCTACAGTTGTGCAGGAGAGAGACGAACTAGAGATTTACATCGTACAGAAGAATTCTTCATGGATTAATCCGTTAATGGGACATTACGTTTTAAATGATATGCACACTCTCTTCACAGCTGAGGAGGGATCTGTTAATGGATCTTTATTTCAGACAGAAAACAGTCAAGTGCTTATTAAGAAACTGGTATGAGTACTATATACCAATGATGTATTTTAGATACTTTGGTGTTGTGCATGTAAATGCTCATGTTTTAGCACTTCCTATGCTTTGATTTCAAGTAGATAACTTGCCAGATACAGATGGAGATGACCTGTCTTAGGGGTGGGCGATACTTTCTGAATTAAATCACTTAATGATGGAGCACTATAGTATGAAATGTGCAGAGCCATCTTTAACGCTGGGGAAAAAGGGCAGCTGCCCGGGGCACAGTCATTGTTGTGGGGCCCCCAAAGCAGCTGTCCCTTGAGCCCGAACCGCCCGCAAATAGTTTTCCTGGTGTAGCTGATCCTCTTTTCCCCCTCAACTCATTTGCCTGCCCTCTCCACTAGTTTACTGTACATTAGAGCTGCACGATTAATCGTCAAGAATCGTTATCGCGATTTTTTCCCCATTGCGATCTTGAAAAAGTGTTTCACGATTCTTGCTATGCAAATAATTCTCTCTGCTCTTCTGAAGCCACAGCCATCAAAAGAAAGGAAGAAAAAATCCGGGCAGTCTGTCAAGAATCACAACATTCTTTAGCAGTTGAACTTAAGTATAAACATTGTAACAATTTGTCAATGGAATAGACTTTGTGTGTAAGTGAGGAAAGTTTAACCACTAAACCTTTTTCTGACATTTGTTGGTTTCAAGTTAAAATAATTTTTTTTTGCTAGAAAATTACTTAGAAACCCCAAACATTATATATATTTTTTTAGTAGAGACCCTAGAGAATAAAATGGTGGTTGTTGCAATATTTTATGTCACACCGTATTTGCGCAGCGGTCTTTCAAATAAATTTTTTTTGGAAAAAAGTACTTTAATGCATTAAAGAAAATAAATAAATAACCAGTAAAGTTAGCTCAATTTTTTTTTGTATAATGTGAAAGATTTTACGTCGCGAGAATCGTGATCTTTTTATTCTAAGCAAAAAAATTGTGATTCTCATTTTGGCCAGAATCGTGCAGCTCTACTGTACATGCAGCGGACTGTGCTGTGATAGGGGAGAGCTGAGCTGCGGGTTGTCTGTGTAACTCCCCGCTCACCACAGGAGTGGGCTCTGTGTAATCCCTGCTTACCCCCTGTTGTTTTTTCTACTGCCGGGTTGTACACACAGAGCAGACTCTCCCCTACCCCCCTTCTCCTGTCAATGGCGGGTGGGGGATTAATAAAACAGAGAGGATGACCACAGCAGGACACTGTGATCCTGGCTCACTACTTGCTCTGTCTCTTCCCCCTACCTCCTAGCAACAGGAATGGACCAACCAGCAGGGAGGAGAGGAGCATCATGGGACATGTATTTCCCAGAGACAGGCTGCTCATTGAACAAAATGGCAGATGAACTACAGCCCCCATCAAGCCAAGCTTCGCAGCAGTAAGAAGGAGAGAACCAGATTTTTCCAGGCAAAGATTGCTCCTCTAGTTGGCTACCTGGGCAGGGTGTGTGAGAGGACCGTGCCGGGGGACACCATCTGAGAGAGAGCTGTGCCAGCAAAAGCTCAATGCCATGTGTGGGACTACCAGAGAGTACAGAGCGTGACCTGAGTGCGGAAGGATGGAGTTGCTGCCAGGATAAGTACCTGCTATGCTGCCTACCAGAGTCGCTACAGCCAACCCAGAGTGAGCAGGCACCTGATCAGAAGGATCACTGCTGCTGAGTCACTGAATCTGGTGAGAGAGCCTTGTGGCAGCTACTCGTTACCACCACTACAGACTGAGCCATTAGGAAATACCTACCAGCTACCCTATATTTCTATTACTGCCTGCAGGTCCTATTGACTGCTTTAAAGCATGCCAACGATTACAGGGCCCCAGTGCTTAGCCAGCTTTGTTTGTTTTTTGTGATGCTGGGCTGGAGAGCAAAATTGCATGGGGGAGGTGCTCAAGAAAATGTCTGTCCAGGGTCCAATCACTATTAAAGACAGCCCTGGAAATCACAAGAAAATCTAATGCCGCATACACACGAGCGGAATTTCCGTCAGAAAAAACTTAGATGGTTTTTCCAACGGAATTCCGCTCAAGCTTGCCTTGCATACACATGGTCACACAAAAGCTCTCTGAACTTTCGACCGTCAAGAATGCGTTGACGTACAACACTACGACGAGCCGAGAAAATGAAGTTCAATGCTTCCGAGCATACGTCGAATTGTTTCCAAGCATTCGTGATTTTTTCCACGTATGAATTGCATACAGACGAACGCATTTTCGGATAGGAACTTTTTCCGACCGAAAAATAGAGAACATGCTCTCAATCTTTTGCTGGCTGGAATTCCGCCAGCAAAAGTCCGATGGAGCATACATACACGGTCGCATTTTCCGACCAAAAGCTCACATTGGTCTTTTGCTGGTGGCATTTCCGATCGTGTGTATGCAGCATAAGAGATCTGATATACCTTGTTGTATTGTAAATAAAGTTTTATGCAGCGAAGATTGGTTTGTGCCTTTATCTTTTTGAACACATACATTAGCAGTAAATGGATTGGCACCCATTGTAGCAGAAGCTTTATGGAATGATCTGGACTAGTAACTGCATTTCTGTGTATGCACATATTCATACCATTCATACTACTCTTCTGCACATATAGTTCTGTACCATACCCTCTAACACTTTTGTCCTGCACATACTGCCTGCTGTCATACCCCCTACCATTCCTCTCCTGAACATACTGGCCATGGCCTTGCCCTGATATGCCTGTCCTGTATATAATGCTCACCATCAAACCCTATATACTCCACTCCTATGCATACCACCATACCCTCCAAAATCCTTTTCTGCACACGTTGTTAAAACATAGGTATATATATTTCTGTATCATAGAAGATTTCCATAGCACTATGGGTTTTCCAAAGGAAAATATAAATCTCCTTTCATGCAGGCTGAATTTTAAATCTTCATGAAAATACTGTTGCACACATATTATCACTAATAATTTATTTGTGCAAAGGTTCTTAACAGCCACACTTCAGTGCAAAATTTTTCATGCTGAAAGCTAACGATGCATCTATTGATAAGCAGGATTTGTCCACGCGCACATACTGTATAGAAAAAACACTGGTCATTCCCACACCAGAAGATTTGTGGAACGTTTTACATGTATCTACTTGTAAACTTTGACTACTGAAGGGATTAGTCACTCCATGATCATCCACCATCTGGAATATCCTGGTGTCAAATAGCAACCTTAGGATTTTTGAACATTTTAATTGCTGGACAGACTGTGATGATTGTATGATGCACTAAAAATCCTGCCACATTAGGCATGTAGACTCCATTATCTGGGTTTAGAATCTAGTGATTTAGTAAGCTACACTACATAAAAGTGCAGCTGTAGAGCCTTAACAATCTGGGTCATGCTGATATAGAATCTACATCAGACACATACACAGTGTGCTGACAGACACAGTACAGATGAGTGCCTGGTAGAAAATCACTATGACGTGGAAGAGCTGCTAAAATTCCAATCAACACTACAATCAGGGAGACATAAACATTCTACAACATAATTATGAATAAGCCTGACAACTTCAAAATCTGTGGGAAATATAGGATGTTTTCAGTACTACATACAGTGGCTTGCGAAAGTATTCGGCCCCCTTGAACTTTTCAACCTTTTGCCACATTTCAGGCTTCAAACATAAAGATATAAAATTTTAATTTTTTGTGAAGAATCACCAACAAGTGGGACACAATTGTGAAGTGGAACGAAATCTATTGGATATTTTAAACTTTTTTAGCAATTAAAAAACTGAAAAGTGGTGCGTGCAAAATTATTCGGCCCCTTTACTTTCAGTGCAGCAAACTCACTCCAGAAGTTCAGCGAGGATCTCTGAATGATCCAATGTTGTCCTAAATGACTGATGGTGATAAATAGAATCCACCTGTGTGTAATCAAGTCTCTGTATAAATGCACCTGCTCTGTGATAGTCTCAGGGTTCTGTTGAAAGCGCAGAGAGCATCATGAAGACCAAGGAACACACCAGGCAGGTCCGTATAACTGTTGTGGAGAAATTTAAAGCCGGATTTGGATACAAAAAGATTTCCCAAGCTTTAAACATCCCAAGGAGCACTGTGCAAGCGATCATTTTGAAATGGAAGGAGTATCAGACCACTGCAAATCTACCAAGACCTGGCTGTCCCTCTAAACTTTCAGCTCAGACAAGGAGAAGACTGATCAGAGATGCAGCCAAGAGGCCCATGATCACTCTGGATGAACTGCAGAGAACTACAGCTGAGGTGGGAGAGTCTGTCCATAGGACAACAATCAGTCGTACGCTGCACAAATCTTGCCTTTATGGAAGAGTGGCAAGAAGAAAGCCATTTCTCAAAGATATCCATAAAAAGTCTCGTCTAAAGTTTGCCACAAGCCACCTGGGAGACACACCAAACATGTGGAAGAAGGTGCTCTGGTCCGATGAAACCAAAATCAAACTTTTTGGCCACAATGCAAAACGATATGTTTGGCGTAAAAGCAACACAGCTCATCACACTCAACACACCATCCCCACTGTCAAACATGGTGGTGGCAGCATCATGGTTTGGGCCTGCTTTTCTTCAGCAGGGACAGGGAAGATGGTTAAAATTGAGGGGAAGATGGATGCAGCCAAATACAGGACCATTCTGGATGAAAACCTGTTGGAGTCTGCAAAAGACCTGAAACTGGGACGGAGATTTATCTTCCAACAAGACAATGATCCCAAACATACAGCAAAATCTACAAAGGAATGGTTCACAAATAAACGTATCCAGGTGTTAGAATGGCCAAGTCAAAGACCTGAATCCAATCGAGAATCTGTGGAAAGAGCTGAAAACTGCTGTTCACAAACGCTCTCCATCCAACCTCACTGAGCTCGAGCTGTTTTGCAAGGAAGAATGGGCAAGAATTTCAGTCTCTCAATGTGAAAAACTGATAGAGACATACCCCAAGCGACTTGCAGCTGTAATCACAGCAAAAGGTGGCTCTACAAAGTATTAACGCAAGGGGGCCGAATAATTTTGCACGCCCCACTTTTCATTTTTTTATTAGTTAAAAAAGTTTCAAAAATCCAAAAGATTTCGTTCCACTTCACAATTGTGTCCCACTTGTTGGTGATTCTTCACAAAAAATAAAAATGTAATATCTTTATGTTTGAAGCCTGAAATGTGGCAAAAGGTTGAAAAGTTCAAGGGGGCCGAATACTTTCGCAAGCCACTGTAACTTCCACTTCAGTCTAACCTAAATAAAGAAAGAATGCAGACTAATGTGACTAAAATGCTCATGCTAGTTACAGACTAGTTTATCACTATAGTTTCTCATTAAAGCGGGCTGATCAATAATTTAGAAGCCTAATTAAATTTTCTTACTATTCACAAACAACAACAACCGCATATTTAGTAACAAAATATTTTTTATTGATAAAGGAGTGTGTTTTGTCCATGCAGGCCAAAATAACAGGTTCCCTTTTTACTCACCTCTCCCCAGCAGTACATATTTCCTTTTCCTTCCCTCTCTACTTCCAGGTATGGAGCATGTGACTCATTTCCCTGTCATGGACAGTGCTGGTGCTTGATGATTGGCTCGGTGCTGTCACATGGAGGAACTCAAAGCTTACACATCCTTTGCTTGTTCTCAGCAGCTGAATGACAGTGGCGTGGGAGCAAAGGTAAAAAATAAAAGTATGAACTGCTGAGGAAGAGGTGATTGAAGTGAACCTGTTGCTTTAAGCAAAACACACATTTTCTTTAAAGCTGACTCTAGAAATGATCTTTTATTTAACCTATATTGGTCAAGCTTTTGTTACATCTAATTCTTCATATCTCACATCCAGAGGGCTGACGGGGATGCAGAAATATATTGTAGTAGTCTGTGCTAAGTACAGTTAGCACTGGTTTCTTTTAGGTGCTGCTCGAGCAACTTGCCTTCTGTATACTGAACATAGAGAGTCCCTCACTCACGTTCTGGAAAACATTCCCGGAGTTCTGCTTTAAGGTCGATTTCCAAGGGTATAGGATGCAGAGCAGCATTCAGTACCAAAGTTGAGGCAGGGCTCCTCTGGTTGCTAAAATGCCCTTAACACTCAAACACATCATCAGTCATGTCCAAAACATGTTCCTGTGAAAGCAAAGCCAATTTACTGTTGGGGGAAAGCAAACTTTTAGACAATAAGATTGGTTGGCTGGAAATATGGCATATTCCTCAAGTGCACAAAGTAAAAAAGACTGTTAACCAACCTAATCCAGATC
Source organism: Aquarana catesbeiana (assembly GCF_042186555.1). Taxonomy (NCBI): domain Eukaryota; kingdom Metazoa; phylum Chordata; class Amphibia; order Anura; family Ranidae; genus Aquarana; species Aquarana catesbeiana. The sequence continues at coordinate 396,890,642 of NC_133324.1, forward strand.
AACAACATCCAGCAATAACTGTCTCCAGTCTACGACCATCTCTGCACTTGTGTGATATAGCTATAGTATAAACACAGCCACCACAACAGTTACCCCAGAGCCTGCCATGGTTAGATAACTAAGTACTGCTTTCTCTACAGCTACAGTGCTAGAACTTATATGCTTGAAGTGCCCACACTCGATCCAGTTCTAAGACTCCTACAGAGAAATTGCATCAAGTTGATTTAAATCATTGATTTAAATCACTAGTAAAAAGGTCTGATTTAAATCAACTTGATTTAAATCAATTTTTAAAGAGCAACTGTCATCTATGCCCCGCAGCGGCACCTCCTCTGACCCGCTGTTGATTCACCGACAGTCCCATTCACTTTATTGAGGTGGCTGGTGATGCGGCAGTGACACAACAAGGTGAGGGATGTGGCAGCAGCAGGTGAGTGGATGCCCGCTTATAGGCGCTGCCATGATGGATCTGAAATGACAGGTGCTCTTTAAATGTAAGAACTTATTCTTGCTGGTAGTTAGAATCATTAATATTTGCTAACAAAATCCTATTTAGAGTAATAAGCTGTCAAGTTAGTAGAACAGCGATATCAGAACTGTTTCAATCATACAGTTTGTAGTGTACATTGTAGATTTGCAAAACAATGGGATAAAGGAATATTCCTTAACTTTGTTTTATTTCATGGTTACTGTAAAATTGTGTGAATGCATCAATGCAGTGCATGTTATCTCAGTTTGCAGAGCTTGGATTTATTGAATGAGTTTACCAAAAATGTAAATATTGCAGAATATGCAGCCTCTTGCTACATAACTAAGCTCCACTGCATGCTGAAAAAAGTAAATTATTAATGTATCCTAAATAGAAGACTAGCTTTAGATAGATGTTTACTCCAAAAGCATTTTATTAAAATGTATTTGATAAAAATCAAAAAAATCTATTTAAATAAAAAAATTAAAAAATCAGATTTTTTTAAATTTTTTTTTTAAGAAAATCATTGATTCTTACCCACCCTGATATACACACATATATATATATATATATATATATATATATATATATACACACACACACTTTTTTTTTTTTTTTTTAATTTAACTGCTAACTGTAAATTCTATTTACACTTTGAACTAGTTTTCATAAACCAGTCCTGTAGTAGTATAAAACAGGAAAAGAGATGACAGATGCAGAACTGAACAATGTTTAAAGGCTGAGTTCACCTTTAAAAAAAATGAAATGCACATATCTTTGCAGGTAAAAAAAAGTGCATTTATTATCTTTTTTTTTTTCTGGAGCCAGTAGAGCATTGCACCCACGATCAGCAGATCAGGAGTGCAATGTCAGGCTCCTGCAGACTCTCAGTATAGCTGTCTGCCCATACAGGAGGTACAGGTACAGGAGGAGACAGTTACTGGAGAGCAGGAAGACCGCCTTAGCTATTTGTTGAGAACTACAAGCCATCTGCTGCAATGGAATACCATTGTTGTAGTTCATTCATTCACAGAACTCTGTGAATGAATGATGCAGACGTGTGGGCGGAGCCTTGCACAGCTGCACTTTTTTTATCCGAGCACGTAGCCTGGCAGGTCAGGAGAGGGGGGGACGAGCGAGCCCCCCCTCCTGGACCACATACCAGGCCATATGCCCTCAACATGGGGGGGGGGTGAGTACTTTGGGGCTGGGGGGGGCCCTGCACCCCCCCACCCCAAAGCACCTTGTCCCCATATTGAGGACAAGGGCCTCTTCCCGACAACCCTTCCCCCTTGGTTGTTGGGGTCTGTGCCCCCCCCCCCACCCTAGGTGAATGAGTATGGGGTACATCGTACCACTACCCATTCACCTAAAAAAAGTGTCTAAAATAAACACACTACACAGGCTTTTAAAGTATTTTATTTTATTAAGGCAGCTCCGGCTCTTCTCACTCTTCTGGCAATGCAATCCTTTTCCCCTCTCCGGTTCTTCTCCCCTCTCCGCTGTCCTCTCTCTCCGCTATCTTCTGCTCTTTTGCTGGGTCTTCTACCTCTGTTGTTCTTCTGATGTTGACTCAATGCGATCTCCTGGTGTAATCCTGGGTCCGCTGTGTACAATGACTTATATTGGCATGGGGCGGGGCCACCCGATGACGTAAGTTAGAGACCACGCCCCTTGTGATGTCATCACCCCATCATGCCCCGGGTAATGAAGTCACAAGGGGCCTGGCCTCTAACTTACGTTATCAGGGGACCCCGCCCCATGCCAATATAAGTCATTGCAGACGGCGGACCCAGCATTACACTGGGAGATCGCATTGAGTCAACATCGGAAGAAGAACAGAGGAAGAAGACCAATCAAAAGAGCAGAAGATAGCGGAGAGAGAGGACAGCGTAGAGAGGAGAAGAACCGGAGAGGGAAGAAGGACCGGAGTGGAGAGAACACGTTGCTAGAAGAGGGAGAAGAGCCGGAGCTGCCTTAATATGATACGTTAAAAACCTGTGTAGTGTGTTTATTTTTGACACTTTTTTTTTTTAGGTGAATGGGTAGGGGTACGATGTACCCCATACTCACTCACCTAGGGTGGGGGGCCGTGATCTGGGGGGGCCCCTTGTTAAAGGAGGCTTCCAGATCATGAGAAGTCCCCGCCCGCAGACCCCGACAACCACCGGGCTAAACGCACATTGACGCCAATGCAAAATACGAAAACATTGCGTTTTTAACGCCGCTTTTTTCCTGCTACTAGCTTTGCAGCTCGTTATTTCAAACGATGTGGCCATGAGGCCTAAGAGTAATTCCCAGTGGGGATATGAACACCAATAAAACTTGACAGAAATTCCAATCCTTTTACACTGTATCCAAAACAAAATATGCCTTTAGATACATTTTAAGGACAATGAAGACACGCCTGGAAGAAGAGTGTCCAGGGATGGCACTATTATGGCATATCAGGACACTGTACATACAGCCTAGGTGGTAGACACGGAGTTCATACATCCATCTTTTTTTTAACCTTAAAGTATATGTGAACTCTTACCTTGTAAAACAACCCATTTAGTGTAAAATAAAGATAAAAGGCAAAACATTTGTGTACATATATACAGTATATACGGTATCTCACAAAATATTTTATTATATCTTTTCATGTGACAACACTGAAGAAATTACACTTTTGTACAATGTAAAGTAGTGAGTGTACAGCTTGTATAACAGTGTAAATTTGCTGTCCATTCAAAATAACTCAACACGAAGCCATTGATGTCTAAACCGCTGGCAACAAAAGTGAGTACACCCATAAGTGAAAATGTCCGAATTGGGCCCAATATTTTGTGTGGTCACCATTATTTTCACTGCCTTACCCATCTAAGGCATGGAGTTCAACAGAGCTTTACAGGTTGCCACTGGAGTTCTCTTCCACTCCTGCATGACGAAATCACGGAGCTGGCGGATGTTAGAGACCTTGCGCTCCTCCACCTTCCATGAGGATGCCCCACAGATGCTCAAAAGGATATAGGTCTGGAGACGTGCTTGGCCAGTCACGCCATCACCTTTACCCTCAGCTTCTTTAGCAAGGCAGTGGTCGTCAGTGGTCGTCTTGGAGGCAGTGCTGCCAACCATCAGTATTTTTACTGGCAGCCAGTGAAAAACAGGCTTTTCTCCTGCTAGTAAATGTCAGTGACAGGAAAAGTTTGCCAGTTAAAAAAATGGCTGTGACACTTGACTCGGAACTGCACATGCGCAGTTCCAGTCCAGAGCCAGCTGAGATCATCCGGGAGCCTGCTACGGTGTGTTCGGGTGGTGTCGGGGGGCCAGGTCCGGCGGAGGTGGCGCCTGAGCATGACGTGTGATGTCATGGTGCAAGGGAGCCGAGCAGAGTGGCTGGAACCTCATGTGTGGGTCTGCGGGACATGAGCAAGGCAAGCTGGGAGTGGGACTGTCAGTGCTGTTTGGACTGGAGGGACCACCTGACGTGGAGAGAAACTGTCCTGTCCCTGAGCATCTTACACACTATATCAAAAATAAAATAAGAAATATGTTTTCGTTGCCTTAATATCTACCTTAAATTACATTGCTAATAGCATATTGTACTTGTTTGTAGCCTAAATACTGAAATTTTCACTTAAAACTGTCATTTTGTAACTGTTGGAAATGCCAGTAAGAACTTGACTGTGCCAGTAAGTTTTGGGTGTCGTGTCAGTAAATTTCAATCTGGTAGGTTGGCAACACTGCTTGGAGGTGTGTTTGGGGTCGTTATCATGTTGGAATACTGCCCTGCAGCCCAGTCTCTGAAGGGAGGGAATCATGCTCTGCTTCAGTATGTCACAGTACATGTTGGCATTCATGGTTCTCTCAATAAACCGTAGCTCCCCAGTGTTGACAGCACTCATGCACCCCAAGACCATGACACTCCCATCACCATGCTTGACTGTAGGCAAGACACACTTGTCTTTGTACTCCTCACCTGGTTGCCGCCACACACATTTGATATCATCTGAACCCAATAAGTTTATCTTGGTCTCATCAGACCACAGGACATGGTTCCCGTAATCCATGTCCTTATGCCACGTATACACGACCAGACTTTACGGCAGACTTTGTCCGGCAGACTTTTCAACGGACTTTATGACGGACTTTCCGAATGAACGGACTTGCCTACACACGATCAACCAAAGTCCGATGGATTCATATGTGATGACATACGACCGGACTAAAACAAGTAAGTTCATAGCCAGTAGCCAATAGCTGCCCTAGCGTCGGTTTTTGTCCGTCGGACTAGCATACAGACGAGCGGACTTTTCGACCGGACTCAAGTCCGTCGAAAAGATTTGAAACATGTTTCATTTCTAGGTCCGTCGAACTTTTGGGGAAAAAAGTCCACTGAAGCCCACACACGATCGAATTGTCCGACGGACTCCAGTTCACAGGACCAAGTATGCCGTAAAGTCAGGTCGTGTGTACGCGGCATTAGTCTGCTTGTCTTAAGCAAACTGTTTGCAGTCTTTCTTGTGCATCATCTTTAAAAGAGGCTTCCTTCTGGGACAGCAGACCAATTTGATGCCGTGTGCGGTGTATGATCTGAGCACTGACAGGCTGAGCCCCCACCCCTTCAACCTCTGCAGCAATGCTGGCAGCACTCATATGTCTATTTCCCAAAGACAACCTCTGGATATGACGCTGAGCACGTGCACGCAACTTCTTTGGTCGAATATGGCGAGGCCTGTTCTGAGTGGAACCTGTCCTGTTTAAACCCCTGTGGAAATAATTTTCTTCAGAAGGGACAGGGAAGGTGGCCAGAGTTGATGGGAAGATGGCTGGAGCCAAATACAGGGCAATCTTAGAAGAAAACCTGATAGTGTCTGCAAAAGACTTGAGACTGGGGTGGAGGTTCACCTTTCAGCAGGACAACAACCCTAAACATACAGCCAGAGCTACAATGGAATGGTTTAGATCAAAGCATATTCATATGTTAGAATGGCTCAACCAAAGTCCAGACCTAAATCCAATTGAGAATCTGTGGCAAGACTTGAAAATTGCTGTTCACAGACGCTCTCAATCCAATCTGACAGAGCTTTAGCTATTTTGCAAAGAAGATTGGGCAAAAATGTCACTCTCTAGATGTATCAGAGTAAAGGGAGCTGAATACAAATGCATGCCACACTTTTCAGATATTTACCGTATTTATTGGCGTGTAACACGCACAGGCGTATAACACGCACCTTAAGTTTAAGAGGGAAGTTTCAGGAAAAAAACTTTGCACAGCCCCCTGCATGGTACACAGAGCCCCCTGCATAGTACACAGACCCCCTGCATAGTACACAGACCCCCTGCATAGTACACAGACCCCCTGCATAGTACACAGACCCCCACATAGTACACAGACCCCTTTCATTATAAAGCCCCCCTCCTCCTCTGCACTCCCAGGAGACCCCCAGTCTCCTAGGACAGCATTACCAGCATACTCTAAAGTATATAAAACATCACTGCCAGCCCCTTCTCACACACCGCTCCTCCTGTCTCACTCATTGTAAATCAAACCTTCTAAATACCTCCATTAACGCCGTGGACCCGGTCATGTGACTGCTCTCCTCTTTTTCATTGATGGTCACATGACCGCTCTCCTCCTCCAATCAAAAGCTACATTTGAGGAGGAGGCAGAGCGAAAGGAGGAGAGCAGCCAGAACGAGCGGCGGTAATAGAAGAATTTAGAGGAGATTTACATTGTTAGTGACACAGGAGGAACAGTATATGAGAAAGGGCTGGCAGTAATGTTTTCTGAAGTATAAAGTATGCTGGCAGCGCTGTACCAGGGCCAGGAGAGGCGGGGCGGCCGGCCTGACACCCTCCAAATGGGTGGCACCTGGGGCAGATCGCCCGATCCCCGCCCCCCCTTTGGTAAAAAAAACAGATATTAGCGCATAACATGCTGGCACGATTTACCCTCTGTTTTCAGGGTAAAAAAGTGCTCGTTATACGCCGATAAATACGATATTTGTTTATTTAAACGCGTCGGGTTAGAGATGTACTATGCATACCTGTATTATATGTATTACTATTTATTCATGGCTATGTTTTAGGATTATCATGCAATGTTGCTGTTTTATGAACCTTTTTCACCCATGCCTATACCCTATTATGGATTATGCTGCTGTATTCAATAAATACTTGTACCTTTATATTTGTCTACCCTTTGATCACCATTTACACCTCATTTAAAGTCCCGTGGGCGACTTTCATTTGCTTTTTTCTGATATTAGGGATGGAGGTGTTTTATGTTAGGGGTCAGTTCCCAGACTTTCCTTGTAAATTTGTACCCAGGTGGAAAACACCATAATGCCCTGGTCTGATGCTGACCCTAGATCCTAGGGGCTACATGGGTTCGGCTACTACTGAACCTCCATGACCCTTACTAGCATATCTTTATATTATTGTTTATATAATCTACCATGTACTTGTAGACCTAGCTCCTCCACTGCGCCCGTGTTCGGGTTGGGCGGTCTGTTTTACCCCCCGGGAGCTGCGATGCACAAATGGGGATTCATTTCCCCAGCTGTCCCCGTCTCTCTGGTTTTTCCGGAGGGGCGGGGCCACCAGTGCATCGGCGTCATGCCTTTCCACGCCCACCTGGGGATGTCTGCATCACAGCGGCCCCCCCTTTTTGATGGGCGGGATGTGTCATCCTGAAGGGGGCTGGGGATCGCGAGTGCCTGCCTCCTTGTGGCGGGTGCGTTACGATCCCCTTTGTCCCACCTGACGCATGACGTTAGGGGCGGAGAGCCCGGCGGATGTCCGGATATAAGGCTGGGGGTGTCAGCATGGCAACTTCCCTCTCACTATTTCTCCTACACTCAGTCCGGACGCTGCATATTTTGGTAAGCACTCTACTTATTTACTCTTGCATAATTACCTGCACTTCACAGCGGACCTATCCCCACTTGCTGCTTTTGATTGATTCCCTTTATTACACCGTTTTTCTTTCCACACGGAAATACTTCTCTAGTTCATTACACCATCAATTAATTTGTCCTCCTCTTCACTCTGTTTCATCTTTCCCCCCCCCCCCCCCTTTTCACTTTCTCTTTCTCTCTCTCCTGGCCCTGTTCTTCCCTTCTTTTTTCTTTCTTCTTTCTTCTCCTGTTTGTCTTTTCCTATCATCATCCACCTCACCTCCCCCTGCTTTCCCCTCCTCCCCCTCCACTCTCTTCCCTCTTTCATTCACTCTTCTACCTTGTACCCTCCTTTTTCCCTCTGCTCTGCGGGACACCTTATGCATACCATGCAAGCAGTACATATGTATATCTCTATGACAATACTAATGTCACTACTTTAGATCTTGTCTATCAACATATCTTGTATTTCATGTCACGATATACATTTCATACTTATTTACTTTTTAACTATATATTACCACATGTTTACATTCCATACAGAGAGCTGCCCTGCAGTACATTTGGGAACAATCTGGGTTCACGCCTTCTTCTCTTCTCTTCACTCTGCCATGCTGCCCCCCCCTACGCCTGGCCCCGGTCCTCTGGTTGGTTTCTCGGCCCCTTCAGCTCCCGGGGGAGATGCTCTCCGCCGACCTGTGCTTGGGTTATGTGTTTGTAGCCTTGGTTTTACTAGTAAGTATGGGATGACCGGTTCTGGCTTCTTGCTGTATCCCTTCATAACCGCTACTCTAATTACTTTATCTGTATTTACAGACAGCAGCTATGCACATCAGCCCCTGATGAAGCGAGGAAAGCTCGCGAAACGCGTCGGGTTAGAGATGTACTATGCATACCTGTATTATATGTATTACTATTTATTCATGGCTATGTTTTAGGATTATCATGCAATGTTGCTGTTTTATGAACCTTTTTCACCCATGCCTATACCCTATTATGGATTATGCTGCTGTATTCAATAAATACTTGTACCTTTATATTTGTCTACCCTTTGATCACCATTTACACCTCATTTAAAGTCCCGTGGGCGACTTTCATTTGCTTTTTTCTGATATTAGGGATGGAGGTGTTTTATGTTAGGGGTCAGTTCCCAGACTTTCCTTGTAAATTTGTACCCAGGTGGAAAACACCATAATGCCCTGGTCTGATGCTGACCCTAGATCCTAGGGGCTACATGGGTTCGGCTACTACTGAACCTCCATGACCCTTACTAGCATATCTTTATATTATTGTTTATATAATCTACCATGTACTTGTAGACCTAGCTCCTCCACTGCGCCCGTGTTCGGGTTGGGCGGTCTGTTTTACCCCCCGGGAGCTGCGATGCACAAATGGGGATTCATTTCCCCAGCTGTCCCCGTCTCTCTGGTTTTTCCGGAGGGGCGGGGCCACCAGTGCATCGGCGTCATGCCTTTCCACGCCCACCTGGGGATGTCTGCATCACAGCGGCCCCCCCTTTTTGATGGGCGGGATGTGTCATCCTGAAGGGGGCTGGGGATCGCGAGTGCCTGCCTCCTTGTGGCGGGTGCGTTACGATCCCCTTTGTCCCACCTGACGCATGACGTTAGGGGCGGAGAGCCCGGCGGATGTCCGGATATAAGGCTGGGGGTGTCAGCATGGCAACTTCCCTCTCACTATTTCTCCTACACTCAGTCCGGACGCTGCATATTTTGGTAAGCACTCTACTTATTTACTCTTGCATAATTACCTGCACTTCACAGCGGACCTATCCCCACTTGCTGCTTTTGATTGATTCCCTTTATTACACCGTTTTTCTTTCCACACGGAAATACTTCTCTAGTTCATTACACCATCAATTAATTTGTCCTCCTCTTCACTCTGTTTCATCTTCCCCCCCCCCCCCCCCCTTTTCACTTTCTCTTTCTCTCTCTCCTGGCCCTGTTCTTCCCTTCTTTTTTCTTTCTTCTTTCTTCTCCTGTTTGTCTTTTCCTATCATCATCCACCTCACCTCCCCCTGCTTTCCCCTCCTCCCCCTCCACTCTCTTCCCTCTTTCATTCACTCTTCTACCTTGTACCCTCCTTTTTCCCTCTGCTCTGCGGGACACCTTATGCATACCATGCAAGCAGTACATATGTATATCTCTATGACAATACTAATGTCACTACTTTAGATCTTGTCTATCAACATATCTTGTATTTCATGTCACGATATACATTTCATACTTATTTACTTTTTAACTATATATTACCACATGTTTACATTCCATACAGAGAGCTGCCCTGCAGTACATTTGGGAACAATCTGGGTTCACGCCTTCTTCTCTTCTCTTCACTCTGCCATGCTGCCCCCCCCTACGCCTGGCCCCGGTCCTCTGGTTGGTTTCTCGGCCCCTTCAGCTCCCGGGGGAGATGCTCTCCGCCGACCTGTGCTTGGGTTATGTGTTTGTAGCCTTGGTTTTACTAGTAAGTATGGGATGACCGGTTCTGGCTTCTTGCTGTATCCCTTCATAACCGCTACTCTAATTACTTTATCTGTATTTACAGACAGCAGCTATGCACATCAGCCCCTGATGAAGCGAGGAAAGCTCGCGAAACGCGTCGGGTTAGAGATGTACTATGCATACCTGTATTATATGTATTACTATTTATTCATGGCTATGTTTTAGGATTATCATGCAATGTTGCTGTTTTATGAACCTTTTTCACCCATGCCTATACCCTATTATGGATTATGCTGCTGTATTCAATAAATACTTGTACCTTTATATTTGTCTACCCTTTGATCACCATTTACACCTCATTTAAAGTCCCGTGGGCGACTTTCATTTGCTTTTTTCCCTGATAATCCATTTACATTCTGTCATGTACGTTTGGTTCAATGTGCTTTTTACACATTTTTCTTTTAATAAATAATGACACTGGAGTTGATTTAAAAAAAAACATTTAGGCAAAGTAAAACTGTTTACTGGCAATCAGATTCCTGTTATCATTAGTCCTCATTCACACTGGACATTTTTGCAGCTGTTCCTAGGGGCGTCAGGCTTTTTTCTTTCCTTCCTCCAAACTCCCCTGCATGTTAGCCTATGTGTCCATTCACACATAGGCTTTTAGCAGTGTTTAGTGGCAGGAGCTTTTAGGAGCAGGAAAAAACCCCACTGCCAGTGTGTCCAGGAGCAGCGGAGTTTTGGCAGAAAAAATGCTTGCCGCTGCTAAACGCACCTACACGCTGCTACACACCAGGTGCGGTTAGCGCTTGAGCATTAATTAATTTCAATGGCCAGAATAAATTATTATTCTGGCCAATAAAATGAATTAACGCTCAAGCTCTTGATGCCTGTAAACACATCTAAAAGCTTGTGAAACGCTGCTGCCAGGAGGAAGACTTCTAGGAGAATTTGTGCTGTGTCCTTTGTGCATGAGGCCTTATTCTAAAAAAAAGCCTAGACAATGAAAGGAAGCATTTGTTTAGTTGTACTGTATAACCTTCCTTTCCTCCTGTTTTTTTTAAAACATATGTCACGAAAAAATAAAAAAAAAACATATTCAGTACATTTCTGAAATACATGCACATTTCCCCCTGCTTCATCCATTTAAACATGCTTCAAGTACGGAATAATATCTGTCAATGTGCCAGAAATACAGAGTACTCCTACGCTCCTGTCTGAGCTGACAACACATGGTATTTTAATCACTGAAACCATAAGCATGTGGTGTCAGCCCTGCCTACTTAATTTCTAAAGCATTACAAAGAACACAGGCCACATAACCCCTCCTTGTACACCAGCATAGAGCACAGGAAGTTATCAGCTCACAGGAATTCTGGCAAAATCAACAGGTATTTATGCATTTATCAAACGGATAAAACAAAACTAGGGGTCGACCGATATCGTTTTTTCAGGGCTGATACGGATACCAATTTTTCAGCTGCCTTTAAGGCCAATAGCCAATATCAGGTGCCGATATTCTGTACATCAACGTCACCTGCCACCAGATGCAGCATGTCACTTGCCACTGTCACCAGCCACCCAGGTGTAGCTTGTCACTAGGGATGAGCCGAACACCCTCCTGTTCAGTTCGCAGCAGAACATGCGAACAGGCAAAAAATTCAGCAGAACACACGAACACCGTTAAAGTCTATGGGACACAAATATGAAAAATCAAAAGTGCTCATTTTAAAGGCCTATATGCAAGTTATGCCGCGTACACACGGTCGGACTTTCTATCCTACTTGGTCCGGCACACTTTCCGACGGACTTTGTCCGCCAGGTGCGCCGGACTTTAAAACGGACGGACTTGCCCACACACGACCGGACTTTCCGGCGGGCTAAGTCCGCCCGTCTTTCCGACGGAGTTACGGCGGACTTTCAGAATGAACGGACTTGCCCACACACGGACAAGTCCGTTCATTTTGAACGTGACTCAGGTGCGACGGGACTAGAAAAGGATGTCAATCTTGCCGCTTTTATCGGCGAGATTGACACCTTGCGAGCCCCGTCGCGGGGCATACCAGGCCCTTAGGTCTGGTATGGATTATAAAGGGAACCCCCTACGCCGAAAAAACGGCGTGGGGTCCCCCCTAAAATCCATACCAGACCCCGATCCGAGCACGCAGCCTGGCCGGTCAGGAAAGGGGGTGGGGACGAGCGAGCGCCCCCCCCCCTCCTGAACCGTACCAGGCCGCATGCCCTCAACATGGGGGGTGGGTGCTTTGGGGGAGGGGGGCGCCCTGCGGGGCCCCCCACCCCAAAGCACCTTGTCCCCATGTTGATGAGGACAAGGGCCTCTTCCCGACAACCCTGGCCGTTGGTTGTCGGGGTCTGCGGGCGGGGGCTTATCGGAATCTGGGAGCCCCCTTTAATAAGGGGGCCCCCAGATCCCGGCCCCCCACCCTATGTGAATGAGTATGGGGTACATGGTACCCCTACCCATTCACCTAGGGAAAAAGTGTAATAAAACACACTACACAGGTTTTTAAAATATTTTATTAAACAGCTCCGGGGGGGGGAGATCTTCCTCCGGCATCGGGGGTCTTCTTCCGGCTTCGGGGGTCCCTGCGCTTCATCTTCTCCCGGCGTCCGGTTGGTTCTTCTCCCGGTGTTCCAGTTCTTCGGCCGGCTCCTCTGCTGTCTTCAGGTAGCTCTCTTGCCAGCAGAGGTCCGGACTCCTGGGCTTCTGGGCTTCTGGGCTTCTTCTCTTCTCTTCTCTTCTCTTCTCTTCTCTTCTCCAGATGTTGACACGACGCTCTCTCCGGCTGGACTGCTCTCCGAGGGCTGCGTTGTGACTTATATAGGCGGAGACCCCGCCCCCTTTTGATGTCACAGTCCCTGGGCATGCTGGGACTGTGACGTTTTAGGGGGCGTGGTCAACATCACCCAGTGATGAGGGCATGCGGCCTGGTACGGTTCGGGGGGGGGGGGGGGGGACGCTCGCTCGTCCCCACCCCCTTTCCTGACCGGCCAGGCTGCGTGCTCGGATCGGGGTCTGGTATGGATTTTAGGGGGGACCCCACGCCGTTTTTTCGGCATAGGGGGTTCCCTTTATAATCCATACCAGACCTAAGGGCCTGGTATGCCCCGCGCTCGCCGCAATAGGAAAATGTGTTTTTCCTATTGCAGCGAGCGCGAGATGCAATACCCTGCCCTCGTGTCGTATCTGGTCCGTCGGACCAGCATACACACGAGCGGGCTTTCCGTCGGACCAGCACACACACGAGCGGACTTTCCGCCCGAAACTGAGTCCGGCGGAAAGATTTAAAACTTTTTTCAAATCTAGGTCCGGCGGGCTTTTGGGAAAAAGTCCGCCGGAAAAGTCCGCCGGCGCCTACACACGGGCGGATTGTCCGGCACACTCTGGTCCGCCGGACCAAGTATGCCGGAAAGTCCGACCGTGTGTACGCGGCATAATTGTCATGAAAAGTGTTTGGGGACCTGGGTCCTGCCCCAGGGGACATGTATCAATGCAAAAAAAAAGTTTTAAAAAGGACGTTTTTTTCGGGAGCAGTGATTTTTTTAATGTTTAAAGTGAAACAATAAAAATTAAATATTCCTTTAACCACCTCAATACAGGGCACTTTCACCCCCTTCCTGCCCAAGCCATTTTTCAGTTTTCAGCGCTGTCGCACTTTGAATGACAATTGCGCGGTCATGTTATACTGCACCCTAATGAAATTTATATAATTTTTTTCCCCACAAATAGAGCTTTCTTTTAGTGGTATTTGATCACCTCTGCGGTTTTTATTGATTGCACTATAAACAAAAGAAGAGGGACAAGTTTTAAAAAACACAATATTTTTTACTTTTTGCTATAATAAATATCCGATTTTTTTTTAACAAATTTTTTCCTCAGTTTAGGCCGATATGTATTCTTCTACATATTTTTGGTAAAAAAAAAAAATCGCGATAAGCGTATATTGATTGGTTTGCGCAAAAGTTATAGCGTCTACAAAATAGGGGATAGATTTATAGCATTTTTATTTATTTATTACTAGTAATGGCGGCGATCTGCGATTTTTATTGTGACTGCGATATTGCAGCGGACATATCGGACACTTTTGACACATTTTTGGGGCCATTCACATTTATACATCGATCCGTGCTATAAAAATGCATTGATTACTGTGTAAATGTGACTGGCAGGGAAGGGGTTAACACTAGGGGGCGATCGAGGGGTTAATGTATGACCTAGGGAGGTGATTCTAACTGTGGGGGGAGGGGGCTGACTGGGGGAGGTGACCGATCGGTGTCCCTATGTACAAGGGACACACCATCAGTCTCCTCTCCTCTCAGACAGGACGTGGATCTGTGTTTACATGCACAGATCCACGGTCCTGCTCTGTTACCCGGCAATCGTGGGTGCCCGGCAGACATCGCGGCCGCCGGGCACGCGCACCGGGTCCTGAGCGACGCACCGGGCACGCGCACACGCCCCCTAGTGGCTCAGGAGGGTGATCACGTCATATGACGTCCGCCCAGAACAAGAGAAGCCTCGTCCCGCCGTCATATGACGGTGGGCGGTGGCTTAGTGGTTAAATATTGTGCCTGGGGGGTGTCTATAGTATGCCTGCAAAGTGGCACATTTTTCCCGTGTTTAGAACAGTACCACAGCAAAATGACATTTCTAAAGGAAAAATTGTCATTTAAAACTAATCGCGGCTGCATGGGATCCCCCCTCAGTCCATTACCAGGCATTTTGGGTCTGGTATGAATATTAAGGGGAACCCAGAACCAAAATGTAAAAAAAAATTGCGTGGGGCCCCCCTAAAATCCATACCAGGCCCTTCAGGTCTCATTTTCAATTAGTTTTATCTATATTGCCAAGACCCTACAATTCATTACAGCCGCGATCAGTTTTAAATTAAATTTTTCCTTTAGAAATGTAATTTTGCTTTGGTATTGTTCTAAACACGAGAAAAATACGCCACTTTGCAGGCATACTATAGACACCCCCCAGGTACGATATTTAAAAGAATATTTCATTTTTATTGTTTCACTTTAAGCATTAAAAAAAATCACTGCTCCCAAAAAAACGGCCGTTTTTTAAAAAAATTTTTACATTGATACATGTCCCCTGGAGCAGGACCCGGGTTACAAAAAACTCTTTATGACAATAACTTGCATATAAGCCTTTAAAATTAGCACTTTTGATTTTTCATGTTAGTGTCCTATAGACTTTAACAGTGTTCTGGCGGCTTTCGAATTTGCCGCGAACACTGCATACTGTTCACTGTTCGGCGAACAGGTGAACACCTGATGTTCGAGTCCAACGTAACTCATCCCTACTTGTCACCATCACCTGCCACTCAGATGCAGCTTGTCAGGGTTCCCTGCCACCCAGATGGAGCATGTCACTACTTACACTACATCTGGCAGCCTCTCCCCAGCGGCGTCCAAGATGACGTTATCTATCTCTCTGCTCACCCAGGGATGCAGCTCTGTCAAGAGCAGCCTTCGCAGCCCTGCTGCAGGGGCGGTACAGCGCACCTGCCGCACCGCTGACAGTGATTAGCAGAGACTGCCGCAAGCGCCGCGTGGGGACAGGGGGGAGGAGGTGTGACCAATATCGGTAATATCAGTAAAATCGGTAATATCAGTAAGTTTCTGACCGATACCGATTATTTGAAAAATGTGAATATCGGCCCCAAATAACCAGCCGCTCTGATAATCGGTCAACCCCTAGGCAAAAACGCTCTCAATGGTGTAGTTACAGACCAAAAGGGAGCACATAAGACATGTTCATTGCTAGGTCTTACATACAATTTAATCTGTCTCTGTGTATTTTACCTTACCAGAAGAACCATGGGCTTTTTCCATGTGGTTAGTCCTATAATCCCTGACAAAATAACCTGCAATACAAATAATATTTGCAGTTAGGATCAGCACTGGGCAAAGCTTGAAAAATATTAATTTAAAAGGTCATTCCACAAACAAAAATTTTGGTATGAGAAGATCCACCTGCATTTCCTGTCTTAGAGACGCTTAAAGAAGTATGGGAATTTACCCCTTAGACAGTTGTCACCAGAACTAGTGCTCCTATCAGCAGATTCCCCCTCACCACTTATTCTGGTAACAACTGTAACATTTAGAATTTTCTATATTTGTATAGTGAAATATCTGCGCTACCCCTGAACTTTGTGAAATGACAAAAAATTGGCAAAAAATTTAATTCTATTATTAAAAAAATGACAAAAAATAGAAAATGACAAAGAATGGTGCTGCGACTTAAATAGTCTGAATATTCAGCTCATAGAATTGTGGAGTGTGCAACCAAAAACATTGATATGTATAAAAAAGATATAAAAGCATAAATGAAAATATTAAAGTCCACACGGTGCTCCCATAGGTGAAACCGTGATGTCGGACACTCTGACAAAACATTTGGTGCTTCTGTTCAGAAGATATAACAAACAGCGCCGCTTACCAGATTGGATGGATCTAAAGTTATAGAGATCAAAATCGCTCATCCAGGGATCACTCAGCTTAGGAATACAGAAGCACCAAGTGTTTTTTCCGAGTGTCCGACATCATGGAGCACTGTGTGGACTTTAATATTTTCATTTATGCTTTTATATCATTTGTATATCATTTTTGCACATATCAATGTTTTTGGTTGTGCACTTTCACTTTATTCAGAATTATCTATATGCCTTTCTTTGTGATAATGATCCCCAAGACAAATAGGGAGGGTGCATCTACCAAGACAGGACACAGATAGCAATAAAAACATGATAATAGTTCTAATCCAACCTTCTTCTTATTAAAACTAAAAAATGGCCCTGTTTCACTAGTTTACCTATCAATTCAAATCCTCCCAGGTATGTCATATCTAGGGCCAGATTTCAGTTAGGTGCCCTAAAAGGCTACTTTTCATATTGCGAGCTTCATGACTACAGCCACACAATTCTATATATAACTAAGTGCATGTGATAAAATATCAGCTTTCTATTATCACTGAAGAAATGGGATCAGGCCTAATTCTCCTTCGCACTCCACATAGGCTGGTGAAGAGTAAGAACTGCTGCTGGGTTTTTTATTGCAATATGTGTATCTACAGGAGAGGAAGTGTAGCGAAATCTCCCAAATGGGACACAATAGGCAAAAAATAACCAGACAGTTCAACACCTCCCTGCTCTTTCGGAAATCAAAAATAAAACATTTTGACTTAAAGCTTACAATTTTTCTGTAGACCCTGCTTTAGATCTACCAACAACAACAGTTAGGTCCATATATATTTGGACACAGGCACAATTTTAGTTTTTTTCAGGTATTTACCAAAATATATTCAAGCTTTTGTTATATAATGGTTGTGGGCTGAAAGTGCAAACATTTTAGGTTTAATGTGAGGGTATGTACATGCAAATCTGAGGAAAGGTTTAGGAATTAAGCTCTTAAAGTGGAGTTCCACCCAGAAATGGAACTAATGCTGATCGGGTTCCTCCACCCCTCTGGTGTCACATTTGGCACCTTAGTTGTGGGATCAAAGGCCTCAGTATAATAGAATACATACACATATAAAATCGCATGAGTTGGAGTATATAAAACGCATAGGTAAAGGTGGTGTCTAGAAATTGGGGGGAGGGGTGGTTAGTGATAGAAGTATAAACAATATATATAAAATGGTCCAAACAAGTGATGAATATAAACAATAAAACATTGACTAAAATTCATTCAGTCCAATAATGTCCAATATGTTAAAGTGCTGGTGCTCTCGTGCCTTAAGTAAACTGAAATAATGCAATGTGCTATAGACCAATAAATAAATAGAACAAAATTGCACGAGAAGAATATATCACATGAAAAATGAGAAAGGCATAATCGCCAAAATCTTCGTGTTGCTGCAAGTGCAAAAATGAAAGTTCAGTGTGGGTAATCCAGTGAGTAGACAAAATACTTGCTAGTGTCCAAAAAAAAAAAAAAATTATATCAAGTGTCCAAAACAAAAACAAAGGTCAACTCAGGGCAAATCTAATCAATGGTGCACAAAAAAAGTGCTCAAACTCAGCAATATATAACAGTGAGGTGATGCTATGCAGACAAAACACTCTGTGTCTTCTTCATGCAGCATGCGCTAGTGTAGGTAATGGCCCCTTACCTAGCGGTGCTAGGTCAACCGCATATATGTTGTATAATCGCAAGGTCCTGGGTCTCTACTGCGTCCCTATGTTCCCGCTTGCCGACTCTACAGGATCCTAATTGCTGGCTGGATGTATCTAGTTATGGTCCTGGAATAGTGCGGTTCCTAGCTTCTCCACATCTCATCTCAAGTATATAAAACATAGGACAAGGTACCCAGATAGTGAAGTATGTATTGTAAGGGTCACTTTATTCATATACACATATGGAAAGAGTACTCACATTGAGCAGTTAGTATCACAGCGTTGTATCCAACGAGCGGCGAGCTCGTAATGCATTCAGCAGAGAAGGAAACGAAACAAGCCTATTCCGTCCCTACGCGTGACGTCACCGATCACGTGACTTCTTCACTTGATATATATATAAGTATAAGTATATATACTTGAGATGAGATGTGGAGAAGCTAGAAACCGCACTATTCCAGGACCATAACTAGATACATCCAGCCAGCAATTAGGATCCTGTAGAGTCGGCAAGCGGGAACATAGGGACGCAGTAGAGACCCAGGACCTTGCGATTATACAACATATATGCGGTTGACCTAGCACCGCTAGGTAAGGGGCCATTACCTACACTAGCGCATGCTGCATGAAGAAGACACAGAGTGTTTTGTCTGCATAGCATCACCTCACTGTTATATATTGCTGAGTTTGAGCACTTTTTTTGTGCACCATTGATTAGATTTGCCCTGAGTTGCACTTTGTTTTTGTTTTGGACACTTGATATAATTTTTTTTTTTTTTTTTTTTTTTTTTTTGGACACTAGCAAGTATTTTGTCTACTCACTGGATTACCCACACTGAACTTTCATTTTTGCACTTGCAGCAACACGAAGATTTTGGCGATTATGCCTTTCTCATTTTTCATGTGATATATTCTTCTCGTGCAATTTTGTTCTATTTATTTATTGGTCTATAGCACATTGCATTATTTCAGTTTACTTAAGGCACGAGAGCACCAGCACTTTAACATATTGGACATTATTGGACTGAATGAATTTTAGTCAATGTTTTATTGTTTATATTCATCACTTGTTTGGACCATTTTATATATATTGTTTATACTTCTATCACTAACCACCCCTCCCCCCAATTTCTAGACACCACCTTTACCTATGCGTTTTATATACTCCAACTCATGCGATTTTATATGTGTATGTATTCTATTATACTGAGGCCTTTGATCCCACAACTAATGAGTATAGACCCTCTGGTTAGCGCAGCACCCCTCCCTTTCTCTTTTTAATTTTCTTTCCAGGCTTATGTTTGGGCCCTGATTTTGGTGCATGCAGCTGTCCGAGTGTAGATGGTTCATATACCTCTTGAATTGCAGTTAGAAGTCTACACGATTACTACACTTTTTTCCAAATTGGTAGCGCAGGAATAGCTCCCGTTTTTACATTTGGCACCTTGCAGGGGGGAGGGGGGGAGCAGATAGCGAAAGATCGCCGCAGTATCCGTGGCAATCTATGCCATGTCCAGCCCCTCTTCCATCCCCCGCCCCCCGCTGTCTTCTGGGAGACACACAGGTGCCAGAAGACAGCAGGGACCACTCAGAATGTGCGGCGCAACTCGCGCATGCGCAGTAGGAAATCAGGCTGTGAAGCCGTAAGGCTTCACTTCCTGATTCCCTTACTGAAGATGCTGGTGCCTCCATCTGGAGCCGAGGAACGGGTCGTCTTCAGGTGAGGACATCGCAGGCGCCCTGGACAGGTAACTGTCCTTATTTTAAAAGTCAGCAGCTGCAGTATTTGTGTGGTAAGTGTGGTATTTGCATTTGAAATCTATTGCTGTGAACCTACATAATGCGTTCAAAAAGCGAAACAAATCCATCAGAGAGATAGCAGCAATATTAGGAGTGGCCAAATCAACAGTTTGGTACATTCTGAGGAAAGAAGAACGCACTGGTGAGCTCAGCAACATAAAAAAGCCCTGGACGTCCACAGAAGACAACAGTGGTGGATGATCACAGGATCCCCTCTATGGTAAAGAAAAACCCATTCACAACATCCAGACAAGTGAAGGACACTCTTCAGGAGGTGGGCGTATTATTGTCAAAGTCTACAATCAAGAGAAGACCTCACGAGAGCAAATACAGAGGGTTCACCACAAGCTACAAACCATTCATAAGCTTGAAGAATAGAAAAGCCAGATTAGACTTTGCCAAAAAAAACATCTAAAAAAGCCAGACCAGTTCTGGAAAAGCATTCTTTGGACAGGTGAAACTAAGATTAATCTGTACCAGAATGACGGGCAGAAAAAAGTGTGGAGAAGGCTTGAAACAGCTCATCCAAAGTACACAATGTCATCTGTAAAACATGGTGGAGGCAGTGTGATGGCATGGGCATGCATGGCTTCAGTGGCACTGGGTCATTGGTGTTTATTGATCATGTGACAGAATACAGAAGCAGCCGGATGAATTCTGCAGTGTTTAGATATACTGTCAGCTCAGATTCAGCCAAATGCAGCAAAGTTGATTGGATGGTGCTTCACAGTACAGATGGACAATTATCCAAAACACACTGCAAAAGCAACCCAGGAGCTTTTGAAGGAAATAAAGTGGAATATTCTGCAATGGCCGAGTCAATCACTTGATCTTAACTCAATTGAGCATGCATTTCACTTGCTGAGGGCAGAAAGACCCACTCACCCTATGGACCATAGGGTGAGTACATGGATTGAAAACTGGCTACAAGGGCGAGTTCAGAGGGTGGTGATAAATGAGGAATACTTGGAATGGTCAGGGGTGGGAAGTGGGGTCCCCCAGGGTTCTGTGCTGGGACCAATACTGTTTAATTTTTTCATAAACGACATGGAGGATGGGGTAAACAGTTCAATCTCTGTATTTGCGGACTACGCTAAGCTAAGAAGGGCAATAACTTCTCCGCAGGATGTGGAAACCTTGCAAGAAGATCTGAACAAATTAATTGGGTGGGCAACTACATGGCAAATGAGGTTCAATGTAGAAAAATGTAAAATAATGCATTTGGGTGGCAAAAATATGAGTCTACTAACTAGAGGGTGAACCTAGAGGGTGAACCTCTGGGGGAATCTAGGATGAAAAGGACCTGGGGGTCCTAGTGGATGATAGGCTCAGCAATGGCATGCAATGCCAAGCTGCTGCTAACAAAGCAAACAGAATATTGGCATGCATTAAAAGGGGGATCAACTGCAGAGATAAAGCGATAATTCTCCCACTCTACAAGACTCTGGTCCGGCCGCACCTAGAGTATGCTGTCCAGTTCTGGGCACCAGTCTTCAGGAAGGATGTACTGGAAATGGAGCGAGTACAAAGAAGGGCAACAAAGCTAATAAAGGGTCTGGAGGATATTAGTTATGAAGAAAGGTTGTGAGCGCTGAACTTATTCTCTCTGGAGAAGATACGCTTGAGAGGGGATATGATTTCAATTTGCAAATACCGTACTGGTGACCCCACAATAGGGATACAACTTTTTCGTGGAAGGGAGTTTAATAAGACACGTGGCCACTCACTAAAATTAGAAGAAAAGAGGTTTAATCTTAAACTGCGTAGAGGGTTCTTTACTGTAAGAGCGGCAAGGATGTGGAATTCCCTTCCACATGCGGTGGTCACAGCGGGGGGGGGGCATCGATAGTTTCAAAAAACTTAGATTAGATTAGATAAGTACCTGAACGACTGCAACATACAGGGATATACAATGTAATACTGAGATATAATCACACACATAGGTTGGACTTGATGGACTTATGTAACTATGTAACTATGTAACAAACAAAAAACAACTGAAGACAGCTGCAGTTAGAGCCTGGCAAAGTATAAGAAAGTAGGAAACCCAGTCTTTGGTAATATCCATGGGTTCCAGACTTCAGGCAGTCATTGCCAGTAAAGGATTCTCAACAAAATATTAAAAATGAACATTTTATTTATGATTATATTCATTTGTGCAGTTACATTTGAGCCCCTAAAAATGGGGGGACTGTGTATAAAAATGGTTGCAGTTCCTAAAATTTGTACTTGATATTTATGTTCAACCCCTTGAATTAACCACTTCAGCTCCGGATAGTTTTACCCATTTTCTGACCAGGCCATTTTCTGCGATACGACACTGTTACTTTAATTGACAATTGCATAGTCGTGCGACGTTGTACCCAAATAAAATTTATGTCCTTTTTTCCCACAAATAGAGCTTTCTTTTGGTGGTATTTGATCACCTCTGTGCTTTTTATTTGTTGTGCTATAAACAAACAAAAATGACAATTTTGAATAAAAAACAATATTTTTTACTTTCTGCTATAAAACATTCCTAATAAAAAAATTTTAAAAATCGAATTTCTTCATCAATTTAGGCCAATATATATTTTGCTACATGTTTTTGGTAAAAAAAAATCCCAATAAGAGTATATTGATTGGTTTGCGCAAAAGTTATCGTGTCTACAAACTATGGGATCATTTTATGGCATTTTTATTTTTATTTTTACAAATAATGGCGGTGATCAGCGATTTTCTGTGGGACTGCGACATTGCGGCGGACAAATTGGACACTAAGTGACACTTTTTGAGGAGCAGTGGCACTAATTGGACATCGGTGCTAAAAAGAAATGCACTGTCACAGTGTAAACGACACTGGCAGGGAAGGGGTTAACACCAGGGGCGATCAAGGGGTTAAATGTGTGCCTGGGAGGTGCTTTCTAACTGTGGGGGGAGTGGATACACAGGAGGAACAGAGAAAATGTGTTTCAGCTACAAAATCTCTTTTTTGCTCCCTTACAGATCAGCTGTTTGCCTTGTTTACATAGGCAAACCGCTGCTCCTTCTCTTCACAGAATGATCAACAGGCGGGGGTGGCCATCATGGCTGCCAGACACACCGATTGGCTCCCGCTGTGTCCAATCACGCGCGCGCCCCCTATACTACATGCATGAAATCGTACGTGATTTTGCGTAGCTGGACCACCCTGCTGCAGTATATATGCGGTGGGCAGTCCGGAATCGGTTAAAGCTGAAAGTCTGCACTTCAAATTCATTTGAAACAGAGTCAAAAGTATGAAAATTGTGCCTGTGTCCAAATATATATGGACCTAACTGTATGTCAGAGGTGTCAAAGTTAATTACAATGGGGAGCCGCATCAGCATTATGGTTGCCCTCAAAGCCCGGGTGTATCTGTCAGACTATATAAATGTATCTACACATTGCGGCTACACAGAGAAAATCAGGATCTGGAGGAGGAGTTCTGTCCTCCTCTCTGCTTCTGATTGCTGAAACAATGTGGGGGCAGAGACAAGGGGGGGTCAGCAGTTGCAGGAGAGGTGTGAGGACCACATGAAATGACCTGGTGGGCCAGATTCAGCTTAAGTTTTCCTAGTATATAGTTTTTCGCAATCTAAAATTGATTTTACAGTCAGATTGTAATGTGTGTGTGATGACCTTTAATCTGGCCATAGGCTGATTAAATATGTCGGTTTCCGCAGGGACTGGACGCTTAGTATGTGGTCAACTCCACTCGAGAGAAGTCAAGTACAATATCCCAGCAGGGCAAGGTGTTTCCTACATCCACCTTGTTTGTAAATGGAGGAACCTGCTCATTTTTTTTCATTAAGCCCACTGGCTAAACTAAAGAAAACTAATAGTGTATAGCCTGCTTAAGATGGACTGTAATGCAGACCTTCATAACAGCCTTAGCAGCCTATACTTACCTTCCTTTTACTCACCTGCTGCTCTAGTGATCAGCTGCCAGTGAAAGGAAAGTAAGTACTGTGTAAGTTATGAGTCACTTGAATAGTAGCTTATACAGGCTATGGACTCCCTGTGACTCCCTGTGACTGCGCTGACTGGATCACTGTCACATGCTCCAACATACCGGGAAGTACTGGCTATTTACTTTGGTTTCAAGCTCTAAGAAGTTGGGAAGCAACAAAAAGGCAAGTATGGGTTAATAGCCAAGTCCATCTTTTGCAAAAAAAAATTAAAAAATGCACCTATATGTACAGCAAAAAAAATGTGCATTTATTATTTTTTTGCAAATCAACCTGAAACGCATTGCAACTGTAAGGCTGGGTTCACACTTGAGAATGCAGCGACTCACAGCCGGAGTCTGGGACGTCTCCATTCACTGTTTCAGGTCCGATTTCAGCCTGAATTTTGGGCTGAATTTGGACCTTAAAGAAACCAAAAGACGCACAGGACCCCTGTACAATTCGCACCGGAGCCGCTGCAGAGATGTGTCAACCGGCTCCATAAAGAACGGGTCACAATCTCCTGCTATGCAAATTGGATGCAGGGAAACCTGCATCCAATATGCAATAGCGCGAACCCAGCCTAAGACTCAAAGCTGACAGTTGCCGGTGAGGGGGTGTGGGGGCAGTGTCAGTGTTGCACGATATTGGGGGGGGGGGGAGTCCACTTGCAACCATGTTTCACCCTAAAGCCCGCCATACATGGATCAAAATTCAGCCGGTTCAGCAAAGATCGACCAAGAGTCGATCCATCTCTCAAGTCGATCAACTTGGGTACAACCAGCCTGTTGGATTCTTTTATATGTGATTATTGTTGGTGGCTATAGCAGCTAGCAGTAATCATTGTGTTCTGCCAGTCAAGAAGGCTCCATGTGCCCCCCACCAGCAGGACACAAAAGCTCTGCGGGTGGTGGAAGGAAAGCAAATTGCTCAATTCCCCCATCAAAACTGATTGTAACATGATCTAAAAGGTAGAGTTAGCCTTTAAAGTATACAAACTGCCAATTCTTTTCAGTTTAGGACAGTGTAGGGAAGGATTAGAATTCCAGTAAGGTTTTTTTTATAACTGTCTGTGTCCCAATTGGGTAGATTTACCAGCTCTATTTGTCCTGGTTACCATTGTTACTGAGACAGAAATGAAGGGAAAATTCTAAATATTAGAGTTGGCACCAGAGCGATAGGATATCTTCCTATGGGGACATCTGTTCCAATAGGGATAACTCTCACATTGTAGAATTTCCTCTCATTTCCTGTGTCTCTTAACTGTAAATAGCAAAAAGTAAAGTGACAGGGGCTTTAAACCTTACCTACTCTATCAACAGCTAAAACAATTTAGCTCTTCAGTACATACACTTTTAGGCACAGCTGTTGCTTTGCCCTGATTGGAAAAAAACACAGGCTTGTTTTCCAGCAATGCTAATAGGTGACCAAACGTCTAAGAAATGATAGAGTGCAGTGTTGTCACAAATGATAATGCTATCAACTGAAGATAATGATGTCAAGTCAAAGGCATTATGGTGAACACAGCGATCTTTATCATCATTTGTAGAGATTGATACCATACTGAAGTAAACACTGCCCACCCTGCTGTCAGTACTGACTCTCCATTGCTCATAGTGATCAATGTGCTATGCTGACCTCATACTAACATTCACCATGGGCCTCTGACACCACCAATCAATAGGTACTCTCAGTGACCCCAACAACAAAACAAAAAAACAATGGGGAAAGTTAACCTGTAATCTAATTTTAACAATGACTCATGGGCATCAAAACCAAAAAAAAATCATGAGCTATTTTTTGTAATAAAAAGAAATGCTGAGAGGGTTCTTTTATGAATCAGCGGGATGATTGTCATTAAACATTTTCTGACTGACGCCAGAGAGGCTATGTACAGTCACCTGCCTTTTAGTAAACTCACTTGTGCCATGTGCCAGTATTCTATATTCTATGGATAGATAAGAAGGCAGATGTCTGAGTAGATAGACAGACAGATAGATGTATGGGTAGAGAGACAGACAGATAGATGTATAGATAGATAGACAGACAGATAGATAGCTAGATAGATGTATAGATAGATTTATGGGTAGATAGACAAACAGACAGATGTATAGATAAATGTATGGGTAAAGAAACAGACAGATAGATGTATAGATAGATGTATGGGTAGATAGACAAACAGACAGATGTATAGATAGATGTATGGGTAGATAGACAGACAGGCAGATAGATGTATGGGTAGATAGACAGATAGATGTATAGGTAAATAGACATACAGGCAGATAGATGTATGGACAGACAGGCAGATAGATGTATAGGTAGATAGACAGACAGGCAGATAGATGTATGGGTAGAAAGACGGACAGATAGATGTATGGGTAGATAGACAGACAGATAGATAGATGTATGGGTAGATAGACAGACAGACAGACAGATAGATGTATATATAGATGTATGGGTAGAGAGACAGACAGACAGATGTATGGGTAGATAGACAGACAGACAGATGTATAGATAGATGTATGGGTAGAAAGACAGACAGACAGATGTATAGATAGATGTATGGGTAGAAAGACAGACAAATAGATGTATGGATAGATAGACAGACAGATAGATGTATGGGTAGATAGACAGAAAGATGTATGAGTAGATAGACAGGCAGATAGATAGATGTATAGATAGATGTATAAGTAGATGTATGTGTAGATAGACAGACAGATAGATAGATGTATAGATAGATGTATGGGTAGATAGACAGACAGACAGACAGATCGATGTATGGGTAGAAATACAGACTGATAGGTGCATAGGTAGATAGACAGATAGATATATAGATAGATGTATGGGTAGATAAACAGACAGATAGATGTATGTATGGGTAGATGTATGAGTAGATAGATAGATAGATAGATAGATAGATAGATAGATAGATAGATAGATAGATAGATAGATAGATAGATAGATAGATAGATAGATATACAGTCAGGTCCATAAATATTGGGACATCGACACAATTCTAATCTTTGCATAACATTCCACTTCTTTCCACTTCTTTCCCTTAAAGAACTCTTTGGTTGCTTTCGCAGTATGCTTCCGGTCATTGTCCATCTGCACTGTGAAGCGCCGTCCAATGAGTTCTGAAGCATTTTGCTGAATATGAGCAGATAATGAGCAGATAATATTGCCCGAAACACTTCAGAATTCATCTTGCTGCTTTTGTCAGCAGTCACATCATCAATAAATACAAGAGAACCAGTTCCATTGGCAGCCATACATGCCCACGCCATGACACTACCACCACCATGCTTCACTGATGAGGTAGTATGCTTTCTATAATGAGCAGTTCCTTTCCTTCTCCATACTCTTCTCTTCCCATCACTCACAAGTTGATCTTGGTCTCATCTGTCCATAGGATGTTGTTCCAGAACTGTGAAGGCTTTTTTAGATGTTGTTTGGCAAACTCTAATCTGGCCTTCCTGTTTTTGAGGCTCATCAATGGTTTACATCTTGTGGTGAACCCTCTGTATTCACTCTGGTGAAGTCTTCTCTTGATTATTGACTTTGACACACATACACCTACCTCTTGGAGAGTGTTCTTGATCTGGTCAACTATTGTAAATGGTGTTTTCTTCACCAGGGAAAGAATTCTTCGGTCATCCACCACAGTTGTTTTCCGTGGTCTTCCGGGTCTTTTGGTGTTGCTGAGCTCACCGGTGCGTTCTTTCTTTTTAAGGATGTTCCAAACAGTTGATTTGGCCACACCTAATGTTTTTGCTATCTCTCTGATGGGTTTGTTTTGTTTTTTCAGCCTAATGATGGATCTCATATTGAGAGTTGACAGCAACAGATTCCAAATGCAAATAGCACACTTGAAATTAACTCTGGAACTTTTATCTGCTCCTTGTAAATGGGATAATGAGGAAATAACACACACCTGGCCATGGAACAGCTGAGCAGCCAATTGTCCCATTACTTTTGGTCCTTTAAAAAGTGGAAGGCACATATACAAACTGTTGTAATTCCTACACCGTTCACCTGATTTGGATGTAAATACCCTCAAATCAAAGCTGAAAGTCTGCAGTTAAAGCACATCTTGTTAGTTTCATTTCAAATCCATTGTGGTGGTGTATAGAGCCAAAAAGATTAGAATTGTATTGATGTCCCAATATTTATGGACCTGACTGTATGTATAGATAGATGTATGGGTAGAGAGACAGACAGATAGATGTATAGATAGATGTATGGGTTGATAGACAGACAGATAAATGTATAGATAGATGTATGGGTTGATAGACAGACAGACAGACAGATAAATGTATGAGTAGAGAGACAGACAGATAGCTGCATAGATAGATGCATGGGTTGATAGATAGGCAGACAGCCATCTGTCTGCCTATCTATCAACCCATACATCTATCTATACAGCTATCTGTCTGTCTATCTAGCAACCCATACATGTATAGTTAGATAGACAGACAGATAGATGTATGGGTTGATAGATAGACAAACAGATAGATGTATAGATAGATGTATGCGTAGATAAACAGACAGACAGATAGATGTATAGATAGATGTATGGGTAGATAGACAGACAGATAGATGTATAGATAGATGTATAGGTAGATAGACAGACAGATAGATGTATGGGTAGAAAGACAGAAAGACAGATCGATGCATGGGTATATAGACAGACAGATATTATTAGATAGGTAAATAGATAGATTAATGGATAGGGATCAGGTTTTTTTTTCTCAGAAAATAGGTGCAGGAACTCAACCATAACCCTTCAATCCCCCCCCCCCCTCTCCCCCATATACACCCTCCAAACCACATCAAATGTTGTGGTCAAATTTCACTTACAGTGGAAGGGTCTTGAAGGT
The DNA here is from genome assembly GCF_042186555.1 of Aquarana catesbeiana. Classification (NCBI taxonomy): domain Eukaryota; kingdom Metazoa; phylum Chordata; class Amphibia; order Anura; family Ranidae; genus Aquarana; species Aquarana catesbeiana. The sequence goes on from NC_133324.1 coordinate 396,919,234, forward strand.
GCATTAAATACCAGGAGTGCATTACGTACAGAGTGCATAGTTCAGGGTGCACTTCACCTTCTTCCACAGCTGCTTGCCTCTGCATCCCCTATTCACATCTCCCTCTTCAGCTCTGGTCTCTGCATGCAACCCCCTCTTCCACTACCCCCATCTTCCCCCTCCCTTGGAAGCTCCACTATCTTCCATATGTCTTACTTGTGTTGCTGTATTAAGTTAAAGCACCCAACCGGCTCTAGTACTACCTCCCCACACACTGTAGGCGGTGGCTCTGCCTCTATCACTTGCAGGGAGATCATCCAGTAGGGGTTTAGGAATCGGCACTGCACCCCGGGTACCTTCATATACCTTCTCCCCATCCTGCACTCTGTGGGAGATACTCAGAAGATCAGATCTGTGGGAGCAGTTGAGAGATAAGCTGTCACTGATAAACACAGAAGCCGGATTTCTGTGTTTACAAGTGATAGCGATGAGAAGGGAGCAGAAAGTGATAGCGATGAGAAGGGAACAGAAGGCCTGAGCCAGAGGTGGTGGAACTGAGTTCCACCAAGTTCCAGCTAAAAAAAAGCCTTGATAGGGATAGATAGATAGATAGATAGATAGATAGATAGATAGATAGATAGATAGACAGACAGACAGACAGACAGACAGACAGACAGACAGACAGACAGACAGACAGACAGACAGACAGATAGATAGATATATCAAATATATTAATAGATAGATAGGGATACATTTATATCAATAGATAAATAGATAGTGATATAGATAGATAGATAGATAGATAGATAGATAGATAGATAGATAGATAGATAGATAGATAGATAGATAGATAGATAGATAGATAGATAGATAGATAGATAGATAGATAGATAGATAGATAGATAGATAGATAAAATATATTAATAGATAGATAGATAGATAGATAGATAGATAGATAGATAGATAGATAGATAGATAGATAGATAGATAGATAGATAGATAGATAGATAGATAGATAGATAGATAGATAGATAAATAGATAGATAGATAGATAAAATATATTAATAGATAGATAGATAGATAGATAGATAGATAGATAGATAGATAGATAGATAGATAGATAGATAGATAGATAGATAGATAGATAGATAGATAGATAGATAGATAGATAAATAGATAGATAAAATATATTAATAGATAGATAGATAGATAGATAGATAGATAGATAGATAGATAGATAGATAGATAGATAGATAGATAGATAGATAGATAGATAGATAGATAGATAGATAGATAGATAGATAAAATATATTAATAGATAGATAGATAGATAGATAGATAGATAGATAGATAGATAGATAGATAGATAGATAGATAGATAGATAGATAGATAGATAGATAGATAGATATAGATGGGTAAATAGCTATTAATATATAGATATATAGATGGATATATAAATAGATGCATATAGATAGATACATTTTAATAGATATATAGAGATGGATAAATAGATATATATATAGAGAGAGATGGATAAATAACAGCTATTAATAGGTAGGTAAGAAGATAGATTTCTAGATAGAATGACCTCCTAGCTCCTCTGGATGGTTGTTCTATGTGACCCATGACAAGTGTCACTTGTTGTATAATTGCAGAAACCAGTGTAGTTTTCAGGTGACTGTATACAATGTAACAATGCGGGTCTCTGTAGCATGTACATTATGTGAGTGTGTTAGTTCTGTGTAGATGGTATGCTAGTCCTGAGCTGTCATGTCTGTGTGTGTCCTCGTGTGTGCGTCCTCATGTGTGTGTGTGTCCTCATGTGTGTGTGTCCTCGTGTGTATGTCCTCGTGTGTGTTTGTCCTCGTGTGTGTGTCCTCGTGTGTGTGTCCTCGTGTGTGTCCCCTCATGTGTGTGTGTGTCCTCATGTGTGTGTGTCCTCGTGTGTGTGTGTCCTCGTGTGTGTGTGTCCTCGTGTGTGTGTGTCCTCGTATGTGTGTGTGTCCTCATGTGTGCGTGTCCTCATGTGTGTGTCCCCTCACATCTGTGTGTGTCCCCTTATGTCTGTGTGTCCTCATGTCCCCTCACGTCTGTGTGTGTCCCCTCATGTCTGTGTGTCCCCTGTCTGTGTGTGTGTCCTCATGTCTGTGTGTTCCCTCACGTCTGTGTGTGTCCCCTCATGTCTGTGTGTGTCCCCTCATGTCTGTGTGCGTCCCCTCATGTCTGTGTGCGTCCCCTCATGTCTGTGTGCGTCCCCTCATGTCTGTGTGTGTCCCCTCATGTCTGTGTGTGTCCCCTCATGTCTGTGTGTCCTCATGTCTGTGTGTCCCCTCACGTCTATGTGTGTCCCCTCACGTCTGTGTGTGTCCCCTCACGTCTGTGTGTGTCCCCTCACGTCTGTGTGTGTTCTCTCACGTCTGTGTGTGTTCCCTCACGTCTGTGTGTGTCCCCTCATGTGTGTGTGTCCCCTCATGTCTGTATGTCCCCTCACGTCTGAGTGTGTCCCCTCATGTCTGTGTGTTCCCTCACGTCTGTGTGTGTGTCCTCATGTTTGTGTGTCCTCATGTCTGTGTGTGTCCCCTCATGTCTGTGTGTGTCCCCTCATGTCTGTGTGTCCTCATGTCTGTGTGTCCTCATGTCTGTGTGTCCCCTCACGTCTGTGTGTCCTCATGTCTGTGTGTGTCCCTTCATGTCTGTGTGTCCTCATGTCTGTGTGTCCTCATGTCTGTGTGTGTCCCCTCACGTCTGTGTGTCCTCATGTCTGTATGTCCCCTCACGTCTGTGTGTGTTCTCATGTCTGTGTGTCCTCATGTCTGTGTGTGTCCCCTCATGTCTGTGTGTCCTCATGTCTGTGTGTGTCCCCTCACGTCTGTGTGTCCTCATGTCTGTATGTCCCCTCACGTCTGTGTGTGTTCTCATGTCTGTGTGTCCTCATGTCTGTGTGTGTCCCCTCACGTCTGTGTGTCCTCATGTCTGTGTGTGTCCCTTCATGTCTGTGTGTCCTCATGTCTGTGTGTGTCCCCTCACGTCTGTGTGTCCTCATGTCTGTGTGTGTCCTCATGTCTGTGTGTGTCCCCTTATGTCTGTGTGTCCTCATGTCTGTGTGTGTCCCCTTATGTCTGTGTGTCCTCATGTCTGTGTGTGTCCCCTTATGTCTGTGTGTCCTCATGTCTGTGTGTGTCCCCTCATGTCTGTGTGTCCTCATGTCTGTGTGTGTCCCTTCATGTCTGTGTGTCCTCATGTCTGTGTGTCCTCATGTCTGTGTGTCCTTATGTCTGTGTGTGTCCCTTTATGTCTGTGTGTCCTCATGTCTGTGTGAGTCCCCTCACATCTGTGTATCCTCATGTCTGTGTGTCCTCATGTCTGTGTGTCCTCATGTCTGTGTATCCTCATGTCTGTGTGTCCTCATGTCTGTGTGTCCTCATGTCTGTGTGTCCTCATGTCTGTGTGTCCTCATGTCTGTGTATCCTCATGTCTGTGTGTCCTCATGTCTGTGTGTCCTCATGTCTGTGTGTGTCCCCTCATGTCTGTGTGTCCTCATGTCTGTGTGTGTCCCCTCATATCTGTGTGTCCTCATGTCTGTGTGTGTCCCCTCATGTCTGTGTGTCCTCATGTCTGTGTGTGTCCCCTCATGTCTGTGTGTCCTCATGTCTGTGTGTCCTCATGTCTGTGTGTGTCCCCTCGTATCTGTGTGTCCTCATGTCTGTGTGTCCCCTCATGTCTGTGTGTGTCCCCTCATATCTGTGTGTCCTAATGTCTGTGTGTCCCCTCATATCTGTGTGTCCTCATGTCTGTGTGTGTCCCCTCATGTCTGTGTGTCCTCATGTCTGTGTGTGTCCCCTCATGTCTGTGTGTCCTCATGTCTGTGTGTCCTCATGTCTGTGTGTGTCCCCTCATGTCTGTGTGTCCTCATGTCTGTGTGTCCTCATGTCTGTGTGTCCCCTCACGTCTGTGTGTGTTCTCATGTCTGTCCTCACATCTGTGTGTGTTCTCATGTCTGTCCTCACGTCTGTGTATGTTCTCATGTCTGTCCTCACGTCTGTGTGTGTTCTCATGTCTGTCCTCAAGTCTGTGTGTGTCCCCAGCTCACCATGAAAAGTTGATTCCAACAAGTGGAGAGATGACCCCAAAGGCCCATAGAGGAAAGGTTGTGTATGTGAGATGAAGGTAGGACTACTTACCGACGAGCCAGCCCAGAAAGGACACGAGCTCCTGATCTGGGGGTTCTTGCTGAGTGACAGGGCCCCAAAACTGAGGGCCACAGTGCAGCAGCCCAGGATGAGCTGTAACAAGCCGAGGGAGAGCAGAGGTCTGCCGGGCAGAGTGAGTCCAGAAGCCGCTCGGCGCCTACTGCTGATAGGAGGAGGGGGACACAGCCCTAGGGAGGCTGAACATCGAGGGGGTTGTAGTACCCCCCGGGCCCTCCGTGTCCGGTGCTGAGAGGGCTCCCCGCCCGGGGAAGAACTACAGGCTGCATTACCCATGGAAGACGAGAGCCCGGCCATGGGACAACAAGAGCCAGGAAGCAGCACTGGCAGAGACATCATTGGGAAGGGGAGGGTAGCAGTGCTGGAAGAGGGGGGAGGCTGGAAACCTGATCAGACACAACACAGCCCAGCTAATACCGTCTTGTCATATGGGCCAGCCATAGCATGCTCTCCAGCCATAGCATGCTCTCCTCCCTGGAAGCCTTCTTCTTCTTCTTCTTCTTCTTCTTCTCCTCCTCCTCCTCACACCCCTTCTCTTCTTCTTCCCTGCACACCACAGTCCGACATGGAAGTTCCAAAATAACTCCAGTGATTATTAGGAGGGGGGTGGGGAGTGCCTGGCACTCATACTTGGCATGTGTACACACAGGGCTCTACATCAACTTCTCTCTGGAGGCTCAACACCTCTTTTCTGACCTATTCCCTCTCCTATGGAGGACCATTCCTGGAATACTACTGGACTTCTGTCCCAAATCCAGGACTAGTCCAAGGAAAGCCTTTCCCTTCTTTTCACGAAAAGCTAAACTTTGTTTTTTATTTTGTTTTTGTTTTTTTCATTTTGTATATGGTAAAGGAGTGTTATAACCCCTGCACGTTTTATTTTTGCCATCTGTGAGATTTCTCTTCACTTCCTGTCCTATAGCCACAACAGGAAGTGAGAGAATATCCCTCCAAAATAAGGGAATCTCCTGTTTTCACAGGGTCACTAGAACTACCGTCCCCATTGGAAGATATCCCCACAATTCCTGTTCTCGGGACAACTTTTTATTATTATTATTCTTATTATTATACAGGATTTATATAGCGCCAACAGTTTGCGCAGCGCTTTACAACATGAGGGCAGACAGTACACTTACAATACAAATCAATACAGGAGGGATAAGAGGGCCCTGCTCGTCAGAGCTTACAGTCTAGAAATTTTCTTTTACATTTGGTGATAATGATCGAGAGGGTGAATCTCCCTAACGGGGACACAGACCTCTACACTCTATCTAAAATAAAACAAATAAAAAACTTTGGCCTTTAGTTAGCCTTTAAATCGATTGTAAACCTTTGTGTTTTATTTTTTTAAAACAACAAACATGTCATACTTACCTCCACTGCGCAGCTCGTTTTGCACAGAGTGGCCCCGATCCTCCTCTTCTTGGGTCCCTCAGCGGCTCTGGCGGCTCCTCCCCACATCACATAACCCCCTAGGAGAAGCGCTCTCCCAGGGGGTTACCATGCGGGTGTGCCCCTGAGTCCAGCATTTACGTCCATAGACACGAATGCTGGACTCGGCCCCGCCCCCTGGCGCCGGCATCATTGGATTTGATTGACAGCAGTGGGAGCCAATGGCTGCGCTGCTATCAATCTATCCAATCAAGAGCCTGGACTCCGTGCAGAGAGGGACAGCGCGTCTCCACCGAGGGAATAAAGGGGCTCAGGTAAGTAAAACGGGGGGGGGGGGGGGTCACTGCCAGAAGTTTTTTCACCTTAATGCATAGGATGCATTAAGGTGAAATAACACCAGGGTTTACAACCCCTTTAACTTCTTGCCAACCACAGAACACACATATGTGGCAGCAAGGAACATGGGCTTTAACACCCAGCTGCCACACATAAGCATCTAAAACTTAAAAAACAAAGTTTGGCATTTAATTTATTTCAGGTACTTATATAGCGCAGTCAATTTACGCAGCACTTTACATATACATTGTACATTCACATCAGTCCCTGCCCTCAAGGAGCTTACAACCTAAGGTCCCTAACTCACATTCATACATATACTAGGGACAATTTGGACAGGGTCCAATTAACCTACCAGCATGTCTTTAGAGTGTGGGAGGACACCGGAGTGCCAGGAGGAAACCCACGCAGGCACAGGGAGAACATGCCAGACAGATAGTGTTGTGGTTGGGATTCGAACCAGCAACTTTTTTTGCTGCTAGGTGAAAGTGCTATCCACTACACAACTGTGCTGCCCATGTTAGTCTTTAACTTCTTGCCAACAATATAACACACATATGCAAAAGCAAGGAAATTGGCTTTAACACCCATTTGCCACACATAAGCATCCATCGCCGCATGATGTCATGAACATGTAAGGCAGGTGCAGGGTTACCCTCTGTCCAGTAGGTGGTACTGTGCCTTTATACAGATGGAGTGGAGAGGGAAAATGTCCCCTCATGGACTCCATCAGCGTTTTAGAAGAACCAGCTGTCTGATTGGACGCTACAACCTCAGGTGACCTTCACTGGTCATCTTGATGTGGGACCTTATAAAATAGGTATGTCAGGTACAGAGACCCCATTTGTTAGGGAGAGTGCATAGCATAGAGAATGGTTCCTGGCAAGTAGGGTCAGAATAGGGACAACATTGGCCTTGAGGAATCCAGATCAGGAACGCAGAGCTTAGGCTTATCTCAGCACCAGTATTATGCAGTCCATACATGGAGCAAATCCCTCCTGCCAAGTCATTGTATTCTTCCGGTGGGGGAAGCCATCTCCGCCGGGAGAAGACAGTGATTATTGCTAGTGGCTATACCAGACGCTAGCCATGATCGCATGTAAAATCCATCGGGCTGGTTGTACCTCCAAGTCACAGTTTCATCAACCATAAGCCCTCATTCACACGAGGCGGACTCCGTTTCCACGGAGCCCGCCTCGGTCCGCCGGCTCTGCGGGAGATCAGTCCGTTGATCTCCGCTGAGCCGGCGAATGACAGGTCCCTCTCTGCTCACTGAGTGGGGAGGAGCTTGTCAGGTGCAGCTGCTGCCTGTGGAGGGATCGGATGAAAACGGACAGCTTGTCCGTTTTCATCAGATCTCACCCGATCCGATCCGCCAGCGACGGACCTGGACGTAGGGCCATCCATCTGCTTTTAGCGGATCGGACCGGGTCGGATGTCAGCGGACATGTCTCCGCTGACATCCGACGCTCCATAGGCTAACATGGAGCACCCATTCAGGTCCACCGTCAAAATTGACAGGCGGACCTGAAAGGTCCGATCACGTGAAAAGGGCCTTATGTAGAAATATATCCAAAACAGTAAAAGTAACTAATCACTAAACAGCAAACATCCACTTTCCATTAGTGCTGATGAATCTGTTAACCACTTGCTTACTGGGCACCTAAACCCCCTCCTACCCAGACCAATTTTCAGCTTTTAGCCCTGCCACTCCTTAAATGACAATTGCACGGTCATACAACACTGTACCCAAATGAAATTTTTATCATTTTTTCCCACAAATAGAGCTTTCTTTTGGTGGTATTTGATCACCTCTGTTTTTATTTTGTTTTTTTTTTAATTAAAAAAAAACAAAACCATTTTATATTTTGTTAATAAATATTGCAAACAGGTAATTTTTCTCCTTCATTGATGTGCGTTGATGAGGCTACACTGATGGGCACTGATAGGCTGCACTTATGGGCACTGATAGACTGCTCTGATGGGCACTGATAGGCTGCATTGATGGGCACTGATAAGGCGACACTGATAGGCACTGATAAGGCGGCACTGATGGGCACTAATAGACGGCACTGGTGGGCACTAATAGGTGGCACTGGTGGGCATTGATGGGTGGCACTGATGGGCAGCACTGAAGGGCATTGATAGATGGCACTGAAGGGCACTAATAGGTGGCACTGATAGCTGGCACTGATGGGTGGCAGTGATGGGCACTGATCGGCACTGGTAGGCCACACTGATAGGCAGCACTTCTAGGAGGCACTGATGAGGCACCACTAGTGGGCATTGATAGGTGGCACTGATGTACTTGTGGGCACTGATTGGTGGGCACATATGAGGCGGCTTCGCCTTTCCCTGCTCGGGACCAATGTCCCTTCAACAGGAGCCGGTGATCAGCTTTATTTTCTCCTCACGCTGTCAGAGTGAGAAGAAAAAAAAAATGGTTACTGATTCTCTGTTTACATCATATGATCAGCTGTCATTGGCTGACAGCTGATCACGTGGTATGGGTCGGGATCAACCCCCTACTCCGATACTCCTGCTGGGGGGCGTGGCCAGCTTGCTAAGGGGAGGACGTCTATTGACGCCCTCCCGGCAAAGCAGATCCGCGCTGTAGCCGTCATTCGGCTATAGCGCGAATCAGAAGGAGTTAAAATAGGCAGGTCACAGACCTCTGACAAAGTCTACGACGATACACGTTAGGGTGAAGCTACACGGCCACTCAGCTTGTCTACCCTCTTGGAGTTCAACCCGGGCATCACTGCGATTCTTTCAATATTAGAAGCGGTGGAGTGACACCAGGCAGGCAAGCTACTGTTTACATGCTTGTTTTTAATCCTATATTTGTAAGTGCAATATGTAAGGGGGGATTTGGGGTTTAATTAAAAACTGTTTAAAACGGAATTATACTATGAGAGCTTCTTTATTCTTTGGGCATGATCGCTGATGAGCTTGGGATCCAGTAGCAATCTATTGGAGTCTGGCATTCCAGGATAGAACACAGTGTGAACCTATACAGACCTAATACTGATGAAATTACATTAGAAGCTAAAGAGGTAGTCCGTACCATGATGACCAGAGGAGCAAGTCCGCTTATTTGTGGAGTTTAAGGTTGATTTTCACCTGATTTCTGGTGAGTGTAACATCTTAAGGGAATGGTGTCCCACGTGGTGTAGTGAAGGGATGAAGATTCTGAGGAATTAATTATAATTAAAACAATTTCAACACTTCCCCACGCACTGTTGGTTATTTTGTTACAGCTGATTACTCTACAGAGACTTTTTTAATACTTTTTTTATTCTTGTTTATAATGAGGACATTGTGCTGGATTTATATATTATTATGTTTTAAAATTAATATCTTTCTGGGATTGATACAAGAGTTTAGTGCTGCTAATGCCTATATCTCCTTAGGGTGTGTGGACATATTTTTTACATTATGTAGAAATGGTCAACTGTAGTCACAATCAGGAAACCTGCTTTGAGAAATGGCATTCATATATTGCTGGAATACAGATGTAGCACCCTGATGTTTAGGCAGGGTTGCTATTAAATTTATTTGCCAAGCGATAGTTGCCTTGGCCAACCTTTTTTTTTTGCCAGGATTTTGCCATAATTGTGGAATTGCTGCACTTCTCTCTTCTGTCCCTAGATGACCGGTTATCTGGTGACATTAGATAAGACAAGGGCATTGCAATGGGATCATAGATAGAACTACTAACCTGTAGAATTTTTTAAATGTCGCCTATGGAGATTTTTGAGGGTAAAAGTTTGATGACATTCCACGAGCGGGCTCAATTTTGAAGCGTGACATGTTGGGTATCAATTTACTCGGCGTAACATTATTTTTTACAATATAAAAAAAATTGGGTTAACTTTACTGTTGTCTTATTTTTTTATTCAAAAAAGTGATTTTTTTCCAAAAAAAGTGCGCTTGTAAAACCGCTGCGCAAATACGGTGTGAAAAAAAGTATTGCAATGACCACCATTTTATTCTCTAGGGTGTTAGAAAAAAACAATATATAATGTTTGGGGGTTCTAAGTAATTTTCTAGCAAAAAAAAAACTGTTTTAAACATGTAAACACCTAAATTCCAAAACGAGGCTGGTCTTTAAGTGGTTAATGAGCCTGGCAACCCCCCGAGCCACAGCCAACTCCACACAGGTTTGAATGTCCAAAAATAAATATATCCAAAGCTATGTCCGACAAATGAACCTTATCAGGTCTATACAAACCCGGTAAGCCTCCTTCAAGTTCCATATGTCGGAAAGAAAATCCATTAATGGTAGACATAAATTTCATTAAAGACCTATTAACACGTTTGCGAATCTTATCAAAGAAACTAAGTTCGGCAGATATCGACCAAATTAATCGAGGAATAATTTCAGAAAAAACAAAAACAGTATTAGGTAGCACTGCATGAAAACAAGACAAATCCAATTTGATTTGAGCTAACAAACCCAAGGTGTAATATGACCAATATCATTACCAGACAGATGTAAAATGACAATTTGTGGAACCGGCCATTGGCCGTGTAAAAATGATAAAGTGTCATGCAATTCTGTCCAATGCATACCTCCTTTCCCGAACCAATGTATGGCATACTGATCAGATGGCAAACCCAGATTGGAACCATATACTCTCCTTTCAGCGTGTTTCTTAGTCCAAAATACAAATGAATGGCCGATAATCCACAAAGTACGTAAGTTATCTGAAATTAAAAGGAAAATTAGGCCACACATAAGATCTATAACAATTAGACTTCCATCTACCAATATTTTTTATAACAGTTTCATTAAAACCCAGCATGGCCGCTTCCGTGGCTGTTCCAATCCTGAAGGAGTGCGAAGTAATTTTAAGATTTTCTAAGTTCAATCGGAGCAAACACTTCTTCAAAACAGCCGAAAACTGGTACACTGTCACAGATTTCCCATTCATATGAATGAGAAAATGAGTTGAAAAAGATGGTCGATAATTCAAATACTGTTGCAGAAGAGTAAATACACAAAATTGAGAACTCAAATTTTTTCTTAAAGTGATCCACTTGCCACGACCTAACGGATCGATTTTACTCTTGCGCAACAATATGTGAACACAATCAAATTTTAACATAACATCAGTAAACAAAGTACCAGAACTGTCTCCCAGTTTACGGGGAAGTAACTCTGAAACCCGAAACACACCAAAAAAACAAAGGTAAAAAGCAACTCGAAATAATAATGCCTCATAGGGCGAAAAACAGGCCTCTTTGGTAGTTTCACCAATGGAAGCCAATAATTCTCCAGAAATAGGCAACCTGGAATCAGGCACTCTCAGCCGCTTGCGGTAGCCCTTCAAAGCACTTTTCACAGTAAAGAACTGTAGACAAGATCCGCAACCAGACATACGCATGAAAAATTAAATACCTAATACCTACTGCTAAAATCTTCACAATATAAGAGTAAGAATACGAACAAGACATAAGGTAGTGAAGGAAAGACAAAATCAAGCCTTCTGAGAAGGAAGCTTGTTTTAAACTTGACATCAAAAAGGAACACCATAACGACCACGCTGCCTTGTAGGACGCTCACGTGGTAGGAGCTACAGAATTCCTAATCGCCTGAAGTAGAGGATCTACACAAGGTCCCATAAGTGTCGCGGGCAGGATGTGCAATTCAGATCTGCGTCCGGTACCAACTCCCTGAATTCCGAAATCTGCAGACGGGACAAACGGTCAGCTATTATATTCTCAACACCAGGCACATAACCAGCCTTAAGCCATATATTTAAAGACAAACATTTAAAAACTATTTGTTATAAAATGGTAATAACTGGCAGAGATTTTGACAATAGACAGTTAATACCAAATACCACTCCTTTGTTATCAGAGTGAAACAGAATCCGCCTATTAACAAAATGAACTCCTCACAGGTCCAACGCAAGCAACACAGGAAAGAGTTCTAAAAGAACAATATTCAACCTCAAACCTGAAACTATCCACCGATCAGGTCATACTTCAGCTGACCGATGACCTTTCCAAAATGCGCCATAGCCGCAAGACCCAGCTGCGTCAGTATATAAATCAAGCGCTGAAGCGGGACAAAACGGAGATTGCCAAAGGGAACAACAATTAAAATTGCGTAAAAACTTATACCAAACAATTAAATCATCTTTGATGTCCTTAGTAATCCTGACAAAATGAAACGGAGAAGACAAACCCGAAATATCTCTATAAAGACATTTGGAAAAAATCCTACCTATGGGCATCACCCTAGAAGCAAAAGCCAGCAATCCCAATAATGTTTGCAGAATCTTCAACCTTACTTTATCTTTTGCCAATACAAAATCCAACAATTTTTGCATGTGCACAACTTTCTCCAGGATAAGGATAAGTGGTGTATTAACCTAAACGTATGCTGTTCTGCAACTCTACCGTCAGCAACTTCTTTATCAATTTTTTTTCGAACTTCAGCCATATTTAAAGAAACAGAAGGAAGGTTAGCAACAACAGCACAACCAGAACCGGTAAACGACGGCAGCATAAAACCGTTGTAAAAAAACAATTATGCAAAATGAGTGCTTTCTGAAGATCTGCAGGAGCCAAGGTAACATTTTTTAAGAATCACCGAAGTGGTTGCTTTTGAGAAAAAGATCCTTGGAAACACTTGTGGAACTCGTGGACAATTTTTTAAAACATCACGATGCTGGGTGTGGACTTACACAAAAATTGCATTCATGTTTAAACTTACAAGAATTGGGCCATTTACATTGTCCATCATTAAAATGAAAACAAGTACCCTTCCTATAGACAGAAGGAGGAGCTGGATGTTGTTTTACAAATTGTTTTTGAGGCAACAAAAGATTCAGCCATAATCCAACATCTTAACACCCCCCACCTCATGGACTTATGTACCGATAATTTCTGCCGAAACGATTTGTCATAAGCGAACCAAGAAAGTCCAGGGAAATTCTTGTAGGCCTCTAGAATTATTTCCAAATGCTGAAATAAACACAGAAAGCTTGTAACCAGTTATTAAAAGACCTCGGTACATTTCTGCGTTTATCATCTTTAAGATCATCCATGTCCTTCCTATCTGTTCTATATTCTTTAGACGAAGGGATCAAAGAGAGAAGGTCAATATAATCGCCTCTCCATATTTTTACTTTAATATTACTACTCAAGTGAAAACCTAAAAGCGATAATTTGGATGTAATCACTTCTTTTAAACAAGCCTCAGGGACATTCAATAAAGAACTGTCAACAGAAGGAGTATCAGTAACATTGGCAGCCATAGCAACCGAAGTACAAACTGGAGTACCCATAGCCGGCAGAGCAAGCCAAACAGGGGCAACACTCAGATGTTGGGGGTAACAAATCTACATTTTGAAAGTTAGAAGAAAATTTTGACATTAAATCAGACATAGAAGAAAAAAATTGTTTAAATTGTAACAATTCATTTGACCCCGGGCAGTCATAACAACAGGGACGGATGCATTATTAGTGTCAGCAGGCTGATCTTGCAATGCCATCCCATCCGTTTTTTCTGAGCGACGGTCGCCATCTGTAACAAGAGCAATTAACACCATCATTAGACATCATTGATCAATTTTCAAATGAATAATCGTTCAATGCAGAAACAAACGCATCTTCAATATTACAAATCATTTGTTCTTCAGGTTTATGTAACCCAGACTGATTATGTTGTTTTTTAATCACTTTACCTCTTTTTGCAGGTACTCGCCGCACAGGGGAGTCGAACCTGCGTGGTCTCTTCAGTGATCTATTAGAATGTCGTCCAGAATTCTTCGCTGCGTCATCTGTCTCTTCGGCGGGAGCCGAATGGAATCCAAAGCCAGTGGCGGGTCCGCCATGACAAGTTTCTTTCCGTTGTCTTCTTTCTTCTGCCTGTGTGATGAGGCATCCTCTTTTTTATATAGGTACCTGCTCATGCCAGAGGACGGTTTATTGGATAACTGATATTTACTATAAACCAATCTCAGGTAAGTATTATTATATATATTTTTTTATTTATTTAATTATTAATAAAAAACTTTACACTAAACATTTGTCTCTCATGATCCCATATGTGGTGGGGGTGGGGACATGTTATGCCCCATTCCTCACTTTTAGGACAGATTAGGAATGAATGGGGTGTCTCAGCCAATGGGCAGGGATTTTCTTGGGTCCCTTAGCCTGCTGGAGAAATTATTTATTTGGGTGGAGTCAGGTGATCAGGGTTCTGTGCCACCTGGACAGCTGTCTGGGTGGACGTGTGTTGCATTGCCCCGGGCTGCTAGGCCAGAAATCTAAGGCCTATCCTGGGGATATCTGGCTTCTAGGCTGTCTGAGGGCCTATCCAGAAGCAGGAAAGCAGTGAAGGGTTGGGACTGCGGGCTTGTACCTCAGTCCCAACCAGAAGTAACGGTTCCACCGGCTGGGGAACCAGTAGTGATCAGAGGTAGAGGGAAGCTGTCGCCACAAAGGGACCATCCACTTCGCTACCGGAGACCACTGTGAGTAAGCTGAGGCCAGTACCAGAGCAGACTTCTCGCCAGCCGGGGACGGTGAAGAAGTGGGAAAGCATCAGCAAGTGCCAAGTCAGGGACCCAGCGGGACAGCAGAGGTGACACTTGTGGAGTGCTAAGCCAGGGACCAAACGTGTCAGCAGAGGTGAAGCTTCTGGAGTATCTGTGAGTGCCAGACCAGGCACCCAGCAGTGAAGCGGGGGGTGACGCTTGAGGAAGATACTGAGTGCTACAGTGAAAGAGCACAGGGGATCCAGTGGCTAGTGGATTTGAAGTCTAGTGAGAGAGACTTGGAGCTCGTTGAGTGAAGACCCACAGTGAGTGAGTGTGGGGTAAAGAGAACTGTTCTGTTGCAGATAGTTGAATACCTTTACCATTAGTAACAGCTACAAGATTGTTGCCATAGGAGACATCGGTCCTACCTATACAGAAGTGGTGTCCGGCTGGAGGCCTTTACCTGTATAGCTGTCTACCTATAGAAGTCTCGGAGTCTGCCAATTAACATTGCACCTACCTAAGGGTGTCCTGGCCCCAACCCTCTCTCCCACAGTTCTGTTTAAGACGGGACAATACATCTCTTTGCATTCAAAAAGTGTCTGACGCCCACCTGTTCATCTTGCATTACACCCACCATGCCTCGTAACCCATTCTACACCAATGGATGGCAGCTCTCCCTAACTCTGGAGGTCACTATTGGGCCTAAAGAGGCTCGGGACTTTGCTACAAATGTATATACACAGGAAGGTGATCCAAAGATGCTACAGGGGATCTGCAGCACTGAGATGCAACAAATGATGAAAAAACAAGTATTCATAGGTGTGCGCAGCCTATTGCATTAGGGTGTGCACCCCAAAGCTGAAACACACATGCAGCCTCAGTTGCACGGGGCAGTGTAGGAATGGGAAGTGCTGTGTGCTAAGTGGATTCCTGTTCATTCACAAAATTAAGCATAGTAAACACATTTTACAATGCTTCAGTGATGATTGAACACGGTGAGCGAGTGTGTTCATTTAAAAAGGAAGGGGTTGGTAAATTACATATTTACTAGCCCCTTCCCCTGATCTCGATTTTGAAATATCCCCCACAGCAGCTGGAGGGAGAGGAGAGGAGGGAAACCAGCAGCACTGTGAGGCCAACACAAGGGGAAACCAGCAGCACTGTGAGGCCAATATGGGGGGGGAAACCTGGGCAGTAGGGGGAATCGGCACCGCATGTAGTGATTAGGGTGTGCCCAGGCACACCTGGCACACCCCCTGCGCACACCTATGCAGGTATTCTATAGTTCTTGTAATGTAATAGGCAAGGAAATGAAGTCATAAGTCTTGGTGCTCTGTGCAGACATAAGTTGTTGCCATTTTTTGGTACAATGCCTAGGACAGCGCTACTAACAGCTTATGTCTGCAAAGGCAGTGTGCAGTAGAGTGATCTCCCCAACATTGCCTATTTATTTATGACCAGTGGCGGCCCATCAATAGGGAGAGCCACCCCCCACCCCCAAAGGTGGTCATCCTTTAGAGTGTCCTCGGGGCACAGAGCAATGCGCTCTGAACATTCCCACTGTAAAATTCTGCTCCGTGTGGTGCTTTAGGATTGCTGGTCTGTAAGGCAGTGCTTTTAACATCACCGCGTTGCACGTCACTTCCGGTTTCTCAAGTCCCAGGCCCCCACAGTGGAACGCAAGGCCTAAGCCTCCAGCCAAGAAAAATTGCTGGCGGGTCAGTGTGTTTACAGCCCAATGACAATGAGTATTTGGACCATAGATGTTGTGTTGGAATGAATGAGGACACAGTCTATATAAGGTTGCACTCTGATGGGGACACCTGAAATAAGGGGGTACTCTGATGGGGACACCTGATGCAAGGGGGCATGCTGGTGGGGTCACCTGATGCAAGGGGACTCTATGTTGAGGACACCAGATATAAGGAGGCACTCTGATGGGGACACCTGATATAAGGGGGACTCTGATGGGTACACCTGTTGCAAAGGGGCACTCTGATGGGGACACCAGATATAAGGGGGCACTCTGATGGGGACACCTGATATAAAGAGGGGCTCTGCTGGGGATACCTGATGCAAGGGGGACTATCATGGGGATACCTGATGCAAGGGTGCACTCTGATGGGGACACCTGATGTATGGAGGCACTCTGATGGGGACACCTGATATATGGAGGCACTCTGATTGGGACTCCTAATGTAAGGGGGCACTCCTATAGGGACATCTGGTGCAAGGGGCACTCTGATGGGGTCACCTGATGCAAGGGGACTCTCTGTTGGGGACACCAGATATAAGGAGGCACTCTGATGGGGACACCACATATACAGGGGCACTCTGTACTGAAGAACTCAGCACAGGGATGGTGGGAACCCCTCATGATGGGCACAGCAGGGGTGCAGACCCAGTAACTCAGCACAGGGATGGTGGGGTGGGAACCCCTCATAATGGGCACAGCAGCTGTACAGACCCGGGAACTCAGAACAGGGATGTGGGAACCCCTCATAATGGGCATAGCAGGTGCACAGACCTAGGAACTCAGCAAAGGGATGGTGGGAAATTCTGGGTGGGTGCAATTCTGCTCCTTGACAGTGAGGTGTGAGGTTGCTTATTCCTTAGCTCCTGTGCTTCCAGAGACCAGGGGCTAGAGTTGCTTCTCTGCCACAGGAGGGATGCTGGATCCTGGGGAGGACCCTGGCGGGGGCCCCCTAGATAGGCCTGTGGAAGATACTGGGCCTGGCCAAAGGAGAGATGAGTCCCTGTCTGCCTTTAGACAGAGGACTGTCAGCAAGCTGAAGCGGATTGAGAAGGAAGAGGAGAAATTTTTGGTTTTGATGGCTGAATTCAGAAAGAAAAAACAGATTTGTGCCAAAGTGTACAGTAAGAAGAGACTGGCTCTGAGGCCTGAGTTGAAGGACTTGGAACAAGCTGTAAGGAAGCAGAAGGGACTGGTGAGTTATCTGAAGGAGAATAGTGGAATATTTAAAGAAAAAAATAAGAATGAGGAGTGATTTAATCGCATGAGGAGAGGAGCCGCTTCCTGCATGGAAGGTGACCCAACCAGTGAGGAGATGCAAGTGCCAACAGAGTCAGCAGAGAGTGAGAAAGTGGGCCCAGGGGATGAGCCCAGCTGTTCAGCACCTCAGGCATCTGCTGAGCCCCCTCAATGGCGGAAGCCTCTGTCCCCCTCACTCCCCAGCAATATGGAACATCTGAGGAGGTTGAAGGTACTGGCATGCTGGAGTTCATCACTAAGCTGGAATCCCCTCCGGATGCGGCTTCCCCTGATGGTGATGAGGCGATGGACACCGTTCCTCGCCCTGTGGAAGAGAGACCTGTGGAGAGAACAAGATCCACAATGAAGTCTGCAGCAGCTGAGGGGAAGTCTGATCCCACTGTCAGCCATGAAATCGCAGAGGTGACAACACAGCAAGCAGGTACAGTGTGTGTGCAGGATGGTGGTGTGAAATTTATTAGAGACAATGGGTTTGCTGAAGGTTGTAGTCCTACAGGCAGTCAGCCCAGACCCATAGACAATGCACAGTCTGATTTACCTGCTGGAAACAAAACCTCAGATTTAAATGTTACTGATGAGATTAATTTCAGCTTCTGGGGGAAGAGTCTGCAGAGAGGTCCATGGACAATACAGAGACTTTGCCTGGAGCAGACACAGCGGCTGTTCCTGTGAATGGTGGAGGAGATGCTGGGTGCAGTAGTGCTACAACTCTCCAGGAGTCTGCAGTGGACAGGATTGTGATTTAACCCAGGAGAGAAGCTGAGTGTTCAGAGCAAGGGGAGAGGGCGGGTCTCACCTCTGCTAATCAGAAGACTGCTATCCCAGCTGATTCAGACTCTCTGCCAGCAGGTTTGAATGTGTCTAAGGACAAGACTGCAAATGCTGGTGGTGTAAGAAAAACTTATGCTGGTGTTGCTGATACAGGATCTGGGAAGGGGGAGCAAGCAGGGAGGGAGCATGGAAATGTTTTTTCTTCCTCCCTGTTTAAAAGGAGGAATGTCGTTCAATTAAAATGGGAGGGAGGAGGAATCCCACCACATAGGAGGGCAGTGGTTGGATAAGATTCTGCAAATGGGGTTTAGGCCCGCAGATATCTTTGCCCTGATCAGTCCAGCAGGTTCCTATGAGTATGATTTGTCCTTTATCCGTCCGGAGTCTTTGGACATATTTTGGGAGAAGTCTGAGCACGTGTGTAGGGGCCTGCCGGACTGGAAAGAGCTCATCCCCAAGCTTATATCACACCAGCCACTCATAAAAATGGTCACAATTTTGGTCCGCAATGAGTCCATACCACAAGGGGATTTAACTGTATGATTGAGGAGGTATGGAGATGTCCTGAGCCCCCTAAAAAAGATTTTGGATGATTGGGGAATATGGACGGTGGGATGGTCTGTACAGTTAAAATTAAAAGTTATTGATAATGTCGTCCAGCATCTGCCATCCTAAGCTTTCCTGGGGAGGGACAGGCTGACCATATTCTACCCGGGCCAGCCAAAGCTCTGCAACAAATGTGGAGATAAAGGGCATCTTGCATCCTCCTGTCCAGTGATGAAGTGTTCTCTGTGTCAGGGTATAGGACATTTGGCAATGGATTGTAATATCATCAGGTGCAATCTGTGCAATGCGGTGGGACATCCTTATAGTCAATGTCCTGAGCCAATGCACAAGAAGCTTGAGCTTTTGAGCGAGTTCTTCCGCCTGGACATGGAGGATGCTCAGAACTCAGCAACTGGAGTGCCTGTGAGTCTGAGTCTGTGCCAATACCCAATGTGTCCGTCTCTTTCCAGTCTGTGCGTTCACCTAGTGTGCACGTGTCTTCCCAGTCTGTGGTGCCCCAGTCTGTGCATTTACCTAGTGTGCCAGTGTCTTCCCAGTCTGTATGTAAGGTTTCATTTACCAAGAATGTGTCCAATCCTTCTGTGTCTGTGTCTTCTAAAATTGCAGAGGCAGCGAGAGGTGCTGAGGCAGGTGCATCAAGTGCGGTGCCAGTCCCCTTCCCTCGATGCTGCAGGGTCTCTGTTAAGGATCATGGGGTGCAGAGGAGTGGGGAGGATGGTGAAGAGGCTGGCCTACTGGTAGATAAGGGAAGGGAGTGTGGGGGGGGGTGAGAGAAAAATGTCGCTCACAAAGCATCCACACCTGAATAAGTGCTCCCGCCCTACAAACTCTCAGGTGCTGGCTCTGAACAAATGTGTAGAAGAAGGAAGGAAATCCTGGACTGCCACACTCCATTAAAAAGGCATCTTTATTAACAAAAATTGATAAAAATCCAAAAATAGTCACATCAAAGAGTGGCTAAAACAGGGATCAAGCCTAACGCGTTTCACATCAAATGATGCTTACTCATAGCTAAGAGTAAGCATCATTTGATGTGAAACATGTTAGACTGTTTTTGGATTTTTATCAATTTTTGTTAATAAAGATGCCTTTTTCATGGAGTGCGGCAGTCCAGGATTTCCTTCCTTCTTCTACACAAGTGTGGGGGAGTGAAGGGAAGGAGAGGTGTGGGGAGGCTGTTGACTCCGGTTTGTCCAAGGATGATATGGAATGGTTGGAGGATAAAAGGAGGAGGGGCAAAAGGAAGAAAAAAAATGAGGTACAGTTACCCTGTTTCCCCGAAAATAAGACCTAGTGTGATTGTCGGTGATGGCTGCAATATAAGCCCTACCCCCCAAATAAGCCCTACCCTGTTTCCCCGAAAATAAGCCCTACCCTGAAAATAAGACCTACAAGGACTTTAACTAGGGCTTATTTGGGGGGTAGGGCTTATATTGCACCCATCACCGACAATCACGCTAGGTCTTATTTTCGGGGAAACAGGGTACCTTAAGTCCTAAGGTTTTGCCTTTGAAAATTAAGGTTCTGTCAGATGATGATGACGATGAATGGGACTCACTGGGTTCTGCATCCTCTATGAATGATGAGTGCCAGGGTACAATGAAGCGCGCTGGTTCTCCAGGGAGAGTGAATAGTCAGGCTAAGAAACGGCTGCCTCAACTACCCTAATGGCAGTTCCCACTCCGTTAAAAGTGGCAACCATTAATGTTGCCAGCTTAAGATTAGTAAGTGCTCGTCTTATGGCCTTATTTTTGCTCAGCGAGTTTGATGCTGACATTTTGTTTTTGCAAGAGACCCATCTGAGTAGTCTGGCCGATATACATCTGGCAAAGAAAGAGTGGAGACGTTGTCCCTCATTTTGGTCTCTTTTTTCTGGTATGGTAACGTGCCGGCGGGTATTTGAGGTAGAGATTGAGAGATGCATGGTCTTGGATGTTTCTGTGAAGGGGCAGGACCTGCGCCTGATTAACATCTATGGTTCCCAGACGAAGTGGGACAGGAGATGCCTCTTTATAAAGATTAAGCCTTTTCTTTTTACGGCCCAGCAGGTTATCTTTGGGGATGATTTCAACACCATTACTAGGTCTAAAGACAGGAGAGGTTTCAGAGATAAGCTGGGCTATGACACCCTTTTTCTCAATGCGATAGTTAGAGAAGCAGGTCTGGTAGATGCACACATTAAGCGTTGCTCAGACAGCATAGGGTTCACTTTTCAGCGAGGTAGTAGTCAGAGTAGGATAGATAGGTTTTTTTTAAAGGGAGACTCTCCTTTTTAAGGCACCTGTGTGTCGGGCAGTGGAGTTTTCTGATCACTGTATTCTATCTGTGACTCTGAATGCCTCAGATGTGCCACCTAGGGGGAGGGGTATCTGGAGATTGAATTCGGCCCTCCTGGAAGACGAGAGTGTAAGGCAATTCTTTGAGGATTTTTTTCAAGCACAGGTAACGATCCTAGACTTTTGCAACAGCAAGTCAGAATGGTGGGAACTTGTAAAGCAGTGGACTGTTGGGCTTTTCAAGGCCATAGGAAGAAGGAAGCAGCAAGATAAGTATATCACCTACCAGCGTTTGTGGAGGAAACTTGACTACCTTGTTTCGAATGGAGGAGATTCTGGGGTGATCTTGGAGGTGAAGCTCCTCCTTAGGAGACATCAATATGACTGGCACGCCTCTTTGGTTCAGGAGAAGGATTACGGGAAATACCATTCGCCTGACCCTTACCAGAACTGTAAACAGAGTGTAGCAGTTAAGACGGTCAATGGCCTGAAGGACAGTACGTGCTCTCTGATGAGATTTAGGTCAGGGATCCTGGAGGTTGTCAGGTCATACTATGCCGATCTCCTGGGAGGAAGGAACCTTGATCGGACAAGGATGTTGGGTTTTTTGGACTCTACACCAGGTCTGGAAAGTAATGTTCCTTTGATGAATTTGACAGATGAAATCACTGCAGATGAGATAATCCAGGCTATTGATAAGCCGGCGCCAAGGGGTTAAATCAGTTCTGGTGCTCAAAATTTTTGAGTTGGCGCAAACAAACCCATCAATTGCAGCTACCGTGCCATCAATTGCAGCCATTGCGCCCATCAAATGCAGCCACTGTGCCATCAATTGCAGCCATTGTGCCCATCAAATGCAGCCGCTGTGCCATCAATTATAGCTATTGTGCCCATCAAATGCAGCCACTGTGCCATCAAAGGCAGCCACTGTGCCATCAATTGCAGCCATTGTGCCCATCATATGCAACCACTTGTGCCCCATCATATGCAGCCATTTGTGCCCATCATATGTAGCCACTTGTGCCCCATCATATGTAGCCACTTCTGCCCTTTAAATGCAGCCACATGTGCCCATCATATGCAGCCACTTGTGCCCATGATATGCAACCACTTGTGCCCCATCAAATGCAGCCACTTGTGCCTATTATATACAGCCACTTGTGCCCATCAAATGCAACCACTTGTGCCCATCATATGCAGCCACTTGTGCCCATCAAATGCAGCCACTTTTGCCCATCATATGCAGCCACTTGTGCCCATCAAATGCCGCCACTTGTGCCCATCAAATTCCACCACTTGTGCCCATCATATGCAGCCACTTGTGCCCAACAAATGCCGCCACTGTGCCCCCTGCCCGTCTGCTATCTGCCCGGCACTTACCCCATCTAAGTGGCGGGTCAGGCAGCGGGTGACGGTGGCTAGCTGTGACACGGCTCCTGTGTCCTCCATGCGTCTCTTCTCGTTCTGCTAGGCGTCCAATTGGGGCACCTGTGCCTTCAGCCAATCAGGTGATGGGTATCAGACCGGCGCTACCTGATTGGCGGAGAGACAGTTCAGTGTTAGAAAAGCAAATATTCATTTGCTTTTCTAACACATCTGTGTGGACTGCGAGCGCAATGCTCTGCGCCACGAGTCCACCTTTTTTGAAGCCTATTAGAGCCTATGGCTCTAATCAGGTGTTTAAAAAAAACCCCTGCCGCTGAAATTCAGGCGCCCGATGCCCAGAAAGGGGTGGGATGCCTGAATAGGGGGTGGCAGCGACGGCTATGGATAGATGCATGCAATGCATGCATCTATCCATTATTCATAGAGGGGGTGGAGAGGAGAAAGGGGGCGGCGCCCGTGTGCCCTTAACCGCTTGCTGACCAGCGCACGTAGATTTACGTTGGCAAAATGGCACTGGTGGACAAAATGGCATACAGGTCCTTCCCCTTAAGAAGCGGTGCTAATGGGGTCTCTGTGACCATGGGTCCTGCGGACTCCATGTCTGCTGGGTGCCCGCTATCGTGTCACGGAGAGGTAGAACAAGGAGATGCTTTTGTAAACAAAGCATTTCCCCATTAAGCCTAGTGACAGGACAGAGATCACTGCTCTCTGTCATCGAGAGCAGTGATCGCTGTCATGTGAGGTGTAGCCCCTCCCCCCCACAGCTAGAATCACTCTCTAGGACACACTTAACCCCTTCACCACCCCCTAGTGGTAAACCACATTAACTGGCAGTGTCATTTACACAGTAATCAATGCATTTTTATAGCACTGATCACTGTATAAATGACAATGGTCCCAAAATAGTGTCAAAAATGTCTGATGTGTCCCCTATAATGTCGCAGTCCCGATAAAAATCGCAGATCGCCGTCATTACTAATAAAAAAAAATAAAAAATAACAATGCCATAAAACTGTCCCCTATTTTGTAGACGCTATAACTTTTGTGCAAATCAATCAATATACGCTTATTGCGATTTTTTTTTACCAAAAATATGTAGAGGGATACATATCGGCCTAGGCTGAGGAAAAAAAAAATTTTTTTATATATTTTTGGGCGGTATTTATTATAGCAAAAAGTTAAAAATAATGCGTTTTTTTCAAAATTGTCGCTCTTTTTTGTTTATAGAGCAAAAAATAAAAAACGCAGAGGTGATCAAATACCACCAAAAGAAAGCTCTACAACGTTGCACAACCGCGCAATTGTCAGCTAAAGCAACGCAGTGCCGAATCGCAAAAAGTGCTCTGGTCAGGAAGGAATCGGTTAACCACTTCAGCCCCAGAAGAATTTACCCCCTTCCTGACCAGAGCACTTTTTGCGATTCGGCACTGCGTCGCTTTAACTGACAATTGCGCGGTCGTGCGATGTGGCTCCCAAACAAAATTGACGTCCTTTTTTCCCCACAAATAGAGCTTTCTTTTGGTGGTATTTGATCACCGTTTTTTTATTTTTTGCGCTATAAACAAAAAAAGAGCGACAATTTTGGGAAAAACGCATTATTTTTTACTTTAATAAATATACCCCAAAAATATATAAAAAAACATTTTTTTCCTCAGTTTAGGCCGATACGTATTCTGCATATTTTTGGTAAAAAAAATCGCAATAAGCGATTATTGATCGGTTTGCGCAAAAGTTATATTTACAAAATAGGGGATAGTTTTATGGCATTTTTAGTAATAATTTTTTTTTTTTAAATGGCGGCGATCAGCGATTTTTATTGTGACTGCGACATTATGGTGGACATATCGGACATTTTTGACACATTTTTGGGACCATTGTCATTTATACAGCAATCAGTGCTATACAAATGCACTAATTCCTGTGTAAATGACACTGGCAGTGAAGGGGTTAACCACTAGGGGGTGGGGAGGGGTTAAGTATGTCCTAAGGAATGTTTCTAACTGTGAGGGGGTGGGGCTGTGTGTAACATGTCACTCATCTCTGCTCGGATGACAGGGTGCAGAGATGCATGACACTGTCCCTTGGCAGAACGGGGAGATGCTTGTTTACATTAGCATCTCCCCGTTCTTCCTCCTCGTGAGGCGATCGCGGGTATCCCGTCTGTGGGACCCGCAACCCGACTCACGGAGCTTGCCGCGCACCCGCTGACCGCCTCTTAAAGGGGAACATACAGGTACGTGATTCTGCCTGTACGAGCCCTTCTGCCGACTTTGGCAAACGGTTAATGGACGCACCGCCACTGGGTTAAATCCTCATATTGTTGAGTCTGTTGGTGTCAGCCACCCTAAGCATGCTTCCCCAACATGCCACTGCATACATATAAAACATCTTCAGCATAAGGTTGCCACCTGTCCAGGATTCACCTGGACAGTCCAAGTTTTGAATCATATGCCCGGGTTTCAGTCCACCTGAAACCCGAACACATTATTTAGACTGGGCTGTGGCTCCCCAAGTAACCAAGATAGTCACACACAAATCTGTTGCTATCTGGGAGCTGCGGGCGGCTGTCTGGGAGCAGGTTCGGCATCACTGGGGGGGCAGGGTGATGATGTCAGCAAAAGCAATTTGGCCACACCCACATTTTGCTGCAACACGCTATGTGCACTGCATTACTAAGTGTTCAGGTTTGGCTTAAAGAAAAGGTGGCAACCCTACTTCAGCATCGTTCAGCAGATGTTAAAGGACCTCAGCCCCCTCAAAAAATATAGGTGGCCCTCCCTATAGAGCACATCAATGTTCTTGCTCCAGTCCAGCTTATTATCTGTGTGCACCCCCAGATATTTGTAATTCTTTACTAATCCACTACTCAGATGTAAACAGGGGTCACCAGTGCCATTCTCCTTTTCAAATCCACAACCAGCTCCTTTATCTTTGTCACTTTTAGATAAAGATGATTATCCTCACACCATGTGACAAAGTTCTCCACCACAGTACTATACTCACTCTCTTTTCCATCCCTGATACCTCCCACTACTGCAAGGTCATCAGAAAACTTTTGAAGATGGCAAGGCTCTGTCTGGTAACTAAAATCAGGATCAGTTACAGGATTCTCTCCCTTTTTGTTATGGCCAGCTAGGCAGTTCAAGTTGTAGGTGAACATCAATTACTTTCGTAAAGGTATCCTGCAAGTGTAGTTTTTTTGTTGCCAAAAGTTGGGCTTTAATTTAAATAGCAAAAATATGCAGACAGCAAGCATATAAAAAGTGACAGTAATATAAAAATAACCAAAAAATTATGTATTCTTCCTTTGACTGCAACTTTTCATATGCATAGGGTTTCATGAACCAGCATGGGACTTCTGGTATCCCTTAATGATCTTTAACACCGGCGCCTCCCAGCACTTTTAAGTGCTTTCTGATACCAGAAAGCAGGGCCAGGTTTATGATCATGTGATCGCCGTGATTGGCGGTCACAGCAGTCACATAATCGGAAAGCTCCCAATCGCACGTAGCGATCGGGAGCTTTCTGTTAGATGGCGGTAACTATGCCGGGACAGGTTCTAGACTTGCAATAATAAAAAATGACGTATGCCATTAAGATTGTGTAAGGGGTATGCTGAAATTGGAATTAGTTTAATTCCCTTTTTATTAGGGCAGTTTCTTCTATCTTGTTATACACATATAGCTTTTCATATTCATGTATCATCTCCTTTTTGTTGGGGTCACATGTGATTACACAAGTGTTTTTTAAACATGGCACTGGTGCCAGGACTGCATTTGGCAGGAGACATGGACTCCTTCATCCATCTTTTACAGAAGTAAGGAGAAAGCATGTCTGGCTGATTATTTGAACAACTAAACTTGGATATATACACATAATGTAATTTGCCAAGACACTCATATTGCTCATGCCAGGAGACTGGACACTTTGTGATGACATTATTATATATTTTAACTTTAATTGTAAACTGTTCTGTAAAGTAAGCAAGTCATGGTACATTTATTACGTGTTAAAGGATGTTGATAAAAAGAAATCGAAACAAGCAATGTGGGAAAATTTCCCCCAGTGGGGTTTTTCCACAGCGAAATTACAATCACTGAATTTATTTTGAAAAGGTTTTTATTGAAAATGTAGCAACAGGACATAAACACACATAAATGTTTAAAATATGAGCTCCGGTCAGAGATATGTGTAAACATCCAATTTTACAATTTTGTAGCCATACAACAGTATATGTTAATATCTAAAATGCAAAATTCGCATTTCGACATGCGTGGTCAAAGTCTTCCTCAGGGGATTTTGCTGTCAAAAAATATACAAATATTATTTATGTATATCAACAGTGTGAATTTTCATAACACGAGGTCCCTCGTATACACAAGGGAAAATTGTAAGAAGGCATATTTACCAATGAAGGGTGCACATGAAAGATCTCCTGACCGGGGTTCCTTTAAAAGTCAATCAGCAATCCCATGCGCTAGTGTGATACATACTCCAAGGGGGAGACCCACTCACATGTGACTAACAAGGAGCCACACTAAATGCAGCTGATAGGCGGAAAAGAAGGAAAATCCCGACACCTGCAGCAAAGGTCCCAATAAGTATCTAATAAGCTACCATATGCTTGCATTGTGAGCTAAACATGAGTCATAATATTTTATGTAAATAGAAAAATAATAATAAAAGAATCTATAATATATCAATTAATTATCACAAAATATCAACGGCAGATAATCAGGGGTGAAAGTAAAAATGATCCTGGTAAGAAAAACAAACAACAAAACCAGAATCAGTATAATCAGAGGAAATTAAATAAAGTGTGGAATGTGAATATATGAAATGAATGAATGAGTAATAAGTGAGAATAATTAAATGTTAAATGAGTGCTAATGCGAAAACCAGAGGGAAAAAGGAGGAGAAAAAAGCCAAATATCAATTAGGTACTCAACAAAATGTTTATAGATTGCCTAGAACATTTTACAGGATAGATCTCTAGACTGACCCATGGTGCTTTCCTGATACTAATGTGAAATCATATTGTACAGCATTAGAGAATAAAATTGTGAAGCCATTACGCAACTAGATCATGAGGATGCATTTGCACTGCACATCCACTAGGGGAAATGTTTGCAAATATAGTACAGTATTAGGAAAGATTAGAAAACAAATGTGGACCATTGCTTGGCAAATGCTGGTGAATTTAGTTTAACAAGTTTACCTTTGGAGAATGATCCAGAGGCAGGTGTTATATGTTTATGTACATTATTTCATTTGAAACTGGGCCTGTAAACTGCAGTAGCTAGCATTAAGTTTCGCCTCCTGTGCTTGTTTCACTTTTTTCTATTTTCATTCTACTCACTTTTCTCATTCTATAACCATTAATGGTTCTTTTTTATTATTCTTTTGTTAGAAAAAAAAATACACTATTTTTGTTTTATAGCTCAAGGTTAAAGTCAAGGTCACATGACCAAGGGTTGGACTTTCAAACTGTGGGCAGCAGACTGTGATTGCTTGTGGCTTTACATCCAGCTGCCCACTGCGCATGCATGAGCCACTCTGCGCTCCCTGATTGGTCCTGCAGTCTCCTGGGGCATGTGATGTGTCCCAAGAGGCTGCTGGGGGGGGAAGGAAGGCGGCCAAACTTTTACTCAGATCGACGTGGCAATCTGACCAAAGTGGGAGTGGGTACCTGTCAAAATCCAAAATACTGGAGAGGAGGGTTAAATAAACCCTTGTGAGCAGCTGTGGAAAAGTGTAAATCAAAAAAATCTAAATAAAAAAAAATAGTAATATTTTGTGAATCGCTCACACACTCCACACTCTCATATGCATATGCCACAATAGAATATAAACGATCATCTGTGCCACGCTTCACTAATATCATAAACAACTTAAAATAATATATAATTCACCACATCAATAGCCAAAAAACAGTGTTCTATACCATACTAATGTTACATCAAAGTGTCATTATATCACATAATTTAGTAAGACATAGTCCATAAAAACATAGTCCGTATAAATATTAAGCAAGTTGTGTGTATCTTTAAGTGATTCCTTATAGGTCCACCAAATAGTGCTCAAAGCAAGTCAATGACTTGTTCTCCCTCTCACCTGGGATACTGGCTGTATACTGGTGATCTTATACCCATTGTGTATGCTGTATGCGATTCAGATTCTGGTGCGCTGTAAGCATCCTTAACAAGTGAGTGTACATATGGTAGTTTTTTATGGCAATAAATAATTTTATAAGATAAAGCACTATGTTTGGCGATTTTCCTTTCCTTATGTGCGGACGATTGGAAACATCCAGGGATTGTGCATCAGCACAAGAAGCATTTGAACCCCTACAATTGGGAGCTCTTTTAGTCCACTGAGAGGGACGCAAGCCTATATAGATAATACTTAAATGTCACATATCCCAGGTGCGAGTACATCTGGTGGAGGGAGCTTTTGCTTTAAACGCTATTTGGTGGACCTATAAGGAATCACTTAAAGAGACACACAACTTTCTTAATAACTATACGGCCTACGTATTTATGGACTATGTCTTCTTAAATTATGTGATGTAACATTAGTATGGTATAGAACACTGTTTTTGGACATTGATGTGGTGAATTATATATTATTTTAAGTTATTGATGATATTAGTAAAACGCGCCACAGATTATTATTTATATTCTATTGGAGAGGAGGGGGGAGGGGGAGAAAAAGCATAACTTCCCTTTCTAGGTGAAGTTCCGCTTTAATGAGAAAACATTTGGCGCCAATCACAAGCCTCTCTGATGATATGGCATGATGGACAAGTATTTGCCTGTATTTCTCAGCATTGAGGACACCATTGACCCTGACCAAATCTCCAGCTGCATTTGCAGAAATGCAGCGCCAAACATAGAAGTTCTTTGGTTAGTTCTCTAATGGATCGTACACACAATCCGAATATCGTATGAAAACTGTGGTCCAAGGAAGGATCGTACGATATTCGGATCGTGTGTACACTACTTTTAAGAGCCAATCATGAGAGTTCATCCGATATTGTTCGACCAGACAAGCATGAAAATTTTCCTCGTACGATACCAGATCATACGGTTTTTCTTTAGTCAGTATAGTGGTCGTCCGAAAATACAATACAAATACATTACAACACATGACATCACTTTTTTTTTTTTCTGTTGTACGAGGATTTTCGTGACTTTATTTACCTATTTAATTTCTACTTGCAACTATTAAGCGAAAAAAGGTCGTACAATATTCAGATCGTGTGTACGGGCCATAAGCATGGAGTGCTGTCTCTTGAGTAGAGCATGTTTCCTAACCGTCTTCAAATGGGAACCCTGCACTATAGTCAGGTCTTTGCTAATAACAAGTGTGCATACCTGTACACTCACACAGCCTGAAGATCTCCAATGAGACTTGGACACAGGATTGAAGGTCTTTTGCCACTTAAGACTTATTGAAGCCTTTGGATTCCAGACCCTGATCCGGAATTACAAAACCTGGAGAAAACCAAATACCCATTTTTTCTGCACGGTACAGACACTCTGGAGCCCTCACTCTGCATTCGGGAAGCCCTGTGTCGATTTTGTCTACTTTCACACAGTGACAGGACCACGCACTGTCACAATATTATATATATATGTATATATATAAATATATAGAGTATCTCACAAAAGTGAGTACACCCCTCACATTTTGTATATATTTTATTATATCTTTTCATGTGACAACATTTAAGAAATGACACATTGCTACAATGCAAAGTGAGTGTACAGCTTGTATAACAGTGATAACACCAAATTTAACACACCTGCTCCCCATTCACATCTGAGACCTAATAACATTAACGAGTTACGTAACATCAGGGAGGGAAAATGGCTAATTGGGCCCAATTTGGACATTTTCACTTAGGGGTGTACTCACATTTTTCATGCCAGCGGTTTAGACATTAATGGCTGTGTGTTGAGTTATTTTGAGGGAACAGCAAATGTACATTTCCTGTCGCATCATGGCAGCATACACTTTGGGTTGTGACTTGCCTCCACAACCTGATAGGACCACATAGCTATAAATTGATGAGTAGGCACCTGCCCCAGTATTCTCTCATTTTTCCTCACCTGTCAGGACGCACGGATCAGCACCTTCTTACCGCTTTGCCTCAGCCAGGTTCTAGCCTCTCCTGGGTGGAAGTCCTTCCTGTACAGCCTCTAAACGAGCTAGATGAAAGGAGCCCCACTCTGGTGATCTCAGGGGCACCCATTTCTTTTTTCTCTGCCTGACCATGATATAAGCCTTAAACAGGCTTGAAGTGTTAGCAGCCCATATAAAGCCTTAAATAGGCTTGCTGGTGGAATGGCCTCGTAAGATTCATCTTGGCCCCAGGATATAAGCCTTAAATAGGCTTAGTGGTGTGCAGCGGCCCCCCCCCCCCACTCTCTCCTACCTTCTCGATTTCTGGGCTCTGTTGTCCTCCAGATCATCCCCTGTGATCGCCGAGCGTCCTCAGCGTTCTCGCGCATGCGCAGTGCGCTGTTTCAGGGCGCTTCTCTGCCTTTGCCAGGTTCCAAGATGGCGCCGGGTGTCTCGCGGCACTACTGCGCATGCGCGAACACTCTCGGCGCTAATGGCGGCAGTTTTAAAAAGCCCCAATGTCAGTTTTTCACTGCTTTTGCTGTGCGACTGACCTGAGACAGTTTTTTTTCTTAAAAAACGTTCTGCAAAGGTAGGTAGCCTTTCTTTTGGTCTAGCTATCCCCTAACCTTATCTTTTCTGCATGTCTTAAACCTTACTGTTTCTGCAGGTTTCACCACTCCTCCACTATGGAGACCGCTGCCCCAGCAGATCACCGCCAGCCTAATAGGTAAGGGGGGAGGGGAGACATGGTAAGTAGTGAAGATTGAAAAAGAGAGCACTACTAATGCTACCTAAATTGGTCAGCCCTATCAGGTCCTCAGGAACGTCTGCTTCAAGACAAAGAGAGACCTCGCATAGAAGAAGTCGCTCCAGACACAGACGGAGCCGTTCATACCGCAGGAGAAGCCGCTCGGGATACAGAGGGAGTCGCAGAAGGAGCCGGTCTAGGTCATATTCAAGGCACAGTTTCTCCCATCATAGAAGATCTCCTTCGCGCCAACCCCGCTCTCCCGCACGCCACTCCCGTCCCTCCGTGAACGCCTGCTGGATTTGCGGTGCGGTGGCCCTCCCGGATAAACTGACCTGTCAAAAATGCCTAGAGGAGGCCACCAAGGAAATAGTCTCGGATACTGGAGAATCCGCTGGAATTTCAGCTCCGCAGGCCTTGATGGCGGAAACAGAATTTTCTACCCACAGTGCCTCTCCAGCCCGGGCTAGTACATCAAGGGAGCAAGACTCTCTGTCCGATAATGAGGATCTGGAGGTATCGGCGGGCTTTGACTTCTCTCTAATAGAGCCGTTTGTCAAATCGGTCAAGGAGGCAATAGGCTGGGAGGAACCCCAGGAGGTTCAACAAAAACAAAGAAAATATTTCCCTTACCTTAAGAAGGATACAGAGGCCTTCCCGTTTATAGACGAACTGGATGACCTGATTAAGGAGGAATGGCAAAGACCAGAGAAGAAATCTAGTCTGAATAACAGACTTCTTAAGCTGTATCTGCTCAAGGAGCCTAAAGTGACCCCCCTGGTGTCCCCTTCTGTGGTGGACGCATCTTTGATGCACATAGCCAGGCATGTTACACTCCCGTTAGAGGACGCGGTAACATTTAGGGACGTGCTCGACAGGAAAATCGGCACGGA
The DNA here is from genome assembly GCF_042186555.1 of Aquarana catesbeiana. Lineage (NCBI taxonomy): Eukaryota > Metazoa > Chordata > Amphibia > Anura > Ranidae > Aquarana > Aquarana catesbeiana. The sequence goes on from NC_133324.1 coordinate 396,951,435, forward strand.
TCTCAAGAGGGCCTACCTGTTGGCAGGAGGCACCTGCAGGCCTGAGATAGCGCTTGCAGCAGTGGGAAGAGCCATCTCTAGCTGGTCCGCAAACACTGAGAAACTAGTATTGGAGGGTGCAGACCAGGAAAAAATAGTTAAAGCTTTGCAAGAACTAAGCTTGGCGGGTGACTTTGTGGCAGAGGCCTCCGTTGATACAATTTGGTCTGCATCGAAGTCTATACTGGCCTCAGTAGCGGCCAGAAGAGTGTTATGGCTGAAGCCCTGGACGGCGGATCCAGCCTCAAAGTCCAATTGGTGTCGCATCCCGTTTGACGGGGAGAACCTCTTCGGGACGAAATTGGACTAAGCCATTTCTAAGGTGACTGGTGGCAAGTCTGGACTCATCCCCTCGGATAAAAGGCCCAAACAGCAGAGACCTCCTCCCTTTAAGCAAAACTTTCCGGATAGGTATAGAGACGCAAAAACGTACAGACCTGGGAAAGAGTACCGAAGGAGCTGGAAAAATCCCCAGTCATCTTTCATGAAGTTTCAAAAGCCCAAGACTCCCGCTTCCAGTGATCAGAAGCCCTTTTGAAGGTGCGTCCGTCCAGCCAGCGGTAGTGGGAGCAAGACTCTCCAGATTCAAGCTGGCTTGGGCGGAGACTGTAAAGGATACCTGGACTTTGGCCACCATCAGTTTCGGCCACAGGTGGTCCTTCAGAAATTGACCCCCAAAGGATCAATTTTGTCCAACCCACATTCCTCTATCTCGGGACAAAAGGTTGTCACTACTGAATTATGTTCAGGATCTTCTCCTAAAACGGGCGATAGTAAAGGTTCCGCCAGCACAGAGGGGCAAGGGATTTTATTCTCCGCTATTCCTCGTCAAAAAGAAATCGGGGAATCTACGTCCGGTTCTAGACTTAAAGAATCTCAACAGATCCATCTGGGTGGAATCATTCAGGATGGAAAGCTTGCAGTCTATCCTACAGGCCATAAACCTGGGAGACTGGATGCTTTCCATAGATCTCCAGGACGCCTACCTGCATATTCCAATTCATGCAGCATTTCAAAGATTCCTGCGATTCTCGGTGGGTCACGAGCACTTTCAGTTTCAGAGTCTTCCCTTCGGGATCTCGACAGCCCCTAGAACACTCACAAAGGTCTTATTACCAGCGATAGCCTCCCTAAGAGAAAAAGGTCTAAGGGTCCACCACTACCTGGATGACATTCTCCTCCTCTCAAACAGCCGGGAATCACTCGTGCAACATCGCGAGATCCTAGTTTCCACACTAAAAAATTTGGGATGGATAATAAATTGGGGAAAAAGCAACACCCAGCCTACCCAAAGGATGGTCTTCCTAGGGGCCGAACTGGATACCCAAGCAAATACAGTGGAGCTGCCACTGGAAAAAATACCTCTGTTAATCCAGAAAGTAAAAAAATCGATCGCGGTACCGTTCTTACCAGCCAGAGCATGCCTCAGTCTTCTGGGTTCTCTATCGGCAACCATTCCAATGGTCCAATGGGCGCAATGGAATACCAGACCCCTTCAAACCTCCTTCTTGCGCGGTTTGCCCATGTCCCAACTGATTTACATCTCGGAGGAGGCCAGTCTATCTCTGCAGTGGTGGACGCGTCCTTGCAATCTCAGGAGATGCAAACAGATAGTCATCCCCCATCAGGAAGTAGTAACTTCGGATGCCAGCCTGGAGGCATTACGCGGCTCAGGGCTGCTGGCATTTCAATACCCAGGACTATGTCTCGAATGTACTAGAGAATGAAGGCAGCCTTTCAGGCCCTCTTGGCATTCAGCACCTTTCTGAGAGGGAAACAAGTTCTCATAAAGATGGACAACAGAGTGACAGTAGCCTACATCAACAGGTAGGGGGGTACCAGGAGCATCTCTATGATGCAGGAGGTCTGCCCGGTGATGCAATGGGCCCAACTGAACCTTCTAGATCTGAGGGCGGCTTATATTCCAGGCGTTCAGAATCTCCTGGCGGATTCACTCAGCAGAACATTCATTTCCAACAACGAGTGGTCTCTGAGCTCCCAGGAGCAAGGTTGGGACTCTTCTTCCCCATCAGTAGCGCAAGTGCTCGAGTTCCTCCAGTCAGGCCTGGAAAAAGGTCTTGGGTCCAGCACCCTAAAGGTACAAGTGTCTGCCATCTCTGCCTTGACAGGAGTTAAGTGGGCCCTTAATCCACTGGTGGTTCAATTCCAAAGGGCCTGTCTAAAACTAAGGCCTCCTAGGAAGCCTTCATTTCCAACATGGGATCTCTCAAAAGTCTTGGAAGTCTTATCCAAGGAGCCATTCTTTCCACTTGAAAACATCTCCCTTTGGGATCTGACACTAAAGGTCTCATTTCTAATTGCTATAACGTCAGCGAAGAGAGTCTCAGAAATGCAAGCCCTGCTAGCCAAAGAGCCGTACCTGATGATCTACCCGGACAGGCTAACCCTGAAGCCTTCGGATCGATTTATGCCAAAAGTCTCCTCTTCATTCCACTTTAACCAGGAGATTGATCTTCCGGCCCTTGTCACAGATCAGGACGCTCCTCATCCACTGGATGTCAAGGGCAACGTTTTGCAGTACCTCTCAGTAACCAAGCCGTTCAGAAAGTCTGAAAACCTCCTAATCATCCCACACGGGTTTAGAAAAGGCCAAGCGGCATCTGCCCGTACCATCGCCTCATGGTTGGTGAAAATTATCAAGAAGGCCTACTCCTTGAGCACCTTGCAGATTCCAGAAGGCTTAAGGGCACATTCTACCAGGGCAGTGGCTACTTCATGGGCAGCTTACTGTAGAGTCACAGCGGAAACCATTTGTAGAGCGGCCTCCTGGTCCTCCAGAAACACCTTTATAACCCATTATAAAGTGGATGCTGCACGCCTATCAACAGTAGAGTTCGGGAAGGCCGTTATACAGGCCAACTCTTCTATTTCTTGTCAATAAACTTACTTTGCATTCCCACCCAGTCTGGCGAGTTACTCCCCAAAGTGTATGCTGCCATGATGCGACAGGAAAACGGAAAATTGTATACTCACCTTTCCGTAATTTTCCTTTCTTGTCGCATCCTCATGGCAGCATACAATCGCCCACCCTTCTGAGGTGATTTATATATACAGAGAATACTAGGGCAGGTGCCTACTCATCAATTTATAGCTATGGGGTCCTATCAGGTTGTGGAGGCGGAGTCACAACCCAAAGTGTATGCTGCCATGAGGATGCGACAGGAAAGGAAAATTAGGGAAAGGTGAGTATACAATTTTCCGTTTTTTATACAAGCTGCACACTCACTACTTCACATTGTAGCAAAGTGTCATTTCGTCAGTGTTGTCACATGAAAAGATATAATAGAATATTTACAAAAATGTGAGGGGTGTACTCACTTTTGTGAGATAATGTAAATGTGTGTATTAAGTTTTAATTTTAAAATTTATTTTACTGTATTTTATTTGTCTCTTCTTATTTTTAACCCATCAATTTTTACAATATCATAGGAGCTGACCTCTCTCCGTGTGATAAAACAAAGGCAGTGTCACAGACTTTTTTTTTTTTGGAGACATTGCGTGTCTAGGAGACTGATGCATGATGTCTCCTTTGCCTCCAGCAATATAGTAAATATAACACAGGGAAGATTGCCTGCTACTGTTCCCCATCCTGAATTCCTCTGCAGTGCTCCCAGACATTGGGTATTTAAGCCCTAATCAAGAATTTCTCTTATTTGCTCCCTTTTGGCCTGCTAAATATGCCATTGGCTGCAATGTGTTGTATATCTGTTCGATAAGGAAAAAAAAACCTGTTAATTTTGTTAGAAATTCAGAGATGTCCTGTGTTCTCTCCACACTTCCTGTGTTATCTCAAAAAGCTTAATGAATTCTCCTAATTCTTTTCTTGAACTACAACATGATTAACCTTCATAGGTGTGCGCAGCTTATTGCATTAGGGTGTGCACCCCAAAGCTCAAACACACATGAACTCCATCTGCTGTCACAGGGAAGAGGCTCTGATGGTGGGAGACTGTTGATTGGGATTCTATTACCTTACATCCTAAGTATAGGTGTAATGTGTTCCTACCATTGAAATTAACCTTTAATATAATGGGGGCATTTACACTGGCCACTGGCACCCCAACCACCCACCTGGTGCCACCCCTGGATAATGCTAATGCACATGGGGTGATTAGGGTGTGCCCAGGCACACCCGACACACCCTGTGCCCATGCCTATGTTAATTTTTATGTTGTAGCGATCAGGGTGTGGGGTGGTTGAGTAGTTTAGCAAAAGACACCGGGCAGGGCTGGCTATACTCAGTCTACAAAGATTCTGTGTGCTGTCAGCCCACAATAGGGCTTAGGAGCTGATTGCACTTCTGGCGGATCAGCAAGTATTTTTTCTATACTTCCGGGGTCTTTAAATAGATAAAACATGGGAAATGTGTTAAAAAGATGCACTGCATATGTTATTCTTTTGCTTGACATACACTTTAAAGCAGAACAGGAGTCCTACAGTCCAAAACTGCAAGAACTTTGATGCTATGATGCTAGCTATGATGTCAACAACTTATTATTCACTGGCCGGTATATCACTCACTCTATGTGCCACCTACTGTATGTGCCATAGAAACCATACAATAAATGAGTCAGTGTGCAGAAAGAAGACAGCTCCAACACAAATGGGTATGCCAACGCCATAGCAGTTTGAGCAATACCATATCTGTAACATCAGATGGTGATCTATAGTCTACTCTTGGAAGCATCTTCCCTCTCTTTATTTTTAGATTATCTGTTATCCTTGGCTGAAGTTCAGGAAGAGTAGTTCCGCTGAGAATAGAAGTTACCCCTGATGACCAAAAGTGTATGTATAATCCAGGACAGAGGATCGCTGCTACCCCACAGTTTGTGAAGTGAGGTATACACACATAATAGAAAGTCTATGACAGTTATTGAAGCATCTTTGTTTAGGAACTATCTGCGGTCAGCATCTACTTCTTTGACTAAGATGCTGGTGCAGAGATATTTCTGTCTGTGCAGTTTAAAACTGTGTACACTGTCTAACAAATATGCAGCCCCTGGATGCATCTTCACACCTTGCTGCTCAGTACACAGTTATAATACTTCAACCTAAAATGATCACTGAGGAAAAGAAGACCACAGAAATGCTTTCTCCTGCCTGCAACTGGCTGAAAATATGTCATCTTAAGCAAAGTCACCTTCTGGAGCCTAAAGCCTTAGAATGGGCGGCACACACACATAAAATTGACTCTCACAGTGACACTGACAGCAGTGTGCAGCAGCACAGATAATGATGACACCTCATTGACATGGCATGTCCCCTCCTGAGTCACATTGACAGTCTATCTCCAAGCCAAGTGGTCCCTCCAGTCCACTCCAGTCTAAAGAGCACTGACGCACGGTCCCGGCCCCAGCCTGCCTTGCTCCCATACATGCTTGGCTCCATTGCACCATGACATCACATGACATTCTCAGGCTGCGCCAGAGCCGCCCAATCACACTGTAGCAGGCACTGGCATGGTCTCAGCCGGCTCCGGACCAAGCTGAGCATCAGAGCCATATTTTTTACTGGCAACCTTTTACTTTTACTGGCATTTACTGCCAGGAGAAAATTGCCCATTTTTTACAGGCTGCCAGTAAAAATACTGACGGTTGGCACAGGATCACTGTCAGCCTCCTACCAAAATCCACCAGGGCCTTCTTGTTGAGTGAGATGTAGACTTGATACCACCATAGGACAGCTGGACTCTCTCCCACCAATTTTCTTCCTGGCTCTCTTCAGTGAGCTTCTCCAGATCCAACTTGATCCCTGGACTTAAGTTTGTGAATAAGCTAAGCTGGGACCTCGATGTCTTCCTGATGGATCCTTCCAGAAATCTGCCCCAAGGGCAGAGCCCCTGCACAAAGCTCCCCCCCCCCCCCCACCAGGACTGGGCCCAAGAACTCTGTTGCTTTGCCTCAGTCTATTTATGAGCTTTTCCACCACCTTCTAGGCACACCTTCCCAGGAATTGGCTAGAGGCCCATAAATATTCAGGCTATTTACTCTGTTCTTCCTCCCACTATAATTCTCAAATCCTCTAAAATACAGAGGAAAGTAATCAGAGCAGCAGCCTGTGAGATACCGAGCACATATAAACAAGCAACCCCTGTTCCACTGATTACAGAGGAGCTAAACCAAATTTACCTAACAGCCTATTATAAACTAGGAGGGTGCGACATTTGGAACAGAATTTTTGAAAATTATACTATTGCCATGTATGGTGACATGCTAGGAATTTACCGTATTTATCGGCGTATAACACGCACTTTTTTCCCCTTAAAATCAGGGGAAAGTCGTGGGTGCGTGTTATACGCCGATCCCCGCTATCGCTATGTGAATTTCGGCGATCGCCGCCGACATTCACATAGCGAGTAGTTTGAAATATGGCGCCGCGGAGTTCGGAAGGACTCGGCGGTGCTGTACGAGCGCCGCCGAAATCACAGAGCCGAGATACACATAGTCGAGTGTATTCGGCTCTTTCTGGCGCCGCTCACAGTCACGCCCAGTCCCGCCATTGGACCTGTGTTATGTCCATCATAGGGCGGGACTGGGCGGGACTGTGAGCGGCGCCGGAAAGAGCCGAGAACCCTCGGCTATGTGTATCTCGGCGGCGTTCGTTCACTTCCGCCGGCCCCGAGTCCCTCCGAACTCCGCAGCGCCATATTTAAAAGTACTAGTATGTGTATGGCGGCGGCGGGGACAAGGCTGCAGGGACACTGGGGACAAGGCTGCTCTGTGGACAAGGCTGCTCTGTGGACAAGGCTGCACTGGGGACAAGGCTGCTCTGTGGACAAGGCTGCTCTGGGGACAAGGCTGCTCTGGGGACAAGGCTGCACTGGGGACAAGGCTGCACTGGGGACAAGGCTGCACTGACAAGGCTGCACTGACAAGGCTGCACTGGGGCAAAGCTGCACTGACACTGAAAAGGCTGCAATGACACTAACAAGGCTGCAGATGAACACTGATGAGGCTGCATTGATGGGCATTTTAATGTAAGTTTCTTTTCCTTAAACTTCCCTCCTAAAAGTTTTTTTCCTTAAAATTCTCTCCTAAACCTGGGGTGCGTGTTATACGCCGGCGCGTGTTATACGCCGATAAATACGGTATTTAAATTGTGTTTCTTTCAGTTTAAGGACAAACTAATCTTTGATCACAACATGCTAGGAATAAAAATCTAGGTTCTTTTGAGGACAGGATGCCTGTTAGGGAAGATATAGGCATTGCTGTATTCTCCCTTTGATGTTTGTGGCTTGGACATCAAACTCATCCCCTTGCTTGAATAACTACAGTATGCTGGCCATAAACATAACTGGCCATAATTTGAGCCGTGGGAGGCCTGTCAGCACCATCCAGCTTGACAAACTGAAAATCAAAGCAGCCAGGTAGAAAATTCACTGCCCAACAGTGCTTACAGTCGATCAGATGCTGTCACTGTTCTGGTATTCTGACAGCCACAGGAGAAATGGCTGTCAGGATAAAATAGTTGGCAGGGGAGATTTCTCCTTCCGCACAGTTTAGCATGGATTGGGGAATCTATTGATTTCTCTTGTTCAATCTATTAAATATTAAAGTATAACGAAAAGGCAAAATGTATTTTTCAATTTTGGATAGAGCGGAGGTGGGTTAAAACACCTGTTAGTTTTTATTGCTGTCTGTGTCCGCGTTAGGGAGATACACCCTCTATATTTGTCCTGTTTACCATTATCATTGAAGGTGAAAGTAAAAGAAAATTCTACATTTTGCGTTGTCCCCAAAAAAGTAGTAGAGTGGAAATATTCCAATGGGGACACTAGTTCTGCTGACCTGGGGATCCCTAAGGGATTACTGTAATTTGCAGGGATTTCCTCTCACTTCCTGTGTGACAGGAAATGGAGGGAAACCTCCCCAATGGGTCGCAGATGGCAGAAAAAACGTACAGGGGTTATAACTCTCCCCCTACTTTATCCAAAATTAAAAAACAGTTTTTGCTATAGTTCTAATTTAACATATATGGCTAGCCTTGGAGTCACCAGTTGGCAGATAAGGCTTATCTTCATTTTTTATCTTTCTGTGTTAATTACCCTGAAAGTTAAAAGATCAGCTTAACAGCCACCCAAGCCGGTAAGTTCAAATAAAAAAAAAAATTGTTACATTATTTTCTTGTTACATCCACTCTTCTAGTGGTCCATTACAAAGAGGTAAGTAGATATGTCCTGGATTCTAGTCATGAGCCCAAGACTTGCTGGGCCTTTTTTTTTTCCCTAGCTCACTCATGTAATATAATAGGATGGAGTTTGCTAGACGAGATCAAATGTGAGATAAAATGTAATTTTCCATTTGGGGTTCCAGCCCACCTTTTTGTGCTCCAGTTCTTCCTCCTACATTCTCCATAATATAAAAATAAAATAAAAAGACCAGTAAGGAGATTAGGTACACCTCATAATAATCATAGCAGGTGGGCATATACAGGAGCTAATGTGCAGAATTCACACCAATAGAGTGCCTACAAGATATTACAAACTCAGTTTTCTAACTTTCTAGGATCCAAACGAAACTACAATAATATCTCTACCTTGTGTCCTATCTTTTCTACCCTAAAATTCTACTTGCCTCTATCTCTGTAGCATAAGCTGAAGTCTCGTCTAAGACATCCTGGCTTCCCTCACTCCCATCCTCTCTAACCTAACCTCTCATAACCTCTATTCCTTTGCTCTGAATAGGGTGGCTTCTGCCAAATTATGCTCTTCTCCCAGCCTTGGCCCTCATTACACTCATTCTTACAAAGCACTACATGCATGGCTGAACTAAGCAGGAGACAATCTGGCCTAAATAGGATAGGGATTTCCTCAAATGTAAAGCAAAACTTCATGATTTCAACTGTGCCCTTATTATAACTTAGTGAAAGTAAAATGCTATACTCATTAACTCCCCAGCTTGTTATCTTCACCAAATATTTCCCACAATGACTTCTTCCTAACTCCAATATCCCCTGCCCCTACAATGGTTCTGTTTTCTTGGCAATGTGTCAATTATTCAGCTGATTTTTTTTCCCCAGAAAAAGCAAAATGTGTACATGTGTATTTGTAACTCATCTGAGTGTTTATGAGTAACTTTCTGTGGGCCAGAATGGTGGCTTTGCCTGTGAAAGAAAGTATTCACAACTTTAAATTTTGCATACTACCCTGTTTCTTTAAATGCTAATTTAGAGTAATTAGTGCACTGTTATTAGGTTCACAGACAGTGTCCCTGAATCTAGCCAATTATATTGTCAAAATGCTTTGTATTTCTTCAGTTGAGATTTTTGAGATTTATATACACCAACTAATGTAACTATACATGTTGTGCCTTGAACATGCTCATATTAAAAGGAATAATTTTTTCTTGGAAAAGATGCTGATGATTGGCTGGTCCTTGTTCTTAAAATGTATAACAAGGTCCTAGACTCACAGGTGGTGGCCCTCAACTCTTTCAGGGCCAGCAACACCTTAGCGTAATAAAGACCAGTAGGGATGACATCACTGCTGTAAGGGTTCAGCACCAATGTAGGACCTGCACTGACAGGCACACTTGCTGGAGCTTTGCAGTCGCGTGACTGCTTGGAAAGAGATTTTGAAAAAAGTATTTCTTTTGATTTCCTTTGAAATGTATGCAGCAACTATTAGAGCAGTGGGGAGGCAAAATTTAAAACATGGGTTATTTTAGTCTTTCTTTTGACTTTACGTTATCTTGGATTACACTAAAGCCAGGAATTAAATTCACAGGGGAAACAGTCTTGCCTACTATAAAGAACCGAATTTAGCAGTGAGTTCAGTGTTATATTTTTTATCTGGATTTGAGCTGCTGAAGTCCAAAATTGGAAGTCACAATATCCCAAATTACTGCTTTTTCACACCCTGGCTGGTCAAAAGGTTCTTTGATGAGAGAAATGTCATCATGATCATTGAAACTTACGCCTTATGTACTTCATTGAAACTCTTTAGGGTGGAGGGGGCAGGAGGCGGAGCCTAGCGGAGCAGACATGCATTGTTAGAGCTCCACACCGCTGAGGAGAGAAGAGAAGGACAAAGCGGAGCCTGCAGGCTCAAAAGGTATCCATTTGAACCTTTTTGCCCCAGGGAACAAACTGTGAAAGTTTGGGCAGGAAATATGGTACTGGGAGGAAGTCGTGGCAGAAATAAAAATCACCTCACAAAGAGCTCACAGGCACTCACTGCAGCTGAAGCAGCTCCAGTCACCTCACAAGATATAGCATCAGGGCGCTCTCACAGACAGAAAATGTCACAGCAAGACTCTCCATTTGAGTCAGATACAGAACAAATCCTCTCACAAACTTCTCCACAAGCCTCCTCAGTATCCCCAGTAATATTATTACAATTTGAAAAGATGCTTCATAAGGCTTTAAAACAAACCTCAGACCAAATAACAAAAAGCCTAACCAAAGAAATAAGAGAGCTGGGAAACCGCACCGCAGCCTTAGAAATAAAAATGGATGAAATTGAAATTACAACCCAAGAAAATATAACAGAATTGGAACAATTAAAAAAAGAGAATTTAATACTTCAAACTAAGCTCGAAGATTACGAAAATAGAGCCAGACGTTCAAACTTGCGCATAAGGGGAATACCTGAAACTGTGACAGACCTGCAATCTACTATTACTGCTCTATTACAAGAACTAAAGCCAGATATCCCTATTGAACGTTTAGAACTGGACAGAGTACACAGAGCCCTCACAGCCAAAAAGAAAGATGAACCCCCACGTGATATAATCACAAAATTTCATTATTACAGAACGAAAGAACAAATACTAATTGCTGCAAGAGAAAAAAAGGAACTTAATTTTCAAGGACACAATCTATACACTGGGGGGAGAACCTCTGGGGGAATCTAGGATGGAAAAGGACTTGGGGGTCCTAGTGGATGATAGGCTCAGCAATGGCATGCAATGCCAAGCTGCTGCTAATAAAGCAAACAGAATATTGGCATGCATTAAAAGGGGGATCAACTGCAGAGATAAAACAATAATTCTCCCGCTCTACAAGACTCTGGTCCGGCCGCACCTGGAGTATGCTGTCCAGTTCTGGGCACCAGTCCTCAGGAGGGACATACTGGAAATGGAGCGAGTACAAAGAAGGGCAACAAAGCTAATAAATGGTCTGGAGGATCTTAGTTATGAGGAAAGGTTGCGAGCACTGAACTTATTCTCTCTGGAGAAGAGACGCTTGAGAGGGGATATGATTTCAATTTACAAATACTGTACTGGTGACCCCACAATAGGGATAAAACTTTTTCGCAGAAGAGAGTTTAATAAGACTCGTGGCCATTCATTACAATTAGAAGAAAAGAGGTTTAACCTTAAACTACGTAGAGGGTTCTTTACTGTAAGAGCGGCAAGGATGTGGAATTCCCTTCCACAGGCGGTGGTCTCAGCGGGGAGCATTGATAGCTTCAAGAAACTATTAGATAATCACCTGAATGACCGCAATATACAGGGATATGTAATGTAATACTGACACATAATCACACACATAGGTTGGACTTGATGGACTTGTGTCTTTTTTCAACCTCACCTACTATGTAACTATGTAACTATTACTAAAAGAAGATCCAGGAAACCCCAACTAATGGAACTGCAATGCCACAACATTATGTATCAATGGGGCTTCCCCTTTTCAGTCAGATTTAACTACCAAGGTACAATTTACAGAAGCAGATCAGCAGATGAACTACAACAAACCCTTTTAAAATAAAATCTGACAGAACCCACAAGCAGCAACACCCCCACACGCAGAAGAATGGCATCATCTTCACCTTCAGGCAGCACCCAGAAAATTTCAGAACAAAATGGGAATCATCATTCTCACAAAAGAGGCCGTTATGCCACATCATCCATGGACCAAGAAGATTCAATGGACTGACATCCTAATTCCTAATATCTGTTCATTTATTATACTCACAGCCCTTGCACACTGGGGCGGGGGGCGGCGGCGGCGGTAAAACGCCGCTATTATTAGCGGCGTTTTACCGTCGGTATGCGGCCGCTAGCGGGGCGGTTTTACCCCCCGCTAGCGGCCGAGAAAGGGTTAAATACCACCCCAAAGCGCCTCTACAGAGGCGCTTTGCCGGCGGAATAGCCGCGCCGTCCCATTGATTTCAATGGGCAGGAGCGGTAAGGGAGCGGTATACACACCGCTCCTTCACCGCTCCGAAGATGCTGCTGGCAGGACTTTTTTTACAGTCCTGCCAGCGCATCGCTCCAGTGTGCAAGCCCTCGGGGCTTGCACACTGGATACACAGCAGCGGCACTTTCGGGGCGGTTTGCAGGCGCTATTATTAGCGCAATAGCGCCTGCAAACCGCCCCAGTGTGCAAGGGCTCTCAGAGATGGTTCTCTATAAAAAACCTATATTTATAACTGAATGTAACTGCGTTCTGATAGTCACACACTGTGTGGGATCATGTTACATTCCAGTTATATTTCTTATTACTTCTGATTCATATAGCCTTAGAATATATAAGTGAAATAAGGAAATTCTTGTTCAGTTATATATTATCAGGTAATAACAATAGATTTATTACTTTTTAGGACAAATATGTTCAATAATCCAGAAGTAATGGAAGCTTTTTCTTTCTTTTCTTAAAACAAATATATTATTACCTAACTAGTTCCTAGAATTATGTTTTTGTTTATTCTAATCTGAAGCAATACAACCTCAATTTTATGAGTTAACATTTCTAAACAGTTGCATATGAATAAAATATGTAATTGTTTACTCTAAAAGGGTTAAAATCCCAAAATAATTCAAACTATCTTCATCAATACCAAAGTTATTAACAGTACCTTTCTAACTGAATTATTTAGCCTAGGGCAAAACTAACCATATACAACCACCCTGGAATAAATAATTTCAACAAAAACTATATTCTGCACTCCAATTAATGAAACATCATTTTGATGTCTTTTGACATAGCACTTCTCTCCTGTAAGCGGAAGATCCGTGTACCCCCATTAGCCCTCCTCATTCTCCCAACCATATTATGTGGGAGTGTGACGAAGGCACTTATTCCCCTGAGAGAGATATTTATTCTCTTTCACGGGTAAATTGTGATTACTTGCAAAAAATAATTTATACAATGTATCATCTAATCTCATATGTTTTTTGTTTACTCTTTACTCCAGAATTCACTGGTTTCTTTTCTATCTTTTCATCTCTTCAGTCCACACAGGTTGATCTGCGCAGTCAGCTCTGCATAACAAAAAGTAAGTCAAAACTATTTGATCTGTTGCCATGGCACCACTGAATATACTCTCCCTGAATGTTCAGGGAATAAATGTCCCTCAAAAAAGGACCAAAGCCTTCCGTACTTTCCATAACAAGAAGGCTCACATAGTATGCCTCCAAGAAACACACTTCACCAAAGATTCTACTCCAAAATATATTTCTCCTTTTTATCAACAAATTTACACGGCTTCTGCCTGTACCAAGCAAAGGGGAACTCTAATTGCATTTCACCAATCCACACCATTCACCTTATCATCAGAAATTAAAGACCCAGAAGGTAGATACCTGATACTCATGGGTTATATAATGGATACAGCAATCACGGTGATTTCCTACTACGCTCCTAACAAACAACCTACACCATTCCTCTCACATATATTACAAGTGATTAATACACACAAAATAGGAACAGTGATAATGTGTGGGGATTCGAACCAGGTCCTCCTCCCATTTCTAGATAAATCACCTTTTACACCATCCAAAATAACCTCTAGATTACCTTTTTCTCAACTTCTTTCCAAATACAATCTGGTAGATTCATGGAGAGAAAGTAACCCAATGAAAAAGAAATTCACTTATTTCTCGCACCCTCATCAAACCTTCACCAGAATAGATCATATTTTTCTAACAATAGGAATGATACCAGAAATTATTACATCAGATATAATTCCGATTCCGTGGTCTGACCATAATGCAGTATACACTACTATAGCCTCAGCCATACCAAAAGCGCATGACCCAACGTGGTACTTACCGGACATAATGCTCAAACACCCACTACATCAGATGGCCATTGAACAAGCTTTAAAGGAATACATATCAATTAATAATACAACAGACATCTCCCCAATAACACTGTGGGAAGCTCATAATCCTGTCTTGTGTGGTACAATACAAAGACAAATGGCACTATTTAAACGGGAACGCAAAAATCTAGCAAAAAAACTAGAACTCAATTTTAATGCAGCCTACATATCATTCCAAGATAATCCATCTCAGAGTACAAAATCTCATCTGGAAAAATCTAGATTGGAATACGATCTATTTCTCACTGAGTCAGTTGATAAATCCCTCAAACGCTCCAAACACAATTTCTACATGAATACAAACAAACCAGGTACATATTTGGCTCGGGCATTAAATTCAACTAACAAATCTTTCAAACCAATACGTTTGAAATTATCAAAAAATGTTTATACTTGTAATCCAGTTAAAATAGTCCATAAATTTCACTCACATCTCGCAACTTTATACAAGAGAAACAATGAATTTAATCCTACAGAGGCTGAATCCTTCTTCTCAAAAATAACCTTACCTGAGTTATCTCAGAATCAAAAAAGCAATTTGGATGAGCCTATAACTATAGATGAAGTTGCTAACGCCATAAAAGACCTAAAACTTAACAAAAGACCAGGCCCAGACGGATACTCGGCTTTATACTATAAAACATTCTCAGAAATACTCTCTCCCATTCTCACTGTAACTTTTAACAAACTTCTAGATGGACATTCTTTTCGGCAAGAAACACTAATGGCAATTGTTTGTATGATCCCAAAACCCCTTTCTGATGATACTTCCTGTGTGAATTATCGGCCTATCTCTCTGTTAAACCTTGATATTAAATTATTAGCAAAAATAATAGCAAAACGCCTCAATAGCATTATAGGAAAATTAATACATAGAGATCAAGTAGGCTTCATGCCAAATAGACAGGCAGGCGATAATATACGCAGGGCAGTGTTATTGGCACATATTGCTAAAAAACGGAAAATCCCTTTATGTTTTCTATCTCTCGATATTAAGAGGGCATTTGACACAGTATCCTGGCAATATATGCAATATTCATTACAAAAATGGGGTTTTGGACCCCACTTTTTAACATGGATCAAAGCATTATATAATAAACCCAAAGCCTATATAAAATATGCTGGATACAAATCTGATGCCTTTAATATTGAAAGAGGTACCCGACAGGGTTGCCCATTATCTCCCTTATTATTTGCCCTTATACTCGAACCCATGGCCCAATACATCAGAACAAACCAAACTATAACTGGCATTGAAGTAGGAGGTATCACACACAAATTATGTATATTTGCAGACGATATATTACTTTTTCTATCATCACCACAGGTCTCTGGTCCTAACTTAATACCAGCTCTTGATGGATTTGCAGCCCTATCCGGCCTTATGATTAATCCCAAGAAATGCCTAGTGCTTAATATTTCACTCACAAACATGGAGTTGATCCCGGCTAAGGCTGCACTCCCATTCGCAGAAAAATCAATCCCATATCTTGGAATTCATTTAACAGCATCTCATTCTGACTTATTCTCAACCAATTATCCTTCTGTATTAAGACAGATCACAAATCTAATAAAACAATGGTCGCAACTTCCTTTATCCTGGATAGGGAAGATTAATGCAATCAAAATGACATAGTTACATAGTAGGTGAGGTTGAAAAAAGACACAAGTCCATCAAGTCCAACCTATGTGTGTGATTATGTGTCAGTATTACATTACATATCCCTGTATATTGCGGTCATTCAGGTGATTATCTAATAGTTTCTTGAAGCTATCAATGCTCCCCGCTGAGACCACCGCCTGTGGAAGGGAATTCCACATCCTTGCCGCTCTTACAGTAAAGAACCCTCTACGTAGTTTAAGGTTAAACCTCTTTTCTTCTAATTGTAATGAGTGGCCACGAGTCTTATTAAACTCTCTTCTGCGAAAAAGTTTTATCCCTATTGTGGGGTCACCAGTACAGTATTTGTAAATTGAAATCATATCCCCTCTCAAGCGTCTCTTCTCCAGAGAGAATAAGTTCAGTGCTCGCAACCTTTCCTCATAACTAAGATCCTCCAGACACTTTATTAGCTTTGTTGCCCTTCTTTGTACTCGCTCCATTTCCAGTACGTCCCTCCTGAGGACTGGTGCCCAGAACTGGACAGCATACTCCAGGTGCGGGCGGACCAGAGTCTTGTAGAGCGGGAGAATTATTGTTTTATCTCTGCAGTTGATCCCCCTTTTAATGCATGCCAATATTCTGTTTGCTTTATTAGCAGCAGCTTGGCATTGCATGCCATTGCTGAGCCTATCATCCACTAGGACCCCCAAGTCCTTTTCCATCCTAGATTCCCCCCAGAGGTTCTCCCCCCAGTATATAGATTGGATTCATATTTTTGCCACCCAAATGCATTATTTTACATTTTTCTACATTGAACCTCATTTGCCATGTAGTCGCCCACCCCATTAATTTGTTCAGGTCTTTTTGCAAGATTTCCACATCCTGCGGAGAAGTTAATGCCCTGCTTAGCTTAGTATCGTCTGCAAATACAGAGATTGAACTGTTTATCCCATCCTCCAGGTCGTTTATGAACAAATTAAATAGGATTGGTCCCAGCACAGAACCCTGGGGGACCCCACTACCCACCCCTGACCATTCTGAGTACTCCCCATTTATCACCACCCTCTGAACATGCCCTTGTAGCCAGTTTTCAATCCATGTACTCACCCTATGGTCCATGCCAACGCACCTTATTTTGTACAGTAAACGTTTATGGGGAACTGTGTCAAATGCTTTTGCAAAATCCAGATACACCACGTCTACGGGCCTTCCTTTATCTAGATGGCAACTCACCTCCTCATAGAAGGTTAATAGATTGGTTTGGCAATTCTACCCAAATTCTACCTAACTATTCTACCCAAATTGCTTTATCTATTCAGAGTCCTCCCTATTCCAATTCCTTCCTATTTTTTGAGAATAGTACAAAAAAGAGCAACTTCGTTTATATGGGGCTCTTCTAAACCACGTATACCTATACACACACTACATCTTCCCAAAAATAAAGGAGGCCTGGGATACCCTAATTTTACTAACTACTACAGAGCAGCACATTTGGCCAGTCTGTCCAAATACCATGCAAAACAGGAAATCCCATTATGGGTATTTATAGAGGCTTCAGAAAATGACCCTCTATTAATATCAAACTTATTATGGCTTGATCCTAAAGACCGCTTTAAAATTCATAATCCCATAACTAAACACTTCTTATCTCTCTGGGATAAACTAAAAACCAAATATCAGTTACAATCTCCACACAATCCTCTCCTTTCTTTTATCAGAAATCCGGCCTTTTATCGGGCATGGATCTACCCAAATTCTTTTAAAGCTTGGACAACATCAGGCATTCAGACACTAAATGACTTCATAGCATCTAAATCATTCCTTTCATTCCCATCGCTTAGAGAAAAATATGATCTACCAAACTCTGAGATATTTAGATATCTCCAAATCAAAAATTTCTATACACCATTCCTAAAGGGGGATACACCATTATCCCAATAATCCATTTTTGAATCAATCTGTACAAAAGATCTATTTGCTAAAGGTACAATTTCATCACTTTATAATCAATTATATGGAGTAGCAAATCTTAATAGACCCTCTTACGTTCAGGGCCGGATTTCCCACAAGGCCACCGAGGCCAGGCCTCGGGGCGGCAGTGGTACAGGGGCGGCGCCGCTTCTGCAAAGAATTCTCGGCCGCCCCCCACATTAACATAGCAGCATGTGATGCAGCGCACCCGGGTGCCAGAGAGGTGGGGGCGCTGAAGCACTAGAGTGCTCCTCTCCCTCCTCCTCCTCTCTGTGTCCAGACTGAGGCGGCTTCCTCCGCAGGTCACCGCCGCCGCTGCTGGTTTTTTCGAGGCTCAAGCCTGTCCCCCCTCCCTCCTCCTGTCAAAGGAGAGCAGCTGCCGGAGATCGGAGCGGCTGGTCTCTGTGCGGGGGGGGGGCATGTTCTCCTGTGTCTCTCACTCCCGCCCAAGCCTGTCTCCATCTGTACACTTATGGAGGGGGGGTGTCCTGGGGGGTCTGTACTAGTGAAGGGGGGGTTTGTCCTGGGATGTCTGCACTAATGGAGGGGGGTTTGTCTTGGGATGTCTGTACTAATGAAGGGGAGGGGGGTTGCCCGGGGGGGTTGTACTAATGAAGGGGGGGGGTTTGCCCTGGGGGTCTGTACTAATGGAGGGGGGTTTGTCCTGGGGGGGTCTGTACTAATGAAGGGAGGGGTGGTTTGTCCTGGGGGGGTCTGTGCTAATGGAGGGGGTTGACCTGGGGGGGGTTGTACTAATGGAGAGGGGGTTGTCCTGGGGGGGTTGTACTAATGGAGGGGGAGTTGTCCGGGGGGGTTTGTACTAATGGAGGGGGGGTTGACCTGGGGGGTTTGTACTAATGGAGGGGGGGTTGTCCTGGGGGGTATGTACTAATGGAGGGGGGTTGTCCTGGGGGGGTTTGTACTAATGGAGGGGTGTTGTCCTGGGGGGTTTGTACTAATAGAGGGGCGTTTGTCCTGGGGGGTCTGTACTAATGAAGGGAGGGGGGTTTGTCCTGGGGGGTCTTTACTAATGAAGGGAGGGGGGTTTGTCCTGGGGGGGTCTGTACTAATGAAGGGAGGGGGGTTTGTCCTGGGGGGGTCTGTACTAATGAAGGGAGGGGGGTTTGTCCTGGGGGGAGTCTGTACTAATGAAGGGAGGGGGGTTTGTCCTGGGGGGATCTGTACTAATGAAGGGAGGGGGGTTTGTCCTGGGGGGGTCTGTACTAATGAAGGGAGGGGGGTTTGTCCTGGGGGGAGTCTGTACTAATGAAGGGAGGGGGGTTTGTCCTGGGGGGTCTGTACTAATGAAGGGAGGGGGGTTTGTCCTGGGGGGGGTCTGTACTAATGAAGGGAGGGGGGTTTGTCCTGGGGGGATCTGTACTAATGAAGGGAGGGGGGGTTGTCCTGGGGGGGATCTGTACTAATGAAGGGAGGGGGGTTTGTCCTGGTGGGGGTCTGTAATAATGGATGGGGGTTTGTCCTGGGGGGTCTGTACTAATGGAGGGGGGTGGTTTGTCCTGGGAGGGTCTACACCCAGGAAAGTACACCCAGGGCTCCAGAGGGAGAGGACACTGCTGAGGGAAAACCATTAGAGAGAGAACCCCGCTGCACTGCGCCACCAGAGGGAAAGCCACACAGCCTGGTGCCATCCCTGGCGGAGAAAGGAATGGAGTCATTGCAGGAATACAGATCTGGGTGCTACCCAGCGGAGTCGCCACGGGCAATTCAGAGTGAGCTGACTCCTGATCAGAGGAACTGTTGCTGTATCGCTGGGTCAGGTGAGAGGGCCGATCGGCCATTATCTACTAATGTCCATAGGAACTGCAGTCTCTGACTGTCTCCTGTATCATGTCTGCAGTCTCTGACCATCTCCTGTACTATGATTGCAGTCTCTGATCATCTCCTGTATTATGTCTGCAGTCTCTGATCATCTCCTGTACTATGTCCGCAGTCTCTGATCATCTCCTGTACTATGTCTGCAGTCTCTGATCATCTCCTGTACTATGTCTGCAGTCTCTGATCATGTCCTGTATTATGTCTGCAGTCTCTGATCATCTCCTGTATTATGTCTGCAGTCTCTGATCATCTCCTGTAGTATGTCTGCAGTCTCTGATCATCTCCTGTATCATGTCTGCAGTCTCTGATCATCTCCTGTACTATGTCTGCAGTCTCTGACCGTCTCCTGTATCATGTCTGCAGTCTCTGACCGTCTCCTGTATCATGTCTGCAGTCTCTGACCATCTCTTGTATCATGTCTGCAGTCTTTGACCGTATTATGTCTGGGGGCTCTTTCTGGTGGTGTGTGTGTGTGTGTGTGTGTGTGGGGGGGCGGCATTGAAGGGCCCGGCCTTGGGGCGGCAAAGGGAGTAAATCCGGGCCTGCTTACGTTCAGAGGTGGGAGGAGGACCTGGGACGAACTTTAGAAGACACGGACTGGTCTAACATATGGCTCACATCTAAGTCATCTTCACCCAACATCTTAGCACTGGAGACAAATTATAAAGTCCTAACTCGCTGGTACCTTGTACCCGCTAGAGTGGCAAAATATTCACCTAATACCTCAGCTCATTGTTTTCGAGGATGCCCAGAAATAGGCACACATTTACACATATGGTGGACGTGCCCAGTAATCCAAACCTTCTGGAAGGAAGTCTTCGTGATTGCATCTAAAATATTTAAAAAAATAATACAACCAGATCCTTATATAACTTTACTTAATCTAAAACCGGAATGGTTAACACTCTCTCAATTCAAACTTATGATCCAACTAACAACGGCTGCAAAACAAACAGTGGCCAAGGCATGGCAATCTCCTACATTGGTACTAGCAGAAACAATTCACAGAATGAATAATACAATGTCCCATGCTAAGATGGTAGCCATCGATCAAAATCAAATTCCAAAATTTGAAAAACTTTGGCATCCTTGGATAAAACAACAGTTCCTGTCAAACTTCAATGACTCTGTCCTGTTGCCATGGTAGCAGATTAAATGACTTACAGAGACACCCATTCTAAGGCTTCAAAGAGAACTAAAAAGAATAATAAACTGACGAGCGGGACAACCTTGTGGACCATACCTCTGCCTTTCTACCCTTTTTCTTCTTTCTCTTTCCTTTTCTCCACCTTACGATTAAAGCTCATTATCAGAATTTATTTGACCTATGTACACTCTACCTGTAAACAATATGTATAGTAGGTATAAATCATTTAAATACCTACAAAAGTAACTAAGGAAATGATATATATCTTTAATTTAGATTTACGTGAACCCAATGTTTAATATTTGAAATTTCATGATATTTACCTATATAAACCCTACTGTAAAACAATGAGCTTACTTTATAGATCCTTGTAAACTTACTTTATGTATCTTTATAATATTGTATACTCAATAAACTTCTTTTGACAAGGAAAAAAAAAAAAAAAAGAAACTCTTTAGGGTGTACATCACATGCCCAAAGTCCACCACAGGTTAAACACTTGGCAAAAATTTGGCAAAGTCTTGATTGAAAGCAAGACTGAAGTCTCCAACGTTCCGAGTTTCAGTCCAATCCTTTGTTATTTTTAGTGAGTAAACATCTTTTCTCTTATTGCTTTTCCAAGTTTCTATGTAAATTGTAAAGACGTTTGTATGGATGATATCTCCTTGTAAAGCGCAACATTTGTAGGTGCATGTACAACCCCTGGCAAAAATTATGGAATCACCAGTCCCTGAGGATGTTCCTTCAGTTGTTTATTGTTGTAGAAAAAAAGCAGATCACAGACATGGCCAAAAACTAAAGGAATTTCAAATGGCAACTTTCTGGCTTTAACCACTTCAGCCCCGGAAGGATTTACCCCCTTCCTGACCAGAGCACTTTTTACAATTCGGCACTGCGTCGCTTTAACTGCTAATTGCGCGGTCATGCAATGCTGTACCCAAACGAAATTTGCGTCCTTTTCTTCCCACAAATAGAGCTTTCTTTTGATGGTATTTAATCACCTCTGCCATTTTTATTTTTTGAGCTATAAACGGAAAAAGCCCGAAAATTTTGAAAAAAAATGATATTTTCTAATTTTTGTTATAAAAAAAATCCAATAAACTCAATTTTAGTCATACATTTAGGCCAAAATGTATTCGGCCACATGTCTTTGGTAAAAAAAATGTCAATAAGCGTATATTTATTGGTTTGCGCAAAAGTTAGAGCGTCTACAAACTGGGGTACATTTTCTGGAATTTACACAGCTTTTAGTTTATGACTGCCTATGTCATTTCTTGAGGTGCTAAAATGGCAGGGCAGTACAAAACCCCCCCAAATTACCCCATTTTGAAAAGTAGACACTCCAAGGAAATTGCTGAGAGGCATGTTGAGCCCATTGAATATTTATTTTTTTTTGTCCCAAGTGATTGAATAATGACAAAAAAAAAAAAATTACAAAAAGTTGTCACTAAATGATATATTGCTCACACAGGCCATGGGCATATGTGGAATTGCACCCCAAAATACATTCGGCTGCTTCTCCTGAGTACGGGGATACCACATGTGTGGGACTTTTTGGGAGCCTAGCCGCGTACGGGGCCCCGAAAACCAAGCACCGCCTTCAGGATTTCTAAGGCCATAAATTTTTGATTTCACTCCTCACTACCTATCACAGTTTTGAAGGCCATAAAATGCCAAGATGGCACAAAACCCCCCCAAATGACCCCATTTTGGAAAGTAGACACCCCAAGCTATTTGCTGAGAGGCATGGTGAGTATTTTGCAGCTCTCATTTGTTTTTGAAAATGAAGAAAGTCCAGAAAAAAAATTTTTTTTTTCTTTTTTCAATTTTCAAAACTTTGTGACAAAAAGTGAGGTCTGCAAAATACTCACTATACCTCTCAGCAAATAGCTTGGGGTGTCTACTTTCCAAAATGGGGTCATTTAGGGGGGTTTTGTGCCACCTGGGCATTCCATGGCCTCCGAAACTGTGATAGGCAGTGAAGAGTGAAATCAAAAATTTACGCCCTTAGAAAGCCTGAAGGCGGTGCTTGGTTTTTGGGGTCCCGTACGCGGCTAGGCTCCCAAAAAGTCCCAGTATCCCCGTACTCAGGAGAAGCAACAGAATGTATTTTGGGGTGTAATTTCACATATTCCCATGGCATGTTTGAGCTATATATCATTTAGTGACAACTTTGTGCAAAAAAAAATTTGTCTCTTTCCCGCAACTTGTGTCACAATATAAAATATTCCATGGACTCGACATGCCTCTCAGCAAATAGGTTGGGGTGTCTACTTTCCAAAATGGGGTCATTTGGGGGGGTTTTGAACTGTCTTGGCATTTTATGCACAACATTTAGAAGCTTATGTCACACATCACCCACTCTTCTAACCACTTGAAGACAAAGCCCTTTCTGACACTTTTTGATTACATGAAAAAAAAATGATTTTTTTTTTTGGCAAGAAAATTACTTTGAACCCCCAAACATTATATATTTTTTTAAAGCAAATGCCCTACAGATTAAAATGGTGGGTGTTTCATTTTTTTTTTCACACAGTATTTGCGCAGCAATTTTTCAAATGCATTTTTTGTGGAAAAAACACACTTTTTTAAATTTTAATGCACTAAAACACACTATATTGCCCAAATGTTTGATGAAATAAAAAAGATGATCTTAGGCCGAGTACATGGATACCAAACATGACATGCTTTAAAATTGCGCACAAACGTGCAGTGGCAACAAAATTAATACATTTTTAAAAGCCTTTAAAAGCCTTTACAGGTTACCACTTTAGATTTACAGAGGAGGTCTACTGCTAAAATTACTGCCCTCGATCTGACCTTCGTGGTGATACCTCACATGCATGGTGCAATTGCTGTTTACATTTGACGCCAGACCGACGCTTTTTTTACACTTTTTTTTGTAACTGTAACTTTTATAACGGTAACCGGTTCCAGGTTCGGGTCTCTCAAAATGCGATGGCATCTTGGGAGACCCTGTGAAAGTGTGCCTAGTCTGTGCAATGCTGTACCCTACGCTAATACTCAACTAGTGAATGGTAGCATTCAAAACATTCACCAATGTAAAGACCAGGATTGTCAGGACAGGAGAGACAATAATAACGGGTGTCACGCCTATATCCGCGCTTGCTGCAGGCACGACATCTTTTTTGGGGGGGTTCGTTGGGTAGGGGTACTCGGGAGGACGTAAAAATGCCTCTCATGCAGCCGACTGCATTTGGTTGGGGATGTGAATGGGGGAAGTACGGGTGCTGCAGAAGCGGTGGGTTCCCAATTAGGATTGGCAAATGCAGCAGGAAGGGCACTATGGGCACGACGGGCCTGTGTTTGTCTTCTTGGTGGCAGCGGGACACTACTTGTGCTTGCCACCTCACCAGCTTGAACTGCACTTATGGGACTCGCCACGTCACCAAGTGTTACTGCAGTGCTGGTTTGACTACGACCGGGGTGTACTAGGCCGCTGGTGCTTGCCAGTTCACCAAAACGCTACCAAAAAAACTGTTGGCGATCGCAGGGATCAGGCCTGAATCTGCGAACGCTGCAGTTATGTGTTTAGTATTTTGTAAGTGTCAGTGATCGATCGATACTGCACTTGGGTGGGCTGGGCCAGGCCAGGCGGAGGGGCAAAACGCAGGTGCTAGCAGGTATCTGGGCTGATCCCGCTAACACTGCGTTTTTGGGAACCCTAAACTGCTGGGGACACTAGTATAGATCTGATCGGATCAGATATTGATGCGATCAGATACTATACCACTAAGGGAGGTGTACGGTGCGTGCGTGGGTGTTAGCGGTACTGGCACTAACCTGACTCTGCTCGGGGCTGGTGCTTGCCAGTTCACCAAAATGCTACCAAAAAAACTGTTAGCGATCGCAGGGATCAGGCCTGACTCTGCGAACGCTGCAGTTATGCGTTTAGTGTTTTGTAAGTGACAGTGATCGATCGATACTGCACTTGAGTGGGCTGGGCTGGGCTGGGCTGGGTGGAGGGGGCAAAACGCAGGTGCTAGCAGGTATCTGGGCTGATCCCGCTAAACTGCTGGGGACACTAGTATAGATCTGATCGGATCAGATATTGATGCGTTCAGATACTATACCACTAAGGGAGGCGTATGCTGCGTGCGTGGGTGTTAGCGATACTGGCGCTAATCTGACGCTGCCTGGGGCGACGCATATCACTGCCGGGTGATCAGGAGGCTAAACCTTTATTCGGTAATAAACGGCGGGTGCCCTGACACTATAAAAAATAAACGAACTAACCAGCGTCACCCGTAACAGTTATACGGTGATCAGTGGTGAAAGGGTTAACTAGGGGGCAATCAAGGGGTTAAAACATTTATTAGGTAGTATATGAGGGTCCCTGACGCTATAAAACGCTGACGGCGAACCTAAATATTTACGTCCCTAACTAGCGTCACCAGCGACACTAATACAGCGATCAGAAAAATGATCGCTTAGTGACACTGGTGACGAGGGGTGATCAAGGGGTTAAAACTTTATTAGGGGGGGTTAGGGGGGTACCCTAGACCTAAAGGGGGCTAACACTAACTGCCCTACTACTTTTAACTTTCACAAACTGACACCATGCAGTAATCAGGAAAAAAAAAAAAAACCTGCTTGGTGTCAGTGTGACAGGGAGGGGTGATTGGGGGGGGTCGGAGGGCGATCGGGGGGGGATCAGGGGTGTAATGTGTGCCTGGCATGTTCTACTGTGTTGTGTTTTACACTTACTCAGATGTCTTCTCTCCTTGGCGCCGGAACGGAAACTGCCGAGCCGAGGAGAGATGACATCACATCCTCTGCCTCTGTGTACTATACAGAGGCAGGGGATGTTTCTCATTGGCTGGGAGCGATCGCGAGGGGGGCCACGATCGGATGGCCTCCCCCTCGCCTCTCAACGCTCCCAGAAAAATGCCGACCGCCGCTGGCACCGGGGGGGGTCCGATCGGACTCCCCGCCCGCGGGAAGGCAATCACGTACCAGGTACGTGATTTTGCCTGCCCGTGCCATTCTGCTCACGTATATAGGCGTGAGGCGGTTGGCAAGTGGTTAAGAAACACTAAAAGAAATCAAGAAAAATAATTGTGGTGGCCAGTAACAGTTAGATTTATAGAACAAGCACAGGGAATAAATTATGGAATCACTCAATTCTGAGGAAAAAATTATGGAATCACCCCGTAAATTTTCAATACAAACACTAACACCTGCAACAGATTAAATCTGCTTGTTAGTATGTAGGTAAAGAGGGTAAATCATCACGCAGTGTTGCACAAGATGTTGGTTGTTCACAGTCGGCTGTGTCTAAAACATGGACCAAATACAAACAACATGGGAAGGTGGTTAAAGGCAAGCATACTGCTAGACCAAGGAAGACATCAAAGCGTCAAGACAGAAAACTTAAAGCAATATGCCTTGAAAACAGAAAATGTACAACAAAACAAATGAGGAACAAATGGGAGGAAAATGGAGTCAACATCTGTGACCGAACTGTAAGAAACCGCCTAAAGGAAATGGGATTTACATACAGAAAAGCTAAAAGAAAGCCATCTCTAACACCTAAACACAAAAAAACAAGGTTACAATGGGCTAAGGAAAGGCAATCGTGGACTGTGGATGATTGGATGAAAGTCATATTCAGTGATGAATCTCGAAACTGCATTGGGCAAGGTGATGATGCTGGAACTTTTGTTTGGTGCCGTTCCAATGAGATTTATGCAGACGACTGTCTGAAGAAAACATGCAAATTTCCACAGTCAATTATCATATGGGGCTGCATGTCAGGTAAAGGCACTGGGGAGATGGCTGTCATTAAATTTTCAATAAATGCACAGGTTTACATTGGAATTTTGGACACTTTTCTTATCCCATCTATTGAAAGGATGTTTGGGGATGATGAGATCAATTATCAAGATGATAATGCATCTTGCCATAGAGCAAAAACTGTGAAAAAATTCCTTGAAGAAAGACACATAAGGTCAATGTCATGGCCTGCAAACAGTCCAGATCTCAATCCAATTGAAAATCTGTGGTGGAAGTTAAAGAAAATGGTCCATGACAAGGCTCCAACCTGCAAAGATGATTTGGCAACAGCAATCAGAGAAGGCTGGAGCCAGATTGATGAAGAGTACTGTTTATCACTCATTAAGTCAATGCCTCAGAGACTGCAAGCAGTTATAAAAGCCAGAGGTGGTGCAACAAAGTACTAGTGATTTGTTGGAGTGTTATTTTGTTTGTTTGTTTTTCATGATTCCATAATTTTTTCCTCAGAGTTGAGTGATTCCATAATTTATTCCCTGTGCTTGTTCTATAAATTTAACTGTTACTGGCCACCACAATTATTTTTCTTGATTTCTTTTAGTGTTTCTTAAAGCCAGAAAGTTGCCATTTGAAATGCCTTTAGTTTTTGGCCATGTCTGTGATCTGCTTTTTTTCTACAATAATAAACAACTGAAGGAACATCCTCAGGGACTGGTGATTCCATAATTTTTGCCAGGGGTTGTACAATATGTCACTCTAAATCTCTTGTAAAGGTTCCTAGGTTCAACCAAAATACAGGCACTCTGTCATGCAAGTGCTAACCAGCCTCCTAATTGCCAGCTCTGTCATAATTCCTCTCACCTCATGCCTCTTTCTATTGGTTAGTGAGGCTGTCCCTTATAGTGACTGGCCAATAGTAAAGCAGAAACGGTAGGACAAGGCATGCCAAAGCAAGTCACTACTTGCATAACAGAGTGCCCTGGGTTTTGGAACATCCATGCCAACATGAATGAAACTAAAGATTCCTGCAATGCAAAGTAAAACTCAGTTGTTTTTTTTAATGGAAAGACATGAGATTTACTTCTATGTTTCTATGGCAATTTGATAATATATAGCTGTTAAGGCATCTTCCTTGGTGAACACTGATGGAAAATGAATGTGTATTAATAATATTCATACATAGTTTCAGCAGAACTATTGTCATAAGGCATAAATCATACCAGTGAAGTGACATCCCTCAGTGGGAGGCTTTCTGTGGATCAGGAGGGATGTCTCAGTGG